>NW_024067684.1:650000-975000 GCF_009389715.1 Phoenix dactylifera
CTTATTTGGATAATCTTTTGTCTATTAGTTCCAACTACATCAATAACTTAAGTCAGCCATTGCCCATAGCTTGATGCCGTCGTAGTACAAACATGTCCAATCTGATTATCGATGTAAGGAAACAGCATATGATACCTCTTATGGAACATTCAAGTACAATATGACTATGGTTATTATGAAAAATGTTTTAGGCATCTATTAGAATTTGTGTGCCAATACTATCTAGCATTATGGTACTAAACTATCTGGTTTTGTGTTGGATCAGTGTGAACTGTTCTGAGTCACATGCAAATTCCTCATTACTTTGTATTTTGCCATAGCAGTTCATAGTTATATAGCATAATGAAAAGATCTTTTCCTTCCATTTGATAAGATATACACGAAGTGTGGAAGACGAGCAATGCCAGCCATGATGATGGGATCTGCAGCAGTTTTTATAGATTGTGATGAGTGCTGGAAGTTACTACTTGTCACAAAGAGGGGATTGTTATATGTGTGGGATCTTTTTAACAGGACATGTGTTCTGCATGACTCTTTAGCTTCTTTGGTCACTTCAAGAGAGGATCCGTCAGCAAAAGATGCCGGTATGAATTTTCAAAAATTTATGCTTTTGGTATAAAAAAGTCTAAACATTTCAGATTTTAGGCTAATAATGCTTATACTGCACCTTGATTGCTGAAAATGGTCATTCTAGGTATATTATATTTATGTAATCTGCATTTGGTTCCATGGCAGGCACAATTAGAGTTATATCTGCAAGGTTCTCGAGGTCTGGCTCACCCTTGGTCGTTCTTGCAACTCGTCATGCATTTCTTTTTGACATGAACCTGATGTGCTGGCTAAGGATAGCTGATGATTGCTTTCCAGCTTCCAATTATGCAAGCTCTTTTAACTTGAGTTCTATTCAGAGTGGCGAATTAGGCAAATTGCAAGTTGATGTGGGCAAATTCATTGCAAGAAGGCCAAGCTGGAGCAGGTTTGTGCATCTTTTACATTGTTGGCGATTTTAAGAACTACAGAGCAGCCATAAAAAGTCATTCCATCATCTTGCTGTTCCTTTAGTGTCAGATGCTAGCATTTTCTAAATCTTCATATAAGCACCAATTCATCAGGAATTCTACTGTGGCCTTATGCTGCAGGGTAACAGATGATGGGGTGCAGACACGTGCTCATCTGGAGACACAGCTGGCATCGACACTTGCTTTGAGGTCACCTAATGAATATCGCCAGTGCTTACTCTCCTATATACGGTTTTTGGCCAGGTTAGTGTGTTTACATTTATCTATTATAGATGCTTTAATAATTCTTCAAATTGTTAGAATTATTTTAATTTGCTGCTTATGTTTTTAACTTTTCATCTTTAAAATTGAGCGAGAATTAATTTTCAGCCAACTTTCAAGGATGCATGTTGTGTGATGAACTCATATAACGGTATCTTGTTTCGCTGCATTTTGTTTACTAAAAAAAAAAAGAAAAAAAGAAAACAGGTAAACTAGAAGATTGGATTCTTCATAGAATATTTATCAATTTAGGCAATATTCCTGACTTATTGTAATACTGCTGGGTAACAGGATATTTGATGAAGTTAAATTCGCAGAAAGCAAGATACAAACTTGTCAAATTTTTTTTTTTTTCCTTTAATGATTCAGAACAATGAATTATTGATAATAGACATTTGATAAGACCAAATGATAAAAATTTCCTGAAAGCAGTATACAGACTTGTAAATTTTGAAACTTAAAGTTGAAAACATAGTTAACTTTGTATTTCTACTATAACCATTTGATCCGAGCTTGTCCAGTGTGTGTGTGTGCGTTTCAAAATCTACTCTCTCATGGGAGTTACTTATCATACTTGATGTAACAACTTCATTATTGGAGCAGTTAAGCCCTTTTGGGCTACCAGAAAATTTCTGAATTCTGTTTTATAGCTTGCTTACATTCATTACATTAGACCTCGCTTATAGATTGACTAGAATTTCTGATCCCATGTGCCAGCTGAACTTACATTCCTACTAAAGGGCTTATAAAAATTGTGTACAGCTTTGTTGGGATGCAGCCTATTACGGGTGCATAGGAATTGGTCATATGTAAATATGCCGAGCCATCCAATTTATTTTGTAATTAATGTTCGACATTGAAAAGTTGTAATTCTAGATGTTATGCTGATAATCCATTTATTTGGGTCTGTTCTACTCTCCCATAACTGAATCTAGCTGCAGGTTTTTGTGGCTGCAAACAACCATAAAATGTGCTTCATCTGCACTCTCAAGGTGTAGGCACAGTGGTTGTAAGCAAGCCCCAATTACCTGCATCTAAATTCAGTTTGAAGGGAGTAGAGCAAAATTTCTTTTGTTATGTTACAGAGAAGCTGATGAATCCCGCCTACGTGAAGTCTGCGAGAGCTTTCTTGGCCCTCCCACTGGAATGGCCGAGGCTGCATCTGCTGATGCAAAGAACCGAGCATGGGATCCTTACGTGCTTGTGAGGCTCTCTCAACCTCTGCTTGTCATATGTTTTTATATTCATCTTTATCACTAAATATATCTTCTGTTGTTCTTTCAATTTGATCAATGTCTTTGCCATCACAATCCACGAGCTGACTTTTAAGTAGATTGATCCTATCTGGGGAAAGTAAACTGAATATAAGTAATGCATGCTGTTCTGCATGCCAATTAAGATGTCTTGCATTGCTGGTTAGAATTGTCCAGTAATTATTTCTGCTAGCATCATTGCTTTTTTTTTTTCTTGGGTTACTCAAACCTTCTAAGACAATTGAATATTAGTAAGCTTTCTATAATTCCTATGCTTCAGTTGCCTTCCCCTTTTTTTTTCATGTTACTTTGTAATGGCCATTTAATTTCCCTCCCAAGTTATAAAATCTGTGTGTTATTGCAGGGAATGAAAAAGCACAAACTCCTCAGGGAAGACATCCTTCCAGCCATGGCATCAAATCGGAAAGTCCAGCGGTTGTTAAACGAGTTCATGGATCTCCTTTCTGAATATGAAGCTGCTGAAACAAATGCAGATCAAATGGATGTGGCCCCACCAACAATTGATGCCAGCTAGTAGTTTGGCTTATGTCAGTGGTGCCTTTGCCTTGACACATGAGTATTAGTCACCTGTTTGTGTTGATGTAAGGAACGCACTGAAAGAGAGAATGAGATGGTACATTTTGCCATCATCTCTGTCTGTCAACATCTAGCTTATGCCATGGAATAGCCTCACGACTTCACTTTTTACCAGTGTTGTCTCTCTAATGCCATGATGTAACAGTTGACTGTGCAACAAGGGGATAATGTAAGCAACATGAAATCTAGGGAAATACTACCAGTCCAATCTCATACTTTCCTATATTCCTCAACTTCGTTATAGAATTGGTGCTATATGGTTATTGGTTGTTGGCAGTTTTATTTGAGTTTTTCCACTTGTTGACTGTGTTATCTAGCAGCTGCAACAGGCCCCTCTATCAAAGGTTCTTTTATCGAATTTATGTCTCTCATATGTTTAAAATTTATGGTTATCTTTTCTAGTTCTTGTATAGCTTCTTTTCCTCCCAAAGTCCAAAGTTTCAGGGTGGCTTGAGACCATGAAAAAAACTCCGAATTGGTTATCAGCGTGTCGACTGGTTGAATTGGCAATGTTACTGCTGTCTCTCTATGCATATGTTTCTTTCACTAAAGTTCATTGTGGGGATTGCCGATGAATAATTGCCGGAGCTGGTATTTATTCCATTACGCAAAATTGTTGAAGTTCACAAAAGCACTCTTTTAGACAGATGGTGTAAAGTAGAAAACTGATACAGGTTTAGGCATTGAGGATCTGAGCTCCGAATTTTGGAGAGATCAACATGTACGGAGAACGTATGGAAACATAGGTGGACACAGCACCAATCCCGGGGAGCAACTCTTAGGCATGAAAAGAGATTTAGTTATAATAGCGAATCATATCAAAAACCCTTTGCAGTACTAATTTTTGGATGCTGAAATCAAAGAGTTCAATTAAAAAAAATCATAGTTTTTGAGTCTTGAAAATGAAAGGAAGGAAGAGGGGAAAATTTTTGAACATGTATGTGAAAGCATTTTCTGGAATATTTATGATTAAGATGTAGGAACTGAAAAAAGGTGGAAAGTGAATGTGCCTTGACCGACTTTTTTTTCTTTTTCATTTTTTTAAGAATCATACTTTACTTGATACCAAACGACTTTCTTTTTGCTGAATTATGAAATTATAAATCATATGTAAAGTTTATAGGTTATGAGATTCTATATAGACTAGCATACATGTACATGCACTGTACGTTTAATAAGGAAAGTTAATCAGAAAATAGATGATCAAAAATATTAGATAAATACAAAAAATTAAAAAGAAAAGTGGGAGATAGAGATTTAAGATGGATAAGGTTGTTAGAAAAGTTTGTTAGGATAAATAGTGAGGAATTTAGGGCCAGTGGGTTTGGATGTAGGAAAGAGGATGCATGTGAGCTATCACATTTTTGTTTCCAAAATTACCAATGCTAATGATTGTTATGAAATAAAGTTTTGTATGTGAGTCAAATAATATTCCATTCATTGGCTAATTTTACAGATCCAAAGACCCACAATGTTATTTTTGATATAGTATAAATACAATTTGAAATACTAAAAGAGTATATTTTCCTGTAACCAATTCTTACGAGGGCTTTCATGTAAAATATAGCCAAGACAAATTGATGAAGCAGTAAGTGGAAAAAGTTAAATCCAGACAATAAGATGGAAGAGAATTGTTGATCACCAACTTCATTGATGAGGTAAAAGCCTCATGTCATCTCTTTACCCTTGATAGGAACAGATAATTAACTAGCCTAGGTATTATGGGATTATTTAGAGAGATTTTATGTTGATCAGTAAAAACTCCACAATCAAAACATCTCTCGCAGTGCTATGCTGTTTTATTCTTGTTGAGGAATGAAGAGTTTCCTGGAATCCTTGTGAACACCACCCCAAATCCCCACTTTGTCTAATTTTAGTTTTATTCATTTGTTGACCCTGCTGTTGGGTCTGTTTTTACTTTGTAGTCATTCATTTCCTTAATAGTTTTGATGGGTTTCACCTTTACTTGAAAGGATTTTTAGACCAGTCTCTTTTATTCAACCCAATTCCAACAGGGCCATCATAAAGACAACTGCGACTGACCAATGATGATTTTTTTGTTGTAGGAATATAAACTCTAATGATTTGCATCTCCACTCTCGGATTATACTAGTAGAATAGATTAAGATTATAATTACCACTCAAATATAAAGAATTAAGAAAATTGATTATCGATTGGACAATAGGGACTATTTTGGTTAAGTTATACGTGAGTTAGGTCGTAAATGTCTTTATGTTGAAATTGGGATGATAAGGGATGATAAAGGATGACTAATACACCAAAAACCCTAAAGTAAAATAATGAGAGAGAGAGAGGGGGGATGGGCAAGTTCTTCAAGGAGTTGTTCTTTGAAAGACAATGAAAATTCAATGCTTAAAGAAATCTCTGCGGCATGTTGAACAATGGCTGGTTATAATTAAGGCAGCAGCTGGATGGTTGACAAGGATAGCCATATCATATTACTAGAGAAGCTTGCTTTCTGGAGTGAACAGAGATAAGCAGGAACATTATCATGAAGCTGGAATTTTTTTTCTCCCAGCTTCTTTAATGATATAAAAATTCATTAGGGTCCTCTAGGTTCTTTTAACCAGCATGCTACGAGCAGTTTGCCTTTTTATTTTTCCTTCCAATTTCACCTCTATTTGTATAGGAGTAAAATTTATATGCCCTCAAAGACACAGCCCTATGGTATCTTTCATGGACAGTAAACTGAAAGCAAAGTTGTGCTTCATTGAACACAGATCAAGGTTTCAGGCCACATGCTATTAAACCAGTCTCTTTGTAGGATCCCAACCACAAGGCAATCAAGACAGCAAAACATGATAGTTCGAGCAGTTCTCATATGAATAGATAGACAGATGACGATGTTTCAACCATGGAATAGAAATTGTACGTTCACTTAATAAAATATATAACATCTGTCATGTAGAAATTTCATGAAAGCACCAAAATATTTGGTGACTCAATGTGACAAGTTAAGCTTTCAAATCCAACATTTACAGTCGTAAAGAAGAAGAGAGAAGCAAGTTCCAAATAAACAGATAGCTAACACCTCCATATCAGATCCATAGCACAAATCATATTGGTAGCTGAGACTGATTTCTGTTTTCATGGTTTCATAAGCAGTTCTTTGATAAATGCAAGAACTCCAGGCACATCAACTGTCCATGCAACTGAAATTGGTGAATAGCCTGACCAAGGGTTCATTGTGTTCCACCTGCACCAAAAGTTTGGTAAAATCAGCAAGTACCAAGAATAAGCAATAGGAAACCCACTTACAGTCCTACTTTTTTAATCCTTGGTCCATTAATGTATGTCCTACACAGATGCCCTGTGTCTCCACCCTCACAACCCCTTTTCTGAATGTAAAGAGATCTGATCGGACTAGTGCTGCAAAGCTGACTGGGTCATGGAGGAAAATCCCTGAATTATAAAACTTGTCTAAGTCAAACCATTAGAAAGGTGGTTGCAAGTAAGAATGAGGAAAGATGGGGAAGAAATGTAAATATACCATAGACACCATCAGATTTTACATGCCAGTCTCTGTAGAACTTGCACATGTTACATATGAATTGTGTGTGCCTTCCTTTTGAATTTCTTAGTTCTGAGAGGTCTTCATCTGCAATCACAGATTGCACACATAATGAGTGAGAGTCGAAAATTACAAAGCAACTACGAAAACCAACTTGAAAACTTAAATCCCGGGACTAGAACCTGTAAATCTGACTTGAGTGGTGATGTTTATGCCAACAACAACAATATCTGCTCCACAAGTAAACACAATGTCAGCAGCTTCTGGATCCCCATAGATCTGCAAAGTGAGGAGTGAAAATCTTTAGAATTTTCTCAACTTTATTACTTAACACTACAATGATGGCTTGAAAATATTTAAATCAGCACTTCTCATGAACCAATGAAACAAACCCAAAGCAAGTACTGAAAAGTTAGAAAGAAGGTTCAAAGAGATTGTTCAAGAGAGGGAGCCAAGAGTTAGATCTTAAATGGTGTCTAATATACTGTTACCCGCCACATTCACCATCCAGGGGGGAGACCTTTTGGTTAGGAAAACAAGAAACTGAAACTTGGTTTGACATGCAAAATCCTAATACAGGTCTGAAGCCAAAGTATAGGGAACACATCAATGGAGAAGTGATATTGTGAGACAATAGACATGGACATGGGCCTGAAACCAAAGTAGCAAACTCCTCCCCTTGGTACTCATATACTGATTCTTGAGACCTTGTATTGTGAAGGATGATATGGGTGCAATACTTTTGGTGGCATCAAGGCCTACTGAAATGAATACTTTAAATATAACAAAGGGCCCTGCCTTGTTGATACCACATGAGAAGCAAGCTTTAATTCTGATAATAAAATTATCATCCAAGGTGATGCAAGCTAAACAATTTCATGGGCCAGGGAAAGTATATTACATCTCAAAAGATATTTATAATATTGTCACAGTTATAAGTTTGCCAGTTTCGGTCGAGGAAGCACCCATCACAATGTTAAGAATCAACAAAAATTCAGCGTAGACAAAATCCATGCTCAAGTAATCAGGGGCGATTTGCAAATTTGTTAGAAGCTCAGAAGAATTAAGATAGACCAGTAGTTAGTGTACTTTATAACAAAGTTAAGAACAATATGTGAAGAAATTCATGTAGTCATGTGTTCTCTGCTAATGTAACCAAGAATACTTAGGTTCGCATGGAAAGATAAGAATCATAAATTAAGTTGGGAATAATTGGAGGATTTCGTAATAATTCAAATAATTTCATTGCTCAAGTAGCACATAGAAGAAACTATTCCATAACATGCTCTATGAGAGGCCACTAGGTTAGCATATTCTGTTCCTGGTGTTAGAAAACGAGTACTTTTTTTTTGTGCTAAAGTGCTACTTCGATTGACCCCTCATGGATCAATTAAGGCAATTCCTTTCTTTCAATAAATTGTACTGATTATAATAGCAAAAGTATTTATGCTGCAGTAAGAAGCTTTTACATGGTACAAGACAACTTTTGAAGACCAATAACTAGAGAAAGATAAACAAATAAAGTGATAGAGAACATATCGAATTGTTTTAGTAAAAAGATGGCTAAAATCCTAGTCAAATGCATGCTTTTCCATAAATATGTAAAAGAAGATAAAAAAAACCATAAAATATCATGGAAAGAATGATGGGCCCATTCTTTTACATTTGCTTCAGCAGCAGGATTGACATTTCCAGATGCAAAGAAAGCCCCGCCAAGTATAACCACCCTCTTCACCTTTCTTGCAAAGGATGAGTCCCTTTTGATGGCCTAAGCAAGTAACATTCAGGTCAAGAAAATCAAAATCATAATGATGGCAAAGAAACTAACGTAAAAGACACAAACCATCGTCCAACTAATTAAAGTGAACTTTCCCAGTTTAAGGTTCTATCATAAATTTCAGTAGGAGACATAAGCATCTGTTGCAGAAAAATCAAATAGAAGATGGAACAATCGTCTTACCAATGCTAAATTTGTTAATGGTCCCAATGCAAGTATTGATACATCACCAGGATACTGAGAAACCTTCTCAACCAAAAACTCAGATGCACTTTTCTCAGATTTTTTCCCTGCAGGTGGTGGATGAAATATATTCCCAAGGCCATCAGATCCATGTACAAAGTCAGCAACACGTGGCTTTCCTCCCTACAAAAATGAGGTAACTTTCTCTGTTCAATAACCATAGAAAGTCATTGCAAGTTAACACAGAACTTATGTTCTCTTGAATAGAATATGTGACAGGATACTGCAACAAAAGCACCCAGGCAAAAGGACATTGCAGCTTAAAGGTTTACAAGCTGCTGTTATGATTACCACTAGCAGAAAAGTAAAAATGAACCATGCAATTTGTTCATTTCATTAACAATTAGATAAGAGAGGTTGGACTCAAACAAGAATCTGAAAAATGAGGTAATCTAGACAACTCTCTAATATACATCCATATCATAATAATAATATATGACATTACAAGTGATTTTTTTTTAATCAGGGGTTCTAAGTGTATTGTTTTCCTGCCTAATGAAGAGTTTTTAAAGTAATACAAAATCTTGAACTTCTAATTTGCTAGTGCGGTACATCCAATATGCACTAAAAAGGCAACAAAAAGAACAAAATGTAGAACAGAAGATCAACAAATAGTTTATCATGCAATTCTTATCATGGCTCGAAAAACATTTTCTTGGTTTCATTTATGTGACAGTTTTCTTAATTTAGATAACAGATACCTTTCTCAAATTTGGAAATAAATATCAGCGTTACAAGTGGTGGTGCTGGGAATTCTTCGCTTCATACTTACTGAATTGAAGGATCAAAAGTTTTATGATAATTGATTTTTTTGGGACCATTAAAGCTTTTGATTTAGATGAAATGAACTAAAATTCATGATGCCAACCATTCCACAAAATCGTCAAAGCAGAGTGTAACAAGATAATGAATATATTCATATCCATAAGTAACATGAAGTGAACAAAAATTAGATTTGTTAAGTGCAATAGCACCACATGGACATGAAATTATATCAAGGAGAGTTTGTTCTAGGAATCTCTAGGGGGTTGAATGATTATTAGATGGCTTTTATAATGGAAACTACCTTGCTATTTGGTGGCTAATTGTTCATACTCATTAATAAGTATGCACTCACTATCATTATATATAAAAACTTTTATGATGGAAACTACCTTGCTATTCGGTGGCTAATTGTTCATAGTCATTAATAAGTATGCACTCACTATCATTATATATAAAAACTTTAAATGGTCTGACCATGTGCAGTACACATCAAATGCCTCAATAACACATCTCAAGCATAGACAGGGATGCATCATCATCTGAGAGCTCCTTCCAATGGGCACTTAGGAAGAAAAAGAAACCCGGAAACAAAAAGGGACTGAAGACCAATTTTTTAAGGCCTTCAACATAAATGATTTATGAAGTATGATATATAAAGCTGAACTCAAATGAATATAATGAGCCTTTCTAATTTTATATATAATTACCATGTAGCATATAATGCTCGTGCATTGTCAGTACAAGAATGCTTGGCAAAATCATAAGAGACTTCATAAATGCGTAAACACTTTTTTTTGGGGTTGTGTATGAAAAGTATGGATAATTTACTAAATTTACATAAAAGTGTGTGCAATCATCATATATAATCATCCAGGTTACCCAAAGACTCAGACTATTAGAAAAAGTACAAAATAAGTCAAATAACACTTGGAGTTTGTAGAGACATTCCCATTTAGCCCAATGACAATCTCCATTAGGAAAAATCAAAGCTGGAAAAGATTTCACAACATAGAAAAAATTAACCAGAGTAATGAAAACCAATGCTCAGCACTGAAAAAGAAGGTCATCAATATAGAATAAGGAATAGAAAATTTTGCTGATAAATTGGAATTCTTAGATGACACATATATCAATGACAAGAAGTCATACCTTTAAAGGCTCATGGCTGCCCTCTGCTACCAGAACATTTGGACGCCCTGCGATCTCACACTATCCTTTTACACATTATATGTTATATGTCATCATGAATGTGTTTCTAAAACATCAGAACAATACTCCAAAGAAATAATTCAAGAAAAGCAGGCAAGTGAGATTAAACTGGACACACAAAAAAACCATATTCTAGCATGCAGTATAGGAATCAAGGAAAAATACGTACCAATAGTAAAGCATTGCGAGTAGCATCTTCTGTACTAACATTGCCAAATATTGTAGTTAAACCTAAAACTTCAATTTCTGGTGTTTGAAATGCCATCATAATAGTCATGCTATCATCTGTAATCAAGGGGGAGAAAAACTGAATGGTTATTAATAGAGATACATTTTTTACATTGATTCAAATAATAGACTGCCATACCACCCCATACTACCCAGTACGGAGCCTACCGTACCGTACCAGATGGGAACGAATATGAAACTCAAGTTTAAGTCAGTATAGGCCCCGTATCGAGGCATACCGAGGTGTCTACCGACCCATACTGAGGCATACTGAGATAAAAGGTGAGAAAAATAGTTAGAGGACTATTTTAATATAGGGTGCGTATTGTACCATACTAGCTATATCGCACCAAATCAATAAGGTACCAATACAGTACTTGATATTGAGATTGCAAACCTTGATTCAAATAGATATTATATGTTACAAGTTCTACAAAGGGTAAACACAGTCACTTCAACATATCACATATCACAAAACTTTTTAAAGTATGGCAACATCAGAACTTAAAACTTGAGAAATAAATCGATTAATTGTGAGAAATGAAGGATCAAAGAAAATCAACGGGGTGGAAGCTTAGGAGATATTGTTAGGAGTATTCTGCATTGTCTTGAAAATGTAGATGTAGAGCAGAGGTTGCACCTGTCCTCCAAAATAGTAGTTCGGTCTTCAAATATTAGGAGACTTTTGCCACAAGTAATTCTTTCATTGTTTCTTTAAACCCAATAATAGCACAGCAATAGTATGATCGAAAAATATGTTACGAATTGTCCTAGATTTTTGAGATTTGCAGAGAAAATTTAGCAGACCAGAAATGATCGGTTTTGCCAGGTACCATGCAGTCGGATAGATTGGAGGCTACATATGCGAATAGATGAAGATGAAGATGAGAATGTTGAGGGGAATATGGATTTAGAAGTACTATTATAATGACTACTGCTTAGGAAACACCTAGGCAGGTCCTCCCAGGTGTCCACGAATGGTCTGCCACCTGAGTGGCACTCAATGTATATTTTGGCAATTGGTGATCTAGAGTGCTTAGGTAGCTGACTGATTATCCAGAGAATGTCTGGTATTCAAGAGCCCACCTAGATACACATCATATATAATTTAATCCAGCACTATATTATTATAAAGGGTACTCTTACTGAGATAATGAAGATCCTCAACCATTGCTTTCACTTTCCAATTCGGACCCTCTGTTATTGTGACTATTCTAGGAAGAAAATTGGCCATTTATTGTAAGATATTAACAAATTGGAAGCATAGGAAGAAGTGCACTTTCTCAAGAGGTCTCACCAAAGTAATAGAATTATTAAGGTAATAATATAATAAAGATACGGTAGGATGTGTGCATACATAAAACAGGTTATTAAAATTGCTAATATAATAATATCTATTGCAAACATGAAAGTTGTAAAATATGTATTACTCTTGCATTGGAATGTTTGGATTCCGTCGACCATAATGTGACAAAGAAATGGACATGGAACTAAAAACGTTTAATACATGCTAGCTTATATTCCTTTAACCAAATATAATTGTGTCATTTAGGAATTAGTAGATTTATTGCGAGTCAAGCAGTTATAATTTTTGAGACAAAATTAATTAAATTTCAGGTTTGTAAAACTCTAGGTGACAATTGAGCTAATTACATGCTCCCACTTAGACATCGAAGAGGACTCATTTGACTATGCTGACTAGGAAGGGTAACTTAAATGTGAATACATCAAAGAACAGGAGGCAAACTGATAGAAAATCCTAGTCAAGGGCTAAACCTACTGTTGATGCCAGCCTCTCTAATCCTTTCCCATCTTATCCAATCCAATGTCAAGTTCCTGTTCCTTCCTTGTTTTCGGTGATCAATCAAGAAAAGAGCAGAAAAGGTTATGAAAACAACCCCAGAAAACCAAGTGTTTCTTATAATTTAATACTAACATTAACCAAATCAGGCCAATAAACCTGGCTGACTCGATAATTAGGCAAGTATGAAGCAACCAAAAAAAAATGTCGCAAGGAAGGAAGCAATGTTCTATCTTGGTACATTCTCTCTTCCATACCCATCAAAATTATCGACAGAAAGTTGTTCTCAAAATCCATCAAACATAAGCTTTTTCTCTATTTGTTTTATTTCAGAAATATAAAATCTCCGAAAAGAGAAACACATAAATAAACATTTGGAATTATGCAAAACTTCCACCACCATGCCCGAAGTGAACATCAAACAGCAAATCAAAGAGGCAAAGGAATCGCTTTCAAGCAAAACAATGCAGAATGAGAGGGAGAAAAACAAGTGATACCGATCCCTGGATCCGTGTCGATGATGACCTTCTCCGGTCCAACAAAGGGCGCGTGATTCCTGCTGTTCTCCAACGATTTTCCGGCATTGGCGTTCGATTCCATCCCTCTCTTTCTCCCTCTCTTTATCCCTGGTGGAGGTTAAAAAATTTGGGTTTACGGGAGGAGGAAAGAAAGGAGGAAGGAGGAGCCGAGGAAACACGTTTCTGTTCTTCTCCACTCGCTACCTCGCTCCCTCCGTCCCTCTTCTTTCTTTACGTAATATAATATGTTTCCTCCCCTCTTTTTTACCAAAGACAGCTATTTTTTTTTCCCCTGGATTCACGTGGAACATGTGCACGTGATTGTATGCGCCCATATTTTGCATAAAGGGTCAGAGTGGATTGAATGATATACGTGTAGACTCGTTAATTTCGTTTCCATAAATATAGATAAAAATTTAAACATCTATTCGATCCATGTACAAATATTTAATTTTATTTATAATCCTATTTAATTTTATATAGTACTAATAAATATTTTAAGAAAATAGATGACCATATTAACATGCCATTAATTTGATTTATCATATACATAATAATATTTTTGATTTTATGATCATAAAGTTTAATTATTCGATTTACATCTATATTGGTATTAATTTATATTTGTATCCATTTGAAATAAATATGAATATAAATTTTTGTAACCACCTAATATCCGTATCCGTATTTAAATTCGTCAAGCAAAATGAATATGGATATGCATATATTAATATCCGATCCGGGTCTAATTTGATATTAGTTATGCAAAGCTTACCAAGAATGGAACTCCTCTAGCTGTCTGTTTTGCTCTTAGACATTAAACCAAGTGGTTTCAAAATTGAGATTGGCATTGCCTCTATCGTTGAAAATACTCAAATACAAGTGACTAGATAGAAAGATTTAGCATATGGAACAGGATCCTCTGCATCGTGTGCTTTTGGGGCTAGTATAAATCTCGAGATAAAAAGTTTCTCTTGATTCTTCATCTCATGTGTACAAATTCTTCATCTCATGTGTACCTTGGATAGCACCAAAAAGTTTCTTGAGATAAAAAGAGACCCATCAATCTCCGAAATGGATGACATGATAGCTTTTTAAGCTTGTACTATACTCTACAGTGCAAAATGCATATTGCAAAAGATTTAGAACTCATGGTATATTCTATGTATGTAAAATGAAACATGGATAATTATGCCTTTGTGAAATTTTTTTGAAGTTTTTGTTTTTAATTTCGAAAGATTATGCTCAAGGTTGCTAACAGCTGCTCTACTTGGTCAATTTGTCTTGTTGCGACTCCTAAAAGCATGATTAAGAATCTTATTGTAACTTTTAGAAATTTCTCCTAACCATTCTGTCTATATCAAGCACCCCATCTTTTCTATTCTTGTGGATTAAACTTCTTCGAAGGGTATTTTAGTAAGTAGGACTAATTTAGTGAATTCTCAAAAATACATACAAAGAGTATTTCTATTACAGAGAGAAAAATTGAGATTATGAACAATAACATCAAGCAGAGAATAAAAATTTGCATGTGGAGTGAAAGCTTCTTCCCGAACTTGATAGGATCCATACTCAATTGATATCATATATATAGTCAAATATAGGGGTCCTACCCTTGAGAGTTTTAATTATAAAAGTATAGATAATAATTTCATTATTTTGTGTCTGGTTTGCATCTTTCATGTCATATTTTTTCATGCTTATAGTTTATGCAATTTATAGAGAGTTGATTTCTTTTCGAAGATAACATGACACCTATCTATCACATATCGCCATCACAATATGGAGTGCCAAACTACTTTTGAGCAAAATAATCATATGATATTGGGCTAAGTTCTTCATTCTACTTTCAATAATTTACATAAAACATGAAAAGTTAAAAATATTGATAATATTAAATAATGATAATATTGAAAGTATTATATCATAGTTTAAACAATACAAAATATGAATAAGTTTGGCAAATCACAAGCTTTTTCAATAATTTATATTTTGAGCTTAGATTTTAGGTTTAAGCTAACTGGTTTGTGAGCTACATTGAGATGGCAATGATCCGTTGAGCTAACTCATTTATGAGCAACATTAAGATGGCAATGATCCGCTGACAAACATCTCTAAGTGGCAACACATCGAATTCCCTTGTTTTACTAAAAGGAGAGCTATGTTGGATCTCAATAAAAAATCAATACAAAGTTAGTAAAAGAAGCCTGGTGATGGAGATGCATGTTGAGGTTATTCTTTATTTGGAAGCTTGAATCATATATTCAATGAACTTTGTGATTGTACAATGTCAAGGAATCGATTAATGAAAGAAGTATTTATTGATTGAAAGGAGAGAGCACATGAAAAACACCTAGGTTAGCAATTGATATGGCTTTGATTTGCCATTTCTAAAATTTCGTCTGACAGCTCAGCCTGCCACCCAACAATGATAAGTATCAAGTAAAATCAATAGCCAATCAAATCTTCGAATAATCAACATGATCAGCTACAGCTCGATACAATCTCGACATGCCCTAAAAAGAAATGACGTAACCTATCAACATATAAGAAAAGTGCTCGATCATGGTATACTTGAAAAGAAATTTCTAACCACTCCCATCAGCGGATAAAAAAAGCTCAACTGCTCATCCTCGAATCGCATGATCTTAATCACGTAGATTTGCATCCTCTCCTCTATATATAGCAAGCATGGGGACCCTAAGGTATAAAAAGAAATCTGAATACCATTTTCATACTTTTGTCTCTCTTTCATCTCTCTGTTTTCTCTTGAAATTTTGTTGACTTAAGCATCGGAGGGCCCCTAGCCAGACACGTTTCAATGACCCTCTGAGTATTTTTTGTGGTTGCAGAACATCAAGTGCCATGCTATGCTCCTCCAACTCAACCAACTAGAGCAACCATCTACCGTCAAGTTGGGTTTAAACAGGAACAGATTGGCATTAGACAAGGAGTCCTCTTCTTTCGAGATTTTTCTAGAGATTTAAGAGAGATGAAGTCCAAACGAAATATCTACCATTCCACCAATCAACCATAATTGAGGTCTAAGGACTCCCAACCTACTCCTCTGCAGTCTTCGATTTCACAACCAGCTTTGGAGGTAGTAATGGCTGAGTAGTTTAATCTGCTCGTTCAACAAGTACAAATATCGATAAAGGTAGTTCAAGATATGCAGCGCCTAAAATAGCAAACTACCGCTGCACCACTAGATCGACAGAATGGCTAGCATAGCATACTGGTTGTCGCCCCAAGAACTCCGGTCATCACTAAGAAGATCGTCTTTCTGGAGCTCATTCCGAAATGGGCTCCAACCCAAGAGATTCAATATCCCTCCAGTCAAAAAAGCTCTCCAAGAGAGGCCGACCTCGATTGAACAATCAAGGAGAAAGCAACAAGATCGAATCCTTGGGAGAAAGGCAAGCCGACCAAGAAGAAGATTTAGAGATTACAACCAACCCATAATTCTCCACCGTAATTATGGATGAACCATTCTCGAGGAGATTCAAGATCTAGTTTGAGATGCATGTAGGTACCTTGGATCCAATGGACCCATCAAGAGCTTTAAGGCTCTCATGATATTACAAGGGGCAAGTGATGCAGTTTTATGCCAAGTTTTTCCTACCAATTTGAGAAAAGCAGCTCGCCTGTAGTATTAAGATCTCCGACCAAGATCTATTTATTCTTTTGATCAGCTCAGCAGACAGTTCGTGGCTCACTTTGTGAGCAGCTAGAGGTAGAAGAACGATACCACCAGCCTAATTGTAGTGAAGCAGAGAGAAGACGAGTCTCTCAAGAGATACATCAACCTTTAATATGGAGTTGTTGAAGATTCATGCCTTGAACAAGAAGACCGCAGTATCAACGGTAAAGAATGAGCTAAAATCTTTCTACTTCTACTTCTCCTTAGAGAAGAGGACTCCTAAGGTTCTTATCCAACTGCTATCCCGAGATGAGAAATACATGAAGGCCGAAAAGGCCATAGCAGCTTGAAAGGACGAAAGCAAAGGTATGAAGGGTAGAAGAAGGGGACAAGAAAAAAAGAGAAGAATCAAGAAAGAGGCCAAGACGTGAAAGGGACAACTGCCAACGATCGAGGAGCCCACCACCAAGGTTTGACATGTGCACTTTTGTTAGCACGTCCAAAGCCCTAATTTTGGTGGAAATAGAACATCGAGATGAAGACCCCTTTAGCTATCAAGAATCCTAGGAAATATTGTTGTTTCCACAAGGATCATGGCCATGACACTATAGAGTGGGTTCAGTCGAAGGATGAGATTGAAGCTCTTATATGCTGAGGATATCTTGGTTAGTATGTAGAAAATTGACATCGAGAAGAGGGAGCATGGTAGGACAGACGCTCACTCGAGAAGTCAAAATACCACCAACCTATGGTAGGAGTTATTAATACCATCTCCGGTGGACCTGCAATAGGAGAGTCGAGTTCGTCAGCCCAAAAGGCTTACACTTGAGCAGCCTGAGCAAGAGATTCAGCCCCAAAGAGGTTAAGACCTAAGGAAGTTATATCTTTCTTGGATGCCGACTTGGAGGAGGTACAAACCCTCCATGACAATGTAGTTGTAATCTCTCTTACAGTAGAAAATTATGACAAAAGAAGAATTTTAATAGACAATGGAAGCTCTACAGATATCTTGTTCGATGATGTATTCCAAAAAATGAATTTGCCAACAGATCAGCTAAGAAGAATAGATTCTCCCTTGATCAGTTTTTTAGAAGACCTTATACCAGTGGAGGAAGTAATCATCCTTTCGGTCATAGCCGACCAAGAACTTTAATAAGCGACCGTCATGATAGACTTTCTAGTCATCAAAGTTTCTTTAGCATACAATGCAATCTTTGATCAGCCCAAATTGAATATGATGCAAGCTTTGGTGTCCACTTACCATCTGATAATGTGATTTTCCAAGAGCAATAGTGTCAGTGAAGTCAAAGCCGACTAATAGTGCTACATGGCCACCCTCAAAAAAATGCCAAACCTTTGGAGATGTTGCCCATCGAAGGTTTAGATGTCTGACACAAACAGAAAGAACAACATGAGGAACCAGCTGAGGAACTTATCTCCATTCCGCTTTTCGATGAGGAAGACAATTGAGCAATCTAGATCGACTTGTTGCACGATGAGGAAATAAAGAACCAGCTCATTTAGTTCCTCCACTTCAACACTGATGTGTTTTTCTAGTCGGTCGTCAAAATGATAGGTATATATCATTTTTTTGTGATGCATAGGTTAAATATAGACCCCAAGCATCGGCCGATACATCATAAAAAGGGGAGTTTCACGCTTGAATGACAACCAGCCATTAATGAAGAAGTCGATAAGCTCCTAGATACTAGAATTATTCATGAAGTCAACTATCTAGAATGGATAGCCAACATCGGGCTCGTCAAAAAGACAAATAGATATTGGAGAGTCTGCATCGACTTTACCAGTCTTAACAAGGTTTGCCTGAAAGATAGCTTCCTATTTTCGAGGATCGACTAACTTATTGATGCCATCTCAGGCCACTAGCTTCTCAGTTTCATGGATACATTATCGAATACAATCAGATAAGGATGTACCTAAAGGATGAGAAGAAACCTACATTCATCACCGACAAGAGATTATATTGCTACTAGATGATGCCATTCAGACTGAAGTACCCATAGCTACATTTGAATCACTACTCAATCGAGTTTTCAAGGATCAAATCGGCCAAAATATGATGGTATGCATGGACAGCATGCTTATGAAGAGCCAGAAGGTTGAACATCACGTCATCGATCTATATGAAGTCTTCTAAATCTAGAGGACATACAATATGAAGCTCAATCCGAGCAAATGTATATTCGGAGTGACCTCGGGGAAGCTCCTAAGATTCATGGTGACCCTATAAGAAATTTAAGGCAATTCAGAGAAAATCTGAGCAGTGTTAGCAATAACTATTCTGAATACGATGAAAGAGGTCCAGTAGCTTGCTCGTCGGGTAACTACTCAAAGCTGATTTGTGTCTAGATCGACAGAAAGGTGTCTCTCCTTTTTCAAGATTCTGCAAAATGCTAGAAATTTTGAATGACCGAGAAATGTCAATCAATGTTTGATCAGCTAAAGCAATACCTCGGGTCTCCCCCACTCTTCATTAAACCCCAGGTCAAGAAGAATATATAAGTCCACATGGTCATCTCTCCTTCAGCAATTAGATTGATTCTTGTCAAAAGAAGCTAAGCATTAGGATGAAGAGTCATGCTTTAAACAAATGACCAAATATCCGGAGGGCCAAATGACCTACCTTTTTAGGAAAGGGGAAGTAGGCACTCGGATGACAAGTCGATCTCCGACCAAAGAACTCAAAGATTCAGAGGGCTGGATAACCCACCTAATAAGACACCAAGATATCAAACCACGTAGCAACAACAAAGTAGGCATGACCCATCATCCTAAAATCGACAATGAGTAGGAGGCAAGGGTCCAATTTGTCCACAAACACATATCTAAAAATCTGCTCATAATTCCCCAAGCTCATCAGGTCTGAACAAGGACCAAGAGAACTCAGACCTCTGATCTACGAGTTACATGCCCATGCCTAAAGGCCCAGGTCTACAACCTTGACAAAGTGAGCTGAGAATAGGAGGTAAGGTTCCCACCTTGTAGGCAATTCCTGCCTTAACCTCCAACATATTGGCCCAAAGGAACGATGAATTGCCAAAGGCCCAAAGGAGCCTAATCAAAGCTTGGCCAGCTCAAGCGTGCAAAAATGAGCTATGAAACTTAGTACTGCCAAATCATCATGGCAAACAAAACAAGAGTTACGAACAAAAATATTTTAATTAATATTTGAAAGTTACAGGGTAGAAGTAGCTTGGCAACTGAGCAGTACAAGCACGATGAGACCCAATTGCACTAGGCCCTACAAAGTCGATGACCACAAAGAAGGTCAAGCTCGTCGGAAGCAGACAATGCCTGTAAGATGCTCACCTCGGAAAGCCATCCTTTGCTTCGTCCTATGCCTCCTTGGTGGTGCCAAGAAGCGAAAGAAAAGACGTACACCAAGCCTCGAGACTTGGTGGGGGGAGCTCGAAGGTCGGAAAAAGTTGGTAGTATGTAGAAGGGACCAGTAGCATCTCCACCCTGCTGCACTTGCTCAACGGTACCTTGCTCTTGTTCTGCAGCCTCATCCTCATCTCATTCCTCCTCAACTTCCTCCTCCACATCATCCTTAAGCAAGACAATGTGACGATGACCTTCAACTTGGCCCCCAGATCATCCATTTGCTTCTTCGCCTTGTGCTGCTCCTACACCACCTCATGGGCATGCTTCCAAAACTGGCAATACCATCCATGAATAAGCATCATATGAGTAGATCTATGAAGAAAAATGATAAATTATTAGCGATAAAATAACTCAGCAAAAGATCCACAAAATACAAGATGATGCTCACATCAACAAGGGTCCCCGCATTTCCATTCTCTAGCATTTTCCAGTCAGGGAGAATAATCCCCCTAATTAGCTCTTGGGCCAACTTCAGGTCTGTCAAAGCTGAGGTAGAGCATAAAGGAAGACATTGGTGCATTAGAAGGGATGGACTAAGGAGTTGGCAAGATATCCACTTCAAGGTATGCTTGAGGGGGTTCCAAATAGAGCCTGATTGGCTTGAGGGGCTAGGGCAGTTGTAGCCACACCCCGACCTGGGCAAGAAGGTGAGGCCTCATGTGGCTTCTTGGGGAACGTTGACATAACATCTTCTATCACTGCCTTACGCTTAGTGACAACCGCCTTTCTCACTAAGAACTTGTCCATGTCTATAGAGACAAAAGTGAAGTCAAGAAAAGTTAGTGGGAACTCTAAGATTGATTGGAGGAACTCTTATCTTGAGGCTAAACAGGGCTCAGTCTGGCATTGACTGAAGTTTGCTTAGCTAGCTCCCAAATAGGAGGAGCCTTGATGTCATGCAAGGACTCCAAGATCTATTGTTTAGCATCGGAGAGAACGGAAACTTGATTCATACTATTATTGGGGAAGCGGTCCTTCTAGCCATGCACTAAATAAGGATTACCCTAAATCAGCCAGAAGCTCTTTCAATCTAAGATGTACCTCAAGCCTTGCATGATAGGGTGCTCCTGAGGATATAGCATGCACAAAATAGCTCGACAGTAGTTTTTATACCATACAAGGATAGTTTTGGTTACCATCTATTGCAATTGGATGGTATAGTGATAGAATAGGGTAGGAACGAGATTCATTATCTTTATGCAATAAATGAGGAATCAAATCTTCGGTATCTTATTACTATTTGTGTTGTGTTCAGTACAAACAATTATTTATATAATAATACCAATCTTTTTGAATTATTTGCGAGATTGTGACAAGTTACCATTTAGATAATCATATTAAGCCTTATTTATTAGATATTTTGCTAAAATATTATTATATCAAACTTTTTCAAGCATTACTGAAATAGTTGTTTGTTGGGGAGCTCTTCTATCCCGAATCCTCGTCATATTTGGCATGGTTGATATATATATATATATATATATATATATATATATATATATATATATATATATATATATATATATATATATATATATATATATATATATATATATATATATATATATATTGAGATGGACATGGTTGATATTTTTCAATTGCTAATGTTTAAGAAAGTTAAAATTTCTAGAATAGAAATTAAGAATTCACCATAGAAGCCCATTAGGTAGACAAATATTTTTCTCCATCATATTGTGTATTTAAGATGTTTGGCCCCATACATTTTTCCACGTTGACTCCATTAATGAAGTTTTTCCCTTTTTTTTCCCCTTCTACCATATTTAATGTGTGATTTCTTTTTGGTTTTTAATAGCGCTTCTTTCGTGGATGCCACTATAATAGGCAGCCCTTATTGATCAGGACTTTAATTGCTGGTCCGCAGGACAAAGATTTTATAATTAGCAGTCCCTAGCCCATCATTATACTTCTTAAAATTTCGAGAATACTAAATTCCAAGATTTTAGCAAATCCTGCACATCCAATTCTCTTCTTTCCCTTCATTCAATCATCTCCTTCTTTAAAAGAAGCCCTTGAAGAAATTCCTTTCAGCTCTGTTTATTCCATCAATCCCTAAAAAGTTCTCCAAAGAAGATCCCTCCCCACTCTATTTTATCATTCTCTTTTCCTACATCATTAAAAAAATTATAGAAAATCTCTTCCCACTCTATTTCACCATTCTCTTTTCTTACATCATTAAAAAAAAGTTGTAGAAAATCCTTTCCCACTTTGTTTCACCATTCTCTTTTCCTCCATCAATAAGAAAATATATAAAGAAATCCCTTGCCTGCTCTGTTTCACCAATCTTTTTTCCTCCATCATTTAAAAAATCTGTAAAGAAATCTCTTGCCTTCTCTATTTGACCATTATCTTCTACTCCATCCAATTCTTTCCTGATACCTCCCTAGAAAAATCCTAAATTGGATCCAAAATTGATGGGTTGGTATGAGCTTATCCATATAGTTATGCACTCTTTAAATAGAAATCAATTTTTTGACCCAACTTTCGTGCTTTAGTGAGTCGTTTCTTCACTACGCCCTGTTTCACCATTCTCTTTTTCTCTTTTATCTAAAAAATTTATAAAAAATTCCTCACCTAGTCTATTTCAACATTCTTCTTTTCTACCTTATTAAAAACTTATAAAAAAACTCTAAACGACTATATTTCACTATCACTTTTTCCTCTATCATAAAGAGAAATCGCTAAAAAAATATCCCCATGCTCTTTAAAAACGATCAATAGCTTCAAAGGACATAAACAACCTGATTTTCATGGACATGTGCTCCTATGGTAATGAAATTCATATTATTTTTATCCTACAAGACATAACCCTCGATCATATTTCCAGTAAAATAGTAGAGAATTAGAAGCATCTATCTCTTATAATGATAGATGTGAAATTCTACGTTCCAAATAATAGTAGAATGCTTGTTACTGTTATAGTGGATAAATATGTTAGGAATATGCATGAAATTCATGTAAAGTTAAAGGCTGTGATAATTGCAATGGTTGTCCATCATTCCAGGAGGTTAGAATGTGCGTGCACCTATAGGTTATTTGTATTCTATTGTATAGTAAGTGTGTGTAATTGTGTGCATT
Organism: Phoenix dactylifera; assembly: GCF_009389715.1. Classification (NCBI taxonomy): domain Eukaryota; kingdom Viridiplantae; phylum Streptophyta; class Magnoliopsida; order Arecales; family Arecaceae; genus Phoenix; species Phoenix dactylifera. The sequence goes on from NW_024067684.1 coordinate 673,346, forward strand.
GTTTTGATGATTAGGTCCAAATTTGCAGCATTTGTACCAAACTTGGATGGAGAAGAATGTCACGGTACTGGGACTCAAATTAGGAGAAAATTAGGTAATTCAAGTGGATTTCTACAGGGAAAATGAACTATAGCAATCAAAAAGAACTTAGTCATGATCACATAATATACTCTGAGTAGTGACTTCAACTTAGAAAAACATCTGGAGCTAGGATTTAAGTGATTCACAATAATGATCACCGATTGAAAGCAAATGCAGCAATAATGTCACCTTCATTTTACCATACTATCCATTCACCAATCCCCATCTTCTAAACTAGCAGAGTACAGCCAAATCTCTAGATTTGAACAAGAACCACAGCATCAAAAGAGCATGCTCTATCAAAAGTAATAGTGTTCCATTCTTGTTAATAAATATTGTTTTAATCTTATTAATCAATCACAATTTCTACAAAAAATGCGCAACAAATATCAGATTCGCATTGGAGATTACAACTAGAACTAAACAACTCACGAAGATTTTACAATATATATTGGTGCATAGTGGACTTAGTCATGCCCCTTTTTACTTTAGTTGTTGCATCCCTGCTGCAGCAAATCAAGGAAGGGCCTTTTACATGTTTGATAGCCTCCTCCAAAGAAAAGGTTACCTATGCATGAATGAACTATTTATAATTGTTATTACAATTATAAAAAATTATTACAACTGATAATTATGATGCTCAACAAGAGATGCCAAATTGTCATTAAACAATATTCGCAAAATATCAAAAGAATAATTTGCATTCCAGTAATGATTCATGTTCCATCAATGTGAAATTTGCAAGTCAATCTACAATATGATTTGCCTGTGGGTATGCATGCTAAGGTATATGTTGTTCAGGTGATTGGAATAGATCCTGTATATTCTTCACAATGGGTTTAATTTCAAAGTATTCTCTCACGCTTTTGCAGAATATTGATTACATTCGATGATTAGCCTAGTAAAATGAAGGTTAGAAGCAACAGAGAGAGCATCTCCAACCATTCATGCACAAGAAAGGCTATTAGGAGGAAATACCCTTGAATCTATAACGGTAAGTTAGCACTGTGATCTTTAAAGATAAAACCAACACCTGCAACAACATCACAATTATTAAATAGATTTATCAATTCAACCTTAACCCAAATTGAAAACGTAAATACTTTAGATTAACTTATGCACTACTATATTCCAGATTAGATATTCCAACCCGAGAAGATTTGGTTGACCAGTACTATATTTGTTACCATATCAAAACAAACAACAATAAATATCCAATGTGGTTGATTGGATCAAAGAGCCGACACACTCTAATCTTTCACCCTTTTTCAGAAAGATCATGCATCAATCGAAGAGGAGATCGAACAGAAATCAAGAACCATCCGAAAATGGCGAGCTGCTTAGTCCGACCCATGGCTAAAATGATTGGGGAAGCGCATGAGCAGCGACTATGATGGAAACCCAGGGAGGGTGGTGGAGGTAGGGAGCCATGAATGGAGAGGCGGGTGCTAGTGAGGTCGTAGATTTGGGATGGAGAGGTTGAAGAAGACGCAGAAGAGGGAAAGGAAATTAAGTGGAAAAATGTATATAGATCATTTTAGAATTAGAGAAAATAAGCTGGGAGTTAGAAAAACTATAAATTTTGGACGGGGTGTTATAGTTTTGGTAATCAGAGATTAAAAATCCAAGCTCGGTCCACGGAAGGAGACCTAGTGCCTTCCATGATTATAATAGTAGAGATTAGAATTTATAGATTATTAATTTTTAGAAAAAATAAAATTTTTATTTAAGGTAATCAAAGCAGAGCAAGAGAGTCTGAGACCGTGGGTGAGAGCAGAGAGGGAGGGAGAGGGAGAGAGAGAGAGAGAGAGAGAGAGAGAGAGATGGGGAAGCGCGGGAAGAAGCTGACGGAGCGACAAAAGTCTCGATGCCTCCCTCGCGCCGGCGACGACGACGTCTTGCCTTCTTCCGCCTACGACCTCCCGTCACCGCCAACAAGGGACCAGGAAGGAGGCGAAGAAGAAAAAACCGAGGAAGTTGAAGACGAAGAAGAGCAAAATGGAGATGGAGAAGGGCGAGCTGAGGAGTGGGCTTCTTCTGGTCCTCCATCCAAATTCCATCTCTATCAGAGATCTGTCCAGGTACCCTTTCTTTATCTCTTTTTCCGGTTCTTTTTTTCCTCCTGTCGTTAGCTAGGGTTTGTTTCTTTCCTTTCTCTGTCTTCGCTGTTCTTTAAATATATTTTTTGGTGAGTTTGGATGGTGGGATTGGGTGCAGTCGCCGAAGGGGGACATAAGCTACATGCAGAAGTTCTTCCTCATGTACGTCGGGGGAAGATTTCCGCTCCACTTGCAAGAGGATTTCTGTGGCACCGCCCTTCTCAGGTGGATATGTTTGTCATATCTTGTCTTGTGTTTTTTCCTTTTTTTTTGGTACTTTGTGGCCTTCCTTGATTGAAATTTCTGCTTATATTTTTGCTTTAGGGGATAGGTTTTATGATGGAGGGACTAGAAACGTCACAGAAAGAGATGATTTAGGACAAAATATGTACAAATTTTTCCTCTTGTTGTTGTGTATCATGTCTATAGTAGGATCTTAATGATAAATTGATGTTTTATTGAGCTGGCACTCCCTTAAATTAGAATATGGGGTAAATATCAATTCTCGAGAGTGTAAAGATGTTTGGCACTCTAATTAAGATATGGAAACAGAGATGAAGGACATATGGGAGAAAAAACTCCTGCAAATACTTCTACATTTTGATGTAGCCATGTGTGTGTATGTTTTGGGGATAGAGGGATTAATGAAAAAGGTAATAGAGGGTGCAAAAGCTAGAAAGGTTGCCCCATGCAGGTATCCCATTTCTTCACACAAGGTACATTAGCATAAAAACAAGGTTGCTTAGCTACTTAGGAAGCTAGGAAAGAGTTGGTTGTATCCTATGTGGGTGATTGAGGAAGGACGGCTTACTTAGGAGGCCAGTTTTACATGGTCTTAATGGTGGCTGGATTTCTTCTAAGTTGTGTTTTGTGATAGCATGCAGGAGAGCTCATCCACTTAATCAAATCTGAAGCAAGGATAGCTTCCATAAGACATATTGGTTTCCTTATATATGTTGAGGATATGACTAAGTGGTTCGCTTTGAGGCCTACCTTGATCAAGGGATACAAAAAAGATTTAGGTCCTGTTTGGAAAATCCAGCAGGTTTGGGTTGGATTATGAATTGCACAGTCTATTTAAGTAAGGCTCATGTCAACCCAATCCCTCTTCAGCCGACATCCTGTGAGAGAGAAAAATGCATCTATAGGTCTTTCTTTCATCCTGCAGTCCAACAGGCCCATAAATGGGATTTAGGCCAAGGCTAGGATGGGCCTTTAAAAAAAATGGATTGTGCAGGCTAACAAACCCAATTCCTAAGGGAAATCCATCCCAGTTGTGCCGAATTTTCCAAACAGACCCCTATTATTTCATATCCCTAACCAAACCCTCCTACATTGGGATTGCTTATTAATGGTTGATCAAGCTTGATGGATTCACACTCTGAAACAAGTAGTTCTAGTCTTGGAGGTACAATATCAAACACTTGATGTCCATATGATGCATCATCTATCTTTATTTCATATCCTCCTTTTTCTTTACATACTATTTTGCTTAGTTTACTTGCTGATGTAGCATTATACACTATATTGATACACTTGCTCCCTTCAAGATAAATCCAACCCCTTTCGTTGTTCCCACAGCAATGGTAGAATCATCTCAAACTATCCAATTCAGGATGTATCGAGCTGTACAGACGGCGGACCGGAATGGTTTCGGCCTTCATATCGAGCAATCGGCAAGATAGGGAGAGAGGGAGAAGGAAAGAAAGGAAAAGAGAGAGAGGGGGAGGGAGAGGAAGGGAGAGAGAGAGAGAGATGGAGGGTCGCAGATGTCGGCGGATGGATGGGAAGGGGTGAGGAGGGGCCGAGGAAGGGCTCCACCCTCCGATTTTCTGTTTTGTTCGAAACAGGAGTCCCGGAGAGGGAGGGCTATTTTATTTTGGAGAAATTAAGCGAAGTCGGCAAGGAGGTCTTCACTTAATTTTTCCAAAATAAAAAATGGCCCCCCCTTCAGTTTTCTATTTCGAACGAAATAGGAAAATCGGAGGGTAGAGCCCTTCCTCTGCCCCTTCATGCCCCCCCACCCTTTACGGCCGTCCGCCGGCCTCCTTTAGCTGTCCGCCACCCTCTTCTCTCTCTGCCTTCCTCTCTTTCCCTTCCTCTCCTTCTCCCTCTCCCTCTCCCACAATGATCCTTGGTTCCCACCAATCTATATAGGGTGTTTTAAGAAGTGAATTTCTTCATAGCAAGGTTAGGGGAAAGAATGGAAAAGGCAATTTCACTATATTTATGTCTGAAACGGGGCCTATCACAAGAATATTTCTTTTATCAGGATGATAACTCTGAAAGATAGATTTTCCATCTTTTCTCTCACCTTGGAATAAATATAATGGGGAGAGGGGGCTAATTTGAATCACTTGGGTCAAATAAGAACAGCCCCTACATTCAAAGCCCCCTTTTTACCATTAGCAAGAACTTGTTTCAGTTGCATATCATAAGGGATTCGAACAACTGCTTCAAATACAGTATCAGGAAGCACGGCTTGTGGATATATCCATGTGCTTATTAGCTAAATGAAAATTAGCACATACAATTCGTCCAATTGCTTCTTGTGGATTTCAGTAACCCTGCTGCGCAAAAATGGGATATGCATTTGAAATAGATGCCCGAGTTATTACATATATCATGATCGATATAGAAATCGATTGAGTCATCTGTTCCTTTACCCAAGAAAAAGTATTTCTATTTTGCATGTCCAATCATTGATCCCGGAATTTCTACAAAAATAATAATATGTATATATTTATTTATTTATATGTGTGTATATATGTGTGTGTGTGTGTGTATAAAAGGGTGGTTGGGGGGGGGGGTGGTTTGCTCCTAATTAGGGTTGTTAACGAGCCGAGCCGAGCCCGAGCCTGGGAGAGCTCGGCTCGGCTCGTTTCACATAAGCTCGGGCTCGGTAACGAGCTCTATATTGGGCTCGAGCTCGGGCTTGCTTGGCAAAGCAAAAGCTCGGGCTTGAGCTCGTAAAGCTCGTTTCAATTACGAGCTCCAGAACGAGCCCGAGCTCGGGCTCGTAATCGGGCTCGAGCTCGGGCTCGATAACAGGCTATTTTTCTCTATGTGGTCAGATTTTTATGAATTATGGTGCTAAAATAAGATCTTTCAGTGGGAGACTAGAGCTTGTTTGGGCTAGTGAGCTGCTCGGGCTCGAGCTCAGGCTCGGATGTAAACAAGCCTCATATTGGGCTCGGGCTCGGGCTCATTTGACTAACGAGCCGAGCCTGAGCCGGATTTTTACCGAGCCGAGCCTGAGCCGGATTTTTACCGAGCCGAGCCCAAGGCCGAGCAGCTCGGCTCATTAACAGCCCTACTTCTAATCACCGAGGTTTTATGTCACATATAATCAGATTTCTAGTCCAATATATCCTTTCTAATCTATTTAAAATAGGGATACTCCTAACAAGTTTGGCATTGTGTATTTAAAGCTACAGAGTCTTCAATCTGCAACATTTGTTTTTTGAGAGTGCATAAGACCATCATAGCGTGGTCTGAGATAGCTGCAGGCATTAATTTAATTTTGGTTTCGTGTCAAGGCACATTATATGTGAGGATAGATGGTGCTCGTGAGACGTGAAAGGTGACCAATTTTGTAGCTATTAACTGGGGTTCTATCTTGATGCTTGGAAATCAAGGATGATGATATTTGGTTTGATCTTGAAATGCTTTATGAGGAAATTGGTAACATAGAGGCTATACAAAATATAAGGCTGTATGTGTTTTTGTAAGGTGGTTTTGCCTACTTTTCACTTTCATCTTAAATATGTTTTCCTGCTATAATCTCTGGAGATGACTTAGCTTTTCCAATGATGCCTGTATTTCAAATAACAAGTTGGACCAAAGACAAGTTCATATCACCACTCGGGAGGAGCATTGTGTCACTGGGATGTTTCAAGAGATCAGGAAAAAAAAAGTGAAAAGAATGATCCGAAGCTCACTCCTTGGACTGGTAGTGATGCATTTAGACCAAGAAGAGCTTATTGAACTATCAGTGATATATGCGGCACATTTTCTTGATGAGTGACCCTAGGGATGTTGTTTGGCCACCCATGTCTACTACTGTAGTATTATTTTTCTTTCTTTTGTTGGCTGCCACAATAAGTTTTATTTTGTTCAAAAAAGAGAGCTATTAAGTGAATTGGTCTAAAGTGTTTTCACCCCTTTTTTCTCTCTTCTAGAACTTAAATGAGTTATTGGGTTTCCTAACCATTAGTAGCAGTCCTTGTTTCTAGTTTCGAGACTTGCTATCTTGCTTTCTATTCATTAAGGCTATGTTTGGCATCACTGTCACTTTTCTTTTTTAAAAAAAAATTGAAAACCGAAAGTCTATTTCGATTTTTTTCATATTTTTGACAATAGAAAATATGTTTGGTTCACTCCTTTTTTATAAAAAAAACAAGAGGAGCCACTTGACCATGTTGAGGTTGAGAAGCAGCATCAGGAGGAGGAGGCGGGCAGCTTGAGCATTGCTGATGGCCTCGTGATTGGTGCACTCGCCAAGGGTCTCGAGGATGAAGCTGGTTTGGGCGACATTGGAGATGGTGGTGGCCATGGCAGAGTCCAACCATGGCCACCTGGATGGCTGCAAGGCCACTAGGCAATGTCGTCATCGCCAATAGGGAGCTCATTGAGGGCGTAGGGGGGGGGGGATTGCAGAGCGGGGGAGAAGGCAAGGAGAGGTGGGTTTGGTGGAAGAGGCCAGCGGTAGACTTGATCTAGATGTCGGCTAGGTGGGAGAGGCAGACATGCTCAATGGCGATGACGTGCTCGATGGCGGTGACATGCTCGATGGCGTGCTCGAGGCAAACAGGGGGAGGTAGGGCAGAGATAATGCAGAGAGGTTAGGCGGAGGGGATGAGAGAGGGGTGAAAGCCCACTTTTTATTATAAAAAAAAGTGAAAAGTTTCACATCTACTTTTTATAGAAATAATAAAATTTGTTTAAAGAAAAACAAAACAAGGTAACCAAAAATGATTTTTTGCATTGGATTCCGTGTTTCTGTTTAAAAATAGAAAAAAAAAGAGGGGAAAAAATAGTACCAAACAGGGCCTTTGACTCAGTAGGGTCTTTCAAGAGATCGGGAAAAAAAAAGAAAGTGAAAAGAATGATCTAAGGTTCATTTGTGCTGGTGGTGATGCATTTAGATTGAGAAGAGTTTAATCAATTGGATAGAACTATTTAGAAATACATGCAGCACATTTTCTTGAGCGACTCTAAGGATGCTTGGTGTGGCCACCTATATCTACTACTATAGTAGTTTTTTTCTTCCTTTGTTGGCTCCCACAATGTTTTTTTTTTTGTGTATTTTGGAGTGCAGATTAAAAGGAAAAAAGAGAGCTAATAAGTGGATTGGTCTAAACTGTCCCCCCCCCCCCCATCCCCTCTTTCTCTCTTCTGGAGCTTAAATGAGGTATCGGGCCTCCTAACCATCAGTTGCAGTCTTTGTTTCTGGTCTGGAGACTTGCTATCTTGCTTTCTGTTTATTAAATCTTCTATTTCTTATTTGATCTTTTAGATTAAAAATGACACTGTTGCTCTAACATTTGTGTCTCCTTAATTTTTTGTCCTGCAACATGCATCAAAATTAATGTAGATGATCTATATTTGCATCAGAGGGATTTATCTCACTAGTACGCTAATGAACAAATAATTCCTATTTCCGATCTTTGAAGCTTCATACACTGCATGGCATCATATCTTTCAATCTTATCCGGATGAGATTGAAGGGGATTAACTTCTAGTTCTTGCAACAACCATTGCAATGTGTGAATTTCTTAACTAAACTTTTAGCATAGAATCTGTCACCTGGTTCAAGGCTTCCTAGAAGCTAAAAAAATGGATGCCTTCCAAAAGCTTGATAAATTACCAAAAATTACCGGGTTGAGATTCTTTTCACTAAAAAGTGTATAAACACTCCACCTCCACTCCATACTCATCCTCCTCATGATGTTGGAGGCAGATAGTGCTCGCTTTAGAAGTTATAAATCTGGGAGCTGCCTTCTTGGTATCTGTATCTCAAGTTCAATAATTAGAATGATACGAAAAGAATTTAATTAAGGGTTGGGGATTCAATGTGATTGGCTCAATATCATTTGTTTGACCAGTAAAATTTTGAAGCATTCTGTGTGAGCCATGCTGTTTTTCTTCCCACTTCTCTAGTGCTCTAGTAGTCTTAGTGACTATAACATTATGCAACATTATGAGTTCATAGAGGATTCGTCTTGTCAAGGCCGGAGCTATTTTAGCAATTTCGCTCCACATACCTGTCAAAGGAAGCCTCTGGAGCAGCTTGCCTCACATGAAGCTTTGGTATTGGCTTTTGGTGTTCCTGTAATGCCACATCTTGAGGATGATTTTTTTTTCCCACATGTTACTCTTATCTTCGACATTTTTTGCCCTTTCAATAGAAGTTCTCTCTTTTATCTATTAAAAGGATCTAGATACTGATATGGGTGCCATATTTTTTTAGAATGTGAATGGAGAGTAGCTTTGATCCACGTATTATGGTTCAAAAATGGTGTGATTATTTTTTTTCTCTAAGTATTATTTAGAAGGATGAGGAGATATGAAAACATGAGGAGCATATGTATCTCAAGCCTTATTACAAGCGTATATATTTCTCTATGGTTTCCACTGCCACCTTATGTAACCTTCACTGAGAATCTACATCTTCACAGCACTTTTAAAGAAAAAGACCTAATTGGCATCTTGCCTCGTACTTGATGGACTCATCTCTCTCTCTCTCTCTCTCGCCCCACCCCTCTCTCTCTGTCCCCCCATCCTTTTTCCTTTAACATTAGTAATATCATAGACAAAAGAATAGTTGTTTTTGATTTTCACTTGGAAAATATTATTGATTTGAGGCCTTGTTTCCATGTGCAATCCCTGTAAAAATTAAATTTCGTTACTTCAGGAAATGAAAACAACAATCCTTGTCTTAGCAACTTGAGAACATGCTTTTTGTTGACATCATTTGCCAAAAAGCAAAATCTTCATATAATTTGGTCATTGAAAAGAGAATAACTGATGTGGAAGGTAGCACTAAATTCTGTATTAATTATGCAGGATCATCCCTATAATTGAGTACGAAAAGAATGACGGACTTCACTGACCACTAATAGATGCATTTAGAAGAACTTGGCTTCATAAGCTGCTCTTGTTCTTTTTTTAATTGTCTTGCTCCTTTTACTTCTAAGATGTGGTTCTTAGATTGTCATTTGGATCACATATGTTCCTTTTCCTTTGTGTGATTGTAATTTTGGGACTAAAGTAGCTCATTCCCTTTATATTTGGCAGTTCTGAGTGGCTCCATAGTGACCCAAGACGGACGGCAGTGGGTCTAGATTTAGACCTTGAGGCACTTAACTGGTGCCTTGAGAACAATTTAAATAAGGTTGGGGCTGATGGATATTCTAGGATCTCGCTTTTTCATGGTAATGTTCTGCAGCCTCAAATGGCCCGCCTGGTCAAACACAGAGTAGAAGATCTCATGAAAGATCTAGCTTTAAGTGATGAAGATTGTTCCATTCAAATGTTCTCTAGCAGTTCAACCATGGAAGAAGCTGTTCTGCCTGGCAGAGACATCATCTGTGCATTCAATTACAGCTGCTGTTGCCTCCACAAACGCACAGATTTGGTCTTGTACTTCAAGCATGCTTTTCATGCATTGTCTAAAAAGGGTGGTATCTTTGTAATGGACCTGTATGGTGGTAGATCTTCAGAGTGCAAGCTACGGCTGCAGAGGAGATTCCCTGACTTTACAGTAAGTTCTGCACATTATATGACCAGTAAAGTCTGCGTAAGCAGGTACTTTATGATTATATCATAAGCAATACCTAATGCATAGTCGGAATATACTCCCCAGATAGGAAGGCAAGCTATTCTTTATGCAGGGAGAAAAATTTTGGCGACCCTTTTTCAAAATAATCACCTAGCAAGTTAATTTTAACCTTCAAACCCTTTGTAATTTTCCTAGTTGGAGCAGCTCTCAGTAATAATTGGATACAGGAATTTAAGCTAAACAGATGGATCTGTAAGCATGTGAATACAGGTAACTTTGAAGGTCTTCATATCTCCATCTATTTCATGAATAGGGAAGTATACATAAGGCTGCTTTGACAAATTAAAAATTTATTATCTGGCTTACATTAAACAATAAAAGAAACTGAAACTATTGATCAATTTTCACCATTTCTGTATGTTGGGTTTTTACCTATATCAGGAACAGTAAGTGCTTGTTTGCTTGAGAGTGCTTGTTTTATTTGTTGGCTTACTGCTTAGCTTCATGTGCAGTATGTCTGGGAGCAAGCAGAGTTTGATATCATAAACCGCAGGACAAGAATCAGTCTTCACTTTCATCTTGGAAAGAAGCGGATGCTGCGGCATGCATTTGCATACGACTGGCGCTTGTAAGTTGCATCCAACAAATGAATGATGATATTGTTTTGCAAATCTATATTGTACCAGATATTTATATGATATTCTGCCAGGTTTGGATTTTGTGCATTGCTATACATGTACACCTCTTATGTTTGGGATGCTTGTAGAGGAACTCAATTTCTCTCCACAAAAAGATTAATATGCAGATTGGAATCTGGCATTTCTTGTTCTAGCATTGCCTCTCCTTCCAGATTTATTAGTATTCAAAAATGTTTTTATTAAAAGGCAACATATCCTTTTCTTCATCTACCCTAAATAGTTGGAAAAAAGCTAGATGATTATGACCTAGATGTAGCATCTAGGTCATCAAAATTTTCGTAGTAGCTTGCTGTAAGTAGTCCGATTAATGCAGAATGATGGTTGCAGATGAAATAGTAATGCCAATGAATTATATTGGGTTTTAAGAATAAAGTGGCCTTGAATATTTAAAGACTGGTTGGAAAAGTTTTATCTTCAAGTTTTGCATATAATCCTTGTTATTTTCACTTTTTTGATTGCATTACTCATTTTTCAACTTGAATAAGTAGGCAGGCTTTTGGCCATTGACAATGTGTAATATTGCTCTGCTGGATTGTTTTGTGGTCCATTCTTAATTAGTTAAGGAAGAAAGCATGGAAAGGTACCAGTTAAATGTTGAGCTTGGAATGAGTGCTTGGCACCCAATGTATCTTGTAGCATTATTTTAGAGCATGAGCTGTTTCTTCATCAAATCTCACTTCTCAGGAATCTTCAGTGTTAGGATGCTTCAGCCATCAGACTGATTACAAACTGAGTTGTTTGTTTCTTCTCGCATAAAATATCACCAAAGTTAGATGATCATAATCTTGCTGATGCAGGTGGTCATTGCCAGAAATTAAGGACTGTTTGGAGGAGGCTGGATTCCAATCTGTACATTTTTGGATGCGACAGATGCCAAACACCAATGATGATGAAAATCTGGAGGAATTCACTGTTGGTCGTGATGTCAAGTATGAAGAATTGTCATCTTTTCAGCAGCAAGATGCATGGAATGCATATATTGTTGGTGTGAAAAACAAGTAGCAAACATGTACAATTTTACCCATCTCATTGTTGCAAATATTTGACCTTAGCTCGACATAAAATTTAGCACTCATCCTATCGCATTTGACTTTACATAGAGTTCTGCTCGCCATTTCTGTTAATCCAGGCCCTCAATTTTGTTTCAAGGATATAGGGGATGACAGATAGTTTTAGGGAATGACAGATTTTCTGTCTGACTATTTCGTAAGCATGCCATCAGTCAGGTTGACAACTTAGTTTCTTGATAGTAAAACTTGTATTCCAAAATCAGCTATCCTTAAATCTGTCCCTTTTGGGGGTTTTGCTGGTTTCTTTGCTACTTAACAAACATTAGTTACATTGGACAACTTGAAAGAGTAGATGCCCTATAAGCCAATCATTTGATGGGTTTCTCTTTGTAATCCTCCAAATCATGTACTTTGACACTCGATATATATCAATAAAGGCATTGTGTTTCATCATTTGCTGCTTATCTATTTTATTATTGGATGATGAACCCCATAAATTAGGACATTGGTTTTAGGGTTATGATGAGATCATACCAGTGAGACCTAAAATCCTAAAATCCTAATTTAGAATATTCCCAGTCAAATTGGTATATTGAGTCGGGGATCAATATTACCGGAAAGACTGGCACATCTTATGTATGCTCAATGTAGAGGGTGATTGATCTCACAATCACTTGTGTGAGACACTAATACAAAGATGTGGGTGCTCATTAGAGGAATGAGTTCACTGAAATGACCAGCCATGAGAACATCTTATGGATTCTTACTTAATTATCAAAAGATGGTTCTCATAGTGGGAGTTGTGCAAGTGATCCTTAGACCTGAGATCACCATGGTACCTTGTGCACTTGAAGCTATGTTTTGGTTTACCCTCATTCACGACATTGCGTTGTGTACGGGGTATTCTGGATATGGTGGATTTTGTACGAAGGTTGTGAGTAGGTCAACAAGGAATCAGTCACTTCTAGTAAGAGAAGGTAACATCCTACTTACTCTAATCTTATGATGATTCAAGAAGCCTTTGATCAAAGCAAAATGAATATTAGAAAGAGTTTCTAATGTTTCATTATTTGAATTATCATATAAAAGATTGAGAGAGACATGAATAAGTGATTGAGTTTGATATTGATCCATACTCGAGCACTTATTCAGGATGTAGTATGACTGAGGGATTGAATTGCACAGTAACTTTCCACTGAAGGGTATGTTTGGATTTGTCCAATACATTCCTCATCTTCCGGGTAGACATGATACGTTGCTAGACGTCAATCATGTCTTGTGGGTTGATCGGATCAAAGAGTTTGATTAGATCAAAGCATCAGAAAGGTTCTGATTGCTAAGTCAGGTTTAGCACTAAATTGAACCTAAATTGGATTAGAGGTATTCTAATCAGGTTAGGTCAACTTGCACCTGCACCTACTGCTGGCTAAGATAAGGAACCCAATGGGTCACACACAAGGGAATTGATCAAGGGTCTAATTGGATTAGATCATGTTTGCAAGATGAACATGCTAGCACGTGTTGCAAACCCTAGCTCCTGATTCGAATTAAATTCGAATATGATTCTTAGATTAGGTTGATCTAATATGATTAGATCATGACCTAATATGGGTTAGCCAAGAGTTGAAACCCATTTGGCTTTAATTAGACCTGATTTGATTAGGTTTAATGTTTTCTTTAAGTTGGTTAAACCCAATTGGATTGGGTTTGATAGGGCCTTCACTTCTGGACCATTGGATCGCTTCCTGGATGAAGGATCTGGTCCACTGGTTGGCGCCTTCATCTGGACCATTGGATGGCTTCCTGGATGAAGGATCTGGTCCACTGGTTAGCGCCTGAAACTGGACCACTGGATGGCTCTCTGGATGAAAGATCTGGACCGTTGCTCAGCGCCTGAATCTGGACCACTGGATGGCTCTCTGGATGAAAGATCTGGACCGTTGCTCAGCGCCTGAATCTGGACCACTGGATGGCACCCTGGATGATGATGCCCTGATCTGGACCATTAGATGGCGCCTAGATCTGGACCATTGGCTTTGGTTCACTGCATTTGGGCCCTTGGATCATCAGGATTTAAGAGGGAGATGTGAGAAAGAAGTTGATACACCCTTCTCCTTAGCACCCCATCATGATGGGATGCATCTCTTGGCACATGCCTCATCATGATGAGGTGTGTGGATGGGATGCATCCCTTTATGATGCATCCCTCCATCTCTTATAAATAAGGAGGTGCCTTGGGGTTCTAAAGATCATCCAAGAAAAAGCCTCTCCTTCTCTCTCCCTTATCCCTTCTTTCTTACAAGCCTCTCTCTTTTGTCCTAACCCAAGACAAGAGGGTCTTCTTTAGGACAAAAAGGCTAGTGAATGTTTTAGAGGTAGAAAGGAAGAAGGAAGTGAAGGAAAATCAGCCAATTAAATCCTTTGGAAGGATTGAACAATTAGAATCAAGTTTTGGTGGAGCTAGAGTCTTGAACCCATTCCTGTGTGGATCAACATCGGAGGGTGAACATTTGGGCACCTTAGGACATCTTCAGATATATTGGATATAGCGTGATAGGTATTCTTCTATACCAAGATTATATTTTCTATATTATTTGGTTATACTATTAAGGCGATCTTGGCTTATTAGGGTTTCATATAATGGGTTTTATAAGAAAATTTTATAATCCCGTATCTTCCGCTGCGCCCTAGGGCACTGGAAAACCCTAACAGTGGTATCAGAGCCACCCTTAATCAGTTTAACCAAATGATAATACATGCTATTATCTTGATGCTATGAGATAGCTAGGTTGTTTGTATGCATGATTAGTTTATGCTATGAGATAGTGTTATATTCATGTTGTAGCACAGTATAATTGCTAGTACTAAATTATAGAATGTGCAATGAGACCAATATAGTAGTATGAAAATTTTGGGCTGACCCATTCTGGAACAATCGACTCAGTTGGTGTCTAGGAAGGAAGCCACAGGTGGTTACTTAATTAGGACCTCACTCTCTGAGTGAGGGGTGCCTCCCACCTGCTTTCCTGGCCAATTATTTGATTGTCTTTTATGGTTGAGCTTAATGTTAGTAAGATACTACTATTTGAAAGCCCTCACTAAATTCATAATTAAGTCGTAGTGTTAATTGCTTTAAGCTGAGCCATTCTGAATCAATTGACTAAGTTGGTGTCTAGGAAAGAGGCTACAGGTGGTTATTTAATTAGGACCTTACTAAGTAAGGAGAGCCTCCCATCTGCTTACCTGGCCAACTATTTGATTGACCTCCATGGAAAAGCTAATTGCTGATATAACACTATAAAGGTCCTTCCTTCATGCTTAGATATTATTATGTCAATATCTACGCTAGCTTGTTGTGATTCCCACAAGGCTAGTATTAGGGATTGATATTGTAATATCTTGGTGCATATGATGCATATGGCATATTTTAATATGTTGCCTTGTTGTGATTCCCACAAGGGCAGCATTATTCAAATATGACTGTATAAAAATGAAGGGTTTGACTTAACTAGACACAATAGTTTGTTGTGATTCCCACAAGACTATATGTGTGCTAGAGGACAGAATAAAGTTGGGAATTGCATGGGATGCAATTGGAAAGAGTTTCCTACCTTTGAACTTATAAGGGCTTGTTGTGATTCCCACAAGGTCTTTTATAAGAAATTTGGATCTCAACCCCACTAAGAAAATTAGTATTTTCTCGTTCATCATACTTGAGGGTTATGATATTCGATAAAAATAGTGGGAGTAACAATTAGATAAAAGTCCTTGTCTGATTGAATACATGTCATCATGATTGGTCTGCTTATATTAGTGTTCTTTGTAATT
Organism: Phoenix dactylifera; assembly: GCF_009389715.1. Lineage (NCBI taxonomy): Eukaryota > Viridiplantae > Streptophyta > Magnoliopsida > Arecales > Arecaceae > Phoenix > Phoenix dactylifera. The sequence goes on from NW_024067684.1 coordinate 688,845, forward strand.
ATAGATTAATTCTGCAAAAATGGCATCTTCACTCTCACTTAGAGGTATCTTAGATACAAACAAATTGACTGGTCCCAACTATGTGGATTGGTTGAGGAATTTAAAGATTGTTCTCACACAAGAAAAACTTTCCTACATTCTTGAAACCCCTGACCTAGGGTCAGCAGGGGAAGATGCAACTGAGGAGGAATTGGCCACATATCGTATGTGGAAAAATGACAGTTTGACTGTCAAATGTATCATGCTTGCTTCTATGAATAATGAATTGCAGAGGCAGCATGATAGCATGGATACTCACTCCATACTCCTTAACTTAAAGGAGCTATATGGTGAGCAGAGCAGAACTGCTAGATATGAGATATCTAAACAGTTGTTCCGTGCTAGAATGATCGAGGGATCGTCTGTGCAAGACCACTGTTTAAAGGTTATAGACTTAATCACTCGATTAAGTCAACTTGGTTTTGCTATGGACAGTGAGCTCAGTCAGGATTTGATCCTGCAATCACTACCCGACTCATTCTCGCAGTTTGTCGTGAATTATCACATGAACAAACTGAATTCCTCCCTGCCTGAGCTTCTAAATATGCTGAAAACAGCAGAGTCTCACATCAAGAAGGACAAGGGTCCGATCCTTCTTGTTGGTGAGAGCTCAAAGAAGAAGTCGGGCAACAAGGGTTCAAAGAAAAAACTAAACCCTAAGAGTCGCATCAAAAAGAAGAAGGGAAAGAAAATCTCTGGACCCGGTACCTGTTTCCACTGTGGCAAGACGGGGCATTGGAAAAGGAACTGCAAGAGCTTTCTTGCAAGTGTGAAGCCTGATGCAAGTGTTGCATCAAAAGGTATGTTTTTATTACATGCCAATATGACATTAAGTTCTTCTGATTCTAATTCATGGGTATTGGATACCGGTTGTGGTTCTCACATATGCAAATCTTTGCATGGACTGCAGAAAATTAGAAGACTGAAGAAAGGTGACTTCGAGCTATATGGCGCTGGAGGAGAATCCATCCAGGCTGAAGCTGTTGGCACCTACATACTGGAGCTACCCTCCGGAAAGTTCTTGAAGCTAGAAGACTGTTATTTTATGCCAAAAATCATTAGAAATGTAATTTCAATTCCTTTGTTGCTTAAGAAAGAATTCGAAATAAATGGAAAGAGCAATGGTTGCTCTATTTCTTTATCTAATGAGTATTATTGTCATGGCATTATGGAAAATGGTCTTTTAGTATTATGTCTTAATAATGTTATGTTTCATATTGGCAAAGATAATAAAAGAAAAAGAGAAAATATTAATAATACCCTCCTCTGGCATTACCGATTAGGTCATATTAGTGAGACAAGGTTACATAAGTTGTATAAAGATAAATTCTTTGACCCTTATGATTTTGAATCATTAGGAACTTGTGAATCTTGTCTTATGGGTAAAATGACCAAGTCTCCATTCTCGGAACATGGAGAAAGGGCAAGTGAGTTGTTAGAACTCGTACACACTGATGTGTGCGGTCCTATGTCAACTCAAGCTAGAGATGGATACTCTTACTTCATCACATTTACTGATGACTTATCAAGGTTCGGTTTTGTGTATCTAATGAAACATAAATCCGAAGCCTTTGATAAATTTAAAGAGTATCAAAGTATGGTCGAAAAACAAACTGGAAAGTGTATTAAAATCCTTCGATCTGATCGAGGAGGAGAATACCTTTCTAGTGAATTTTTAGACTATCTTAAATTAAAGGGTATACTCTCTGAATGGACACCTCCATATACGCCACAATTAAATGGTGTAGCTGAAAGAAGGAATCGTACCTTATTAGATATGGTACGGTCCATGATGTGCTTCACAAATCTTCCAATTTCCTTCTGGGGACATGCCCTAGAAACTGCTGCATTAGTATTAAATAGAGTACCATCTAAGTCTGTATCTAGCACTCCATATGAGATATGGAAAGGAAAAAAACCTAATCTTAAGTATCTTAAGATATGGGGTTGTCATGCTTATGTCAAAAGAAATTTTGGACATAAGCTAAGTGCTAGATCGGACAAATGTATATTTGTAGGTTATCCTAAAGACAGTTTAGGATATATCTTCTATAATCCTACCGAACAAAAGGTATTTGTTGCTAGGCATGCCACTTTCTTGGAAAAAGAGTTTTTTTTAGAAAAGGGCAAGGATAGAAGAATTGAACTTGATGAAGTTCAAGACCTACAAGGTGAGACACATAATAATCCTCAACCAGATGTACCCATGGAAGAGGTACAGCCACTACACACTACTCCTTTTCGAAGGTCAGAAAGAGTGCGAAATGCACCTGAGAGGTATGGATTTATCATTGAGAATGATGAAGCCCACATCGTTGATAACGATGACCCTCTGACCTATTCGGAAGCTGTCAAGAGTAGGGACTCTGACAGATGGTTGGACGCCATGAAATCCGAGATAGATTCTATGTATACAAACCAAGTGTGGACTTTGGTTGATGCACCTGAGGGAGTGATTCCAATAGGGTGCAAATGGGTATACAAGAAGAAGATAGGAGCTGATGGCCAAGTAGAAACCTACAAGGCCAGGCTAGTGGCAAAAGGTTTCAGGCAAAAACAAGGCATTGATTATGATGAAACTTTTTCGCCAGTAGCTATGCTCAAATCTATTCGGATTATGCTTGCTATAGCTGCATACTATGATTATGAGATCTGGCAGATGGATGTCAAAACCGCCTTCCTTAATGGTCACCTTGAGGAAGAGGTCTATATGACACAGCCAGAGGGATTTGTCTCAAGAGGGAGAGCAAATCAAGTATGTAGGCTTAAGAAATCCATTTATGGATTAAAGCAGGCATCTAGAAGTTGGAACATCCATTTTGACATGATAGTCAAAGAGTTTGGCTTCATTAAAAATATAGATGAACCTTGTGTGTACAAGAAGACTAGTGGGAGTGCTATTGTCTTCTTGATATTATATGTGGACGATATATTGGTCATTGGAAATGATGTTCCAATGATGCAATCGGTCAAGACTTGGCTATCAAAGAAATTTTCCATGAAAGACTTGGGTGAAGCATCCTATATACTTGGTATAAGGATCTATAGAGATAGATCTAAAAGGATGCTAGGTTTGTCCCAGTCTAGGTACATTGATAATGTGCTGAAGAGGTTCAACATGGATGGAAGTAAGAAAGGTTTCTTACCCATAGGACATGGCATACAACTCTCTAGGAAGATGTCTCCTAAGACATCTGAAGAGAGGAATAGAATGAGTTCTATTCCCTATGCTTCGGCAGTAGGGTCGATCATGTATGCTATGTTATGTACCAGGCCTGATGTAGCTTATGCCTTGGGTATGGTAAGTAGATTTCAGGCAGATCCCGGGGAGGATCATTGGAAAATTGTGAAAAGCATTCTCAAATACTTGAGAAGGACTAGAGATGTTTTTCTGATTTATGGAGGATCAGAATTGAAACTAGAAGGCTATTCAGATTCTAGCTTTCAATCTGATCCAGATGATAGCAAGTCAATCTCTGGATATATCTTCACTTTGAATGGTGGAGCTGTGAGTTGGAAAAGTTCCAAACAGCAAACTGTAGCTGACTCAACTACTGAGGCAGAATACATAGCTGTTAGTGAAGCTGCTAAGGAAGCAGTCTGGATGAAGAAGTTCATCACAGAGCTGGGTGTAGTTCCTGAGATTGCCGGACCAGTCCCAGTTTATTGCGATAACACTGGAGCAGTTGCACAAGCTAAGGAACCAAGGTCTCATCATAGATCCAAGCACATTTTGAGACGCTTCCACCTTGTTCGAGAGATAATCGAAAGACAAGACGTCAAGATTGAACGAGTAGACACAAAGAACAATATAGCAGACCCATTTACTAAAGCTCTACCACAACAGCAATTCAATCATCACCTCGATTGTATGGGGTTAAAATATAAGGGCGATTGGCTTTAGTGCAAGTGGGAGATTGAAAGAGTAGATGCCCTATAAGCCAATCATTTGATGGGTTTCTCTTTGTAATCCTCCAAATCATGTACTTTGACACTCGATATATATCAATAAAGGCATTGTGTTTCATCATTTGCTGCTTATCTATTTTATTATTGGATGATGAACCCCATAAATTAGGACATTGGTTTTAGGGTTATGATGAGATCATACCAGTGAGACCTAAAATCCTAAAATCCTAATTTAGAATATTCCCAGTCAAATTGGTATATTGAGTCGGGGATCAATATTACCGGAAAGACTGGCACATCTTATGTATGCTCAATGTAGAGGGTGATTGATCTCACAATCACTTGTGTGAGACACTAATACAAAGATGTGGGTGCTCATTAGAGGAATGAGTTCACTGAAATGACCAGCCATGAGAACATCTTATGGATTCTTACTTAATTATCAAAAGATGGTTCTCATAGTGGGAGTTGTGCAAGTGATCCTTAGACCTGAGATCACCATGGTACCTTGTGCACTTGAAGCTATGTTTTGGTTTACCCTCATTCACGACATTGCGTTGTGTACGGGGTATTCTGAATATGGTGGATTTTGTACGAAGGTTGTGAGTAGGTCAACAAGGAATCAGTCACTTCTAGTAAGAGAAGGTAACATCCTACTTACTCTAATCTTATGATGATTCAAGAAGCCTTTGATCAAAGCAAAATGAATATTAGAAAGAGTTTCTAATGTTTCATTATTTGAATTATCATATAAAAGATTGAGAGAGACATGAATAAGTGATTGAGTTTGATATTGATCCATACTCGAGCACTTATTCAGGATGTAGTATGACTGAGGGATTGAATTGCACAGTAACTTTCCACTGAAGGGTATGTTTGGATTTGTCCAATACATTCCTCATCTTCCGGGTAGACATGATACGTTGCTAGACGTCAATCATGTCTTGTGGGTTGATCGGATCAAAGAGTTTGATTAGATCAAAGCATCAGAAAGGTTCTGATTGCTAAGTCAGGTTTAGCACTAAATTGAACCTAAATTGGATTAGAGGTATTCTAATCAGGTTAGGTCAACTTGCACCTGCACCTACTGCTGGCTAAGATAAGGAACCCAATGGGTCACACACAAGGGAATTGATCAAGGGTCTAATTGGATTAGATCATGTTTGCAAGATGAACATGCTAGCACGTGTTGCAAACCCTAGCTCCTGATTCGAATTAAATTCGAATATGATTCTTAGATTAGGTTGATCTAATATGATTAGATCATGACCTAATATGGGTTAGCCAAGAGTTGAAACCCATTTGGCTTTAATTAGACCTGATTTGATTAGGTTTAATGTTTTCTTTAAGTTGGTTAAACCCAATTGGATTGGGTTTGATAGGGCCTTCACTTCTGGACCATTGGATCGCTTCCTGGATGAAGGATCTGGTCCACTGGTTGGCGCCTTCATCTGGACCATTGGATGGCTTCCTGGATGAAGGATCTGGTCCACTGGTTAGCGCCTGAAACTGGACCACTGGATGGCTCTCTGGATGAAAGATCTGGACCGTTGCTCAGCGCCTGAATCTGGACCACTGGATGGCTCTCTGGATGAAAGATCTGGACCGTTGCTCAGCGCCTGAATCTGGACCACTGGATGGCACCCTGGATGATGATGCCCTGATCTGGACCATTAGATGGCGCCTAGATCTGGACCATTGGCTTTGGTTCACTGCATTTGGGCCCTTGGATCATCAGGATTTAAGAGGGAGATGTGAGAAAGAAGTTGATACACCCTTCTCCTTAGCACCCCATCATGATGGGATGCATCTCTTGGCACATGCCTCATCATGATGAGGTGTGTGGATGGGATGCATCCCTTTATGATGCATCCCTCCATCTCTTATAAATAAGGAGGTGCCTTGGGGTTCTAAAGATCATCCAAGAAAAAGCCTCTCCTTCTCTCTCCCTTATCCCTTCTTTCTTACAAGCCTCTCTCTTTTGTCCTAACCCAAGACAAGAGGGTCTTCTTTAGGACAAAAAGGCTAGTGAATGTTTTAGAGGTAGAAAGGAAGAAGGAAGTGAAGGAAAATCAGCCAATTAAATCCTTTGGAAGGATTGAACAATTAGAATCAAGTTTTGGTGGAGCTAGAGTCTTGAACCCATTCCTGTGTGGATCAACATCGGAGGGTGAACATTTGGGCACCTTAGGACATCTTCAGATATATTGGATATAGCGTGATAGGTATTCTTCTATACCAAGATTATATTTTCTATATTATTTGGTTATACTATTAAGGCGATCTTGGCTTATTAGGGTTTCATATAATGGGTTTTATAAGAAAATTTTATAATCCCGTATCTTCCGCTGCGCCCTAGGGCACTGGAAAACCCTAACACAACTAACCAGATAACATGCAGTTAGGGATGTAATTGTCGGACAGTTTCAAGCATGAGAAGCAAAAATCATTCGCATGCACAAATGAGCTAGGGCTACTTTGCGCAGATTCTTGTCTGAACTTCTAGAAAGAACAAGGCAGCAAGTGCAGATTGAATTGAGGCATTTCTTGGCAACATTCATAAATGTCATGTAGTTTTGCAGTTTTTCTAGATTCTACAACTTCTTATTGGTTCTATGTTGCTTGATGCACCCCCTTTGGTTAGTTAAGTCAGCATCAAAGTTGCTGAATTTTCTTGAGGCGGTCAGTCATGCAGAGTAGTTACTTCTTCATTTCCAGTAGCTGTTGCACTGGGAGAACAAATATCACTGCCAGAGTGAAGGAAAATTGAAGCTTATTAGATGCATACAATGCTTATAAAACCACCAAACACGATGGAATAAATATATAACTCGTGATCAGGAATTTGGCACTTTCATTTAGAGCAAATGCATTTAGATATGCTATAGCTTTGGTAAAAAGATAGGGGAAATGTTTTAGATACGCAAGGTTGCTGAGCACTAAAGAGGGTTCTCATGGAACTTCAACGAGTAGCTGATCAACCGAATGGCCACGACAGCAAATGCGAGATGGTATAGCCAATTTACCTGCAATAAATCTCGCAATTTGCTATCACAGCAAAGTTATAGCAGACTGTTATCCAGGGTAAGAAGCTAAGGAAAGAAGAGAACCTGTTGGTGGTAGAAGAGGAATCGAATGACCACTGCCCGCATGTCAGATGTAAGATGGGAAAGATTGAACAAAGTGGCTCCACTCATCTGCATGTGAGATAACCCTAAGTTTCCAAATTGTGTTATCCTTTAGCTATGGCATTGTGTAATTGTAAACTATTTTGGTGGCTGCTAAAATTTATGCTTCATGTTTGATGCTAATGTAGCTCGTGATATTGGTCCACCAAAATGTCGAGTCGGGATGGTAATACTAACTCAATTCTCTCTTTAAAATGCTTCATAAGGTAAAGGAAAATGTTTAGTTAAAATGTGCATTTAGGGATCTGACCTTCAGGACAAAAGGAACAGTAGTATAGAGCAGAAATGTTGCTTCTGCAAAGCCACAAAATAGAGATATCTGGCCAATGTAAAACAACACTACAGTCAGTACCTGGTAGAAAAAAAATTTCATAAGGGCATGCACAGAAAAGAAAAAACAATTCTAGAAGAGTTGGTCTTTTGCATGATTTATTGAAGCTAGAACTAGCAGATAGGAGGGTCAAACATCACATAGAACTCGGAAATTAGCTAACAAAACAGAAAAGTCACAGAGCCAGTATGCGACTTTGTGTTGCTTCCGGTCTGATATCCTGCATAGTATGAAAACTAAGAGCATGATAAGGAAGCTCCAGATCAGTCATGGGATATTTTTGTGCAAGATTTTGATGTTATGCCAGCACATTATCTTTCTTCACACACACACACCACAGACTTGCCTTTTTTTAGTTCCTGGGACATCTTTTCTAGCTGAATTTGAAACAAAGAACAGAGTGCATGTCAAAGGATTCCCATTGAGTCATCAGAAGTTGGCATTACAGTTAGATTTCCAGAGATCTGGTTTTTGATGCTCTCTTACATTTTGTATAGATATATCTCAAAAGAAAGGGGTCTTTTAGAAAGTCATGTTGTCGTGTGAGCATTTATACATAGGTTTATATCAACTAAAAATCTGTACTATGTTGATGCCTCATCATGCCAAGCAAGAATACTGTGCATAATGCTCGACGTATTGAATCAGATAACTGTTGGTTGCTTTCATGTCTATTTCCTTATTCTCTGCAAAATAGTTGGGCATTTATATTTACCTTCTCTTATGATGAGATAACCAATATTGCATATTGTAGGCATTTCTTGTATCATTAATATGATACAGATGAATAAATATCTACAACCATATGAAGTTATTAGAGTTAATTCTTACTAACAAGACAGATTAATGTGAGATGAAAAAAGCAGTTGATGAAACCATAGCATGAAGAAACCAGTTTAAAGGTTTGTGAACATGACTACGTAAAAAGATAATGTTTGAAAAGTGGATTGGGGCTTGAGGCAATGGTTACTGACACTGTGCTAGTGTGGCAGCAGTATGGGGTCCGGTACCAAGACACCATATGTTATTTCAAAGTGTTAGCACACTGCTAAATTACAAAACCGAAATAACTTTGATGGATATCGGAAAGGGTTAGAACACTATCATGGGGCTTGGCTAACCTCTCCAACATTGCTGAATGCATAACAAAACGTTCCTGCAATAACAAGTGCATCACCCAAAACAGGTTTCTTTGCATCTACAAGGAAACAAAGTTGTAAGATTAGTGCTAAGAGTTAAAGACGTATATGTTGAAACTAAAATGTCTAAGTTCATAAAGTGGACCTCTTCACTTATTGCACCTCAGCAGAACAAAGATTACTCAAAAACGTTTATCAAATGATCATTTGACACAAAAAGGTTTCCCTTGTCTAAGAAATCTAATAGGTATATTTTTGAAGTACTCTTTCAGACCTAGATGGCAAATCATTGCTGAGGTCTCAAGTGGCGCAGCAATTACCTCCATTGGACTCTGTTGAGTCTGATAGAAGAACCAAACAAAGGCCTACCACACAAATGGCGGAGCCGAAAACACTGCCCCAGGGAATAGCGTGTTCCGAACACAAGCCAGGTTAGGATTATAACCCATGGAATGGTTCAACAATCCAGCAGCATCACACTGGTACTTGATGAGTACTGGTAAGCCTTGATACTTGCATCAGAACAGTCATGTCCCTCAGAATCCAATGCAAACATTTAAACCAAGTAATGGGGGGCGAAATGGATCATCCAGCCCACAGTTAAAAGGCCACCCAGTTTTGGCCCAATAAACGCCAACACTGTTCGGTTGAATCCTCAGTCCGGCCCAAAATCAGCTCGGCTTCGGACTTCGCCAAAAGCTCCATCGACTTCAGATATTCGCCGACTTCCCCGACCAAATTCAGGGTATCTTCAATGTTCGCCGACCCGCCCCGACTAAGCTCGAGGCGCCTACTTCAGTAGTACGCCCCGACCCTCGAGCTCGGGGCACTCCATCGAGCACACCTCGGAACCCGGAGAGCCGAGCTACCCCCAACGCCCGTCTAGCCGACCTCGCCAAACGCATGATGCGACCTCTCAACGAGCTCAGCCTTGCCAATAACCGCACTCATGTGCGCGCCTACGCCCTCCTACATGGCCGTACATTACAACACCACCGTGCCACGCCTCCATAGCTAGCCTCGACAGTTAAAGGACAGCACCATGACTACTCCGGCCATGCCCTGCTGTGACTGTCAACATTTTACCGTTCACAAGAACGGACAGCACCACACGCCACTAACTGGCCTTAGCTGCGCACCATTCGGCTCAGAGCCACGCCCCCTCATGATGAGGATGGACAATGCCTCTTCCACCTGGGCTTCTCCACCGGAACTATAAATAGCCTGGTCAGGTAACTTCTAAGGGACTTTTAGCTGGACCAAATTTACCTCCACTCTAACTTGATCGTCGAAGGACCCTCACCGGAAACACCGGTGAGGCATTGTGCAGGTCCGCCGCCGTCACGCAGGAAGTGGCTTCCATTTTCTTCTTTCAACAACCAGTGGCTCCCTCTACTCCTCCGGCATGGTCACCCTCGGGCCAAATTTGAACCACAATATTTCTGGCGCTAGAAAGAAGGCACTGAGCCGTGACCACGAGGATAATGAGCCAGGAAGCTCCAAATGCATCGAGTAGCCGGAAATTAGCACTCGATTGCTCCCTCCAAAGTTCACCCCCTATACCGCATGTACTGGCAGACCAAAATTTTCAAATCCAGGCATAAGAGTTTTATTTGCTCGCCAAGCAAGTCCAAGCTCTGGCTGTGGTTATTCAAACCCTTCATCCGGCCAGAGCTTCATCAATCGCTGGACTTGATAGAAAAGTCGAGGAAGCGGGGCGACAAATCCAGATGCTTTGTGATCATGTCGCAGAACTCCGCGAGAAGCGCTATTGATCGAGGAGCAGATCCCCTCGAAGGTTTGGAAGACTTGTCTCCCATCGAAGTTTTGAGGAGTACACTCTTCTCACGTCCTCTCGGATCGAGATCCTCACAGAAATTGAGGGTTGCAACTACCTCCAATCTCCTTTGAAGATGCGACCATCCAAGTTGCGGAAGCGTTTGGGCAAATACTACCGCTTCCATAGGGATCACGGTCACAACACAGAGTATTGCTACCAGCTTCGTGATAAGATCGAAGTGATCGTCCGCCAAGGCCTCCGGAGCTGGTTCGTCGGTGGATCAATAGACAGAGCAAAACTCGATGGACAGACTTCGGGACCATCTGACGGGCCCGACGACGGACACACCAGCGTGGGTATCATCAACGCCTCATCTATGTGTCTTATGCGTTAACGCTGCCTTAGCCCCAAGGGACCGAGAAGAGGCCACACTCATCGGCCCGAGACTGGCGACTCGAGATGTAAATTACTTTCCAAGGAAAGGACCTTAGCCTCTCTAGGTCAGGGCTTTCTTTTTACAGGCCGTGTAAATTAATCAAGCTATCCGCCATGACTTTCCCAAGGCATCTTTGAAACCCTCGTGGGCTTAACATGCTCTGGATGCCCTGGAGGCATGAGTGATATGCCGAAAAATCTATAAAGTCGCCCCTGGAAGCTCGCCTCGGGGCACCCTGCAGGACTTAGCGAGAGCCTGAGGGCCTCGCAACTGCAGGTTCTATCTATAAAGTTGCTCCTGGAGCTCGCCTCGAGGTGCCCTGCAGGACTTAGCAAGAGCCCGAGGGCCTCGCAATTGTAGGTTCAATCTATAAAGTCGCCCCTGGAGCTCGTCTCGGGGAGCCCTGCAGGACTTAGCGAGAGCCCGAGGGCCTCGCAACTACAAGTTCTATCAATAAAGTCGCCCCTGGAGCTCACCTCGAGGCGCCTTGCAGGACTTAGCGAGAGCCCGAGGGCTTTGCAACTGCACGTTCTATCCTGGAGCTCGCCTCATTGTGCCCTGCAGGACTTAGTGGGAGCCCGAGGGCCTCGCAACTGCAGGTTCTATCTATAAAGTCGTCCCTAGAGCTCGCCTTGAGGCGCCTTGCAGGACTTGGCGAGAGCCTGAGGGCCTCGCAACTGCAGGTTCTATCTATAAAGTTGCCCCTGGAGGTCATCTCGGGGCGTCCTACATGACTTAGTGAGAGCCTGAGGGCCTCGCAACTGCAGGTTCTATCTATAAAGTTATCCATAGAGCTCACCTTAGGGCGCCCTACAGGACTTAGCGAGAGCCCAAGGACCTCGCAACTGCAGGTTCCATCTACAAAGTTATCCCTCGAGCTCGGCTTGGGATGCCCTGCAGCGTCAACGGGGAGCTAAGGAGGAGCACCCCCGTCCGCAGGATTCTACAAGTACGTCTCTAATCTGAGTGGGGAGCATCTACAAAGTTATCTCTCGAGCTCAGTTTGAGATGCCCTGTGGCATCAACGGGGAGCCAAGGAAGAGCACCCTCGTCCGCAGGATTCTACAAGTACACCTTTGATCTGAGTAAGGGGGCAACTGCAGGGTTTGTTTAAATCTTGAGTATGTATTAGCCCTCGAGTGAATTTTTACTCTCGGGTAAATGCTTATCCCTGAGCTCATTATTATTTTGGCATTAGCCCTCGGATGGATTTCTACTCTCGGGTGGATGCTTATCCCCGAACTCACCTGTATTCCCGAGTTGGCATTGGCCCTCGGGCGGGCTTCTATCCTTAAGCTAATCTCCAGTCAACTTTTTCCTCCTCCGATTTTGTCCTCCTAGGCAAGGCTTAAAGCGGCCTGCACCATCAAACAAAGAGCTTCAAGCTCGCTCCATGTAAGGTTTATCTTCGAATCAGAAGTATATGCCGAGCCAAGAGACTTTTGCAGATGCCAAACGTGGCTCCTGCTATGCGAGATAGGCTTGGACCTATACGCAGTTCGGATCTCGATATCCAAGCATTAAGCGGAAGGAGCTCAAATACTTGATCCAAGGCAAAACATATTGAAAGAAATATGAACTTTATTGATAATAAAGGCTGAAGGCCAAATACAAGGGTGCCCGACCTTGAGGTTGGGTTAGCTACAAAGGACCAAATGGCCGACTTCACAAAAATAAAAGCAAAAAAATCAATCGACGTGGATGACTTCCACATTGGCATCAGTTGCGGCCTCCATCCCAGTCGTGACCTCGGAAGCGCCGTCTCCGCTAGCCTCAGAGGCAGCCTCAGCTCCAACGTTGGCATCAGGAATGGCTACTGATTCCATCCCGGCGATGGGTTCGGAGGCGATCTCTGGCCGGACCTCGGCATTGGCCTCCGCAGCATCCCCGTCCACCTCGGCAGCTCCGTCTAGGTTCGGCTCAAGGCTACTAAGATCAACTCTAGGGCAAAACTGCTGTACTTGGAAGCGACAATTATCGAAGCCTTGGATCATGGCAGCAGCAACCCCTTTTCCTAGTTCGGCGAAGTACTCCTCCGACTGGCGAAACTTCTCAACAGCCTCACAGGCAGACGACTCCACTAAATTCTTGAGCCGTCCGATTTTTAGTTTTCGTTTCTCTGCTTCGCCCTGAAGTCTAATCAAGGCAGCTTCAAGCTCGGAGATGCGGCTTGCAGTAGATGAACGAGCCTGGGAATGCTCGGCCTCCATGTCTTGGATCTGGACGAGCCTGTCCTTTATCAAGACTTCGGTAGCCCGCGCTTTCTTCTTGGCCTTCTGAAGCCGATGCGCGGTAGCTGCATCCTTCTCTTCGGCCTCGTGCCACTATTTCTCATCGGTCGCCGCCCGTTTCTGGGCCTCTTGCTACCGCCGTGTAGCAGTTGCCGCCCAGGCTTTGGCCTCCTGCTCCTGGAGCTCGGCACGCTCCATCCTTAGCCTAAGCACTCTCAGCTCCTCCCGGTCGGCAAGCATGCCGGCATCAGCACGTCGACCACATGAAGTGACTAGCACGAAAAGATAAAGTGTCAACAAAAACTGAGCATTTACAAAGAAAATAAATAAGAAATAAAAAGGCGGCATTACTCACCCGCACACTCGTCGAGTAGACATGATGGACGAGGTCGCCAAGGTTCTTCTCCATTAGTGCATGGTTGCGCGGGAGCATGATGCTGCGCACGAGCCCGCGAACAATATCTTCAGATTCGAGGGCCGAATCGCCCTTAGGCGTGCGACATTGATGCCATGATTGTTCCCCGCCGGACTTAGAAAACGTTGGCTCGACTCTTGCTAGGTTGGAACCTCGGAAAAGGTCGCAACCTCGGTGTGCGACGGGACCATGGAGGGGACTGAAGTCCCGGGCCTACTCCCCAGCTCGGGATCTGATCCAAATGGCTGGGTGATTGCTCCGACCTTCAGGACTTGATCGGCGAGTGCAACCACCGCTCGGTCGGAAGGATCCCTCCCAGCCATCGACCGGGGCACCTCGGCCTCTTCCGCAAGCCCCTGGCCGGGTCTGACCAGAGTAGGGGAGGCAACCTCAAGCTTGCCCCGCTCAATCTCGAGGCTAGGGGCGACTCTTGTTTTCTTTAGCCTCCCCTCAGGCCGGACCTCTTCGGGGGCGGCCCTCTTCTTCCTATGTGCGGCCATCAGCGTCTCGATATTGAAGATCATCCCTGCAATGTCTAAAAACGAAAGGTCTTATCAGAATCCGACATAAAAAGAAAAAAGAAAAAGCTAAACTACTCTTACCCTCAGGACGAGCTGGGCTCAGACCAAGATTCACTAAGGCCTCCTCGCTGAGCAGGTGAGGGAGCCATGGAGTTTCTTTTAGTCCGAGCAAACTATTTAAAGTCTCCTGCTTGAACTGCGACAATTGCGGGAGCCTATTGTTCGCCGAAGCCAGCGAAAAGCTCTAGATCGGATTAAATCCCCGCGACCGTTCTGAGGAAATAAAGAAAAAATTATCCTTCCATCCGTGGATGGAAGTGGGCATGCCCCCAGATAGCTTGCAGCCTTCTCAAGGGAAGAAATACCACCATCTTTTGTCCACAGGATTGCCTTTTAATATAAAGCAACTCCTGAAGACATTCACTGAGGGGGACAGACCATGTGCCAGGCAAAGTGCAAGGAAGCTGATGATTATTCTCCACGAGTTCGGGGCGAGCTGTGTGGGCACCAGGCCATAGGCTGTCAAGAGCTCCTCCACGAATTCGTGTAGAGGAAACCTCAGCCCTGCTCGGAGCGTATCTACGTACACTCCGAACCAACCACTAGGAGGGTTGGTGACTCGCCCTTCGAGGTCCGGAAGCTCGAGGATGAACTCCAGAGGAATGAAAAATCGGGCTCAAACCGAGCCCAGATCCTCGTTACTCATGAGTGAGCCAGTTCCATACGAGCTCGAGGCCCACCTCGAGCTCAACCTCCCCCACATCGGAAGTGGCCTAAGCTCGCGATGGACCTACATCGAACATCGATGCTCTCGTCGGCGAATCCATTGCCTTGGTCTTAAGATTATAAGAGGGGGAAAAGATGAAAGACTCTTCGAGCGACCGAAAGAAGGGATAAAATGTCTACCTGAAAGCTCGCCGGAAAGGATGGTCAGGAAAAGAAAGAGAATATCCGCCGGGAGGTGAAAGTAACGCCCGATGCGAAGGTTGACGGAAAGCTCCCAGAGCGCCCGGAGGAAACCTCGCACACCATGGCAATGGCGGCTGAAGAAAGAAGACCAGGAGCGGGGGAGGGTCAAGCAACAATCCTAGGGCCCCCCTTTTCAGGCCTTATATAGCCCATTGCAGCGGCTCCGATCAGGTAACCTGAACGATCAGACGAGCCGGGGTTCGCCACGTGGCGGGCCTCAAGACGGCCTCAACAAATCTTTCCGAATCGTCGTACTAAATGCTGATCATTATGGAGGGCGCCCTGAAGCTCGAAACGTTGATGGCTGGCCTCTTGCATTCCATCAGGCGAGATGCTTTGGAGAAGGGAGCATTAATGGCCAGCTTCTTGCATTCCGCCAGACGGGATGCTTTGGGAGATGGGGTATTAATAGTTAAGGCTCTCCTCGTCCCATTCTAGCAACCCCTTAGAAAAGAATGCCTACGTGGTACACCGAAAAATTCCCACGGCGGATTCTACTTAGGAAAATATGGTGTCTCAAGCCTCCCAAGTCCGACGCCGAGCTCCCGACTATGAAATATGCTGAGGTATATCTAGCTCAGTATGCACCTCTTCTTGAACACTTGACTAAAGCGCTGGACGATCAATGGTCCGGCTACTTCCATCGCCCAAGCTGAAGGGCAACTCGACCTCGGAAGTGGAGGGCAAGTGATTGGGGGGGCAAAATGGATCGTCCAGCCCACAGCTAAAAGGCCACCCAGTTTTGGCCTAATAAATGCCAACACCGTCTGGTTGAATCCTCAGTCCGGCCCAAAACCAGTTCGGCTTCGGACTTCACCAAAAGTTCCATCGACTTCAGATATTCGCTGACTCCCCCGACCAAATTTGGGGTGTTTCCAATGTTTGCCGACCCGCCCCGACCAAGCTCGAGGCGCCTACTTTAGTAGTATGCCCCGACCTTCGAGCTCGGGCACTCCATCGAGCATATCTCGAAACCCAGAGAGCCGAGCTACCCCCAGCGCTCGTCTAGCCGACCTTACCAAATGCATGATGCGACCTCTCAACGAGCTCGGCCTTGCCAATAACCGCACCCATGTACTCCTACGCCCTCCTACATGGCCGTACATTATAACTAGGGCTGGAAGTGGGCCGGGCCGGGCCGGGCCACACCCCTACCTAAGTCCGGCCCGAAATTTTTTTTCGGGCTTGGGGCCGGGCCGAGGCCCGAACAATTTTACAGGAACGAGGCCCGAGCCCGGCCCGAGCCCATTTGGGCCAGCCCGTTTGGGCTTTTCTTTTATTTGACCTCTGAAGGGCTTTTTGAACCTTGTGTCATTTATTTTTCTCACAAGACTTTTAGTTCAGTAATAAGGGACCCCTTAAGGTTTATCTGAGTGCATTTACTAAGATTCTCTCTGATTTAGTATCTGGAAGTTCTTTGCTTTGATGAGTTTACTTCGAATGTCATGCCCTTCTATTTCATATCCTTTATCATCTCAGCAACTTTTTTTTTTTCAGTCCAATACATTTTTTCCCTGTCGCATTGGTTAGATAGCTTATTGAATGGTTAATACATGCATCAAGTTATATGGTGCATCCCCTGGTTCTTGCCATAGCTTATATTGCTCTTAGACAGTTAATGTTTCTTCTTATTATTAGTCTACAGCTGCTGTCATTTCCATTTCTAACTAGCAACTTCTTGTGGTTGCAAGGTTTCATTGTTTTGTTGAACCTCGTTGTAACAGGAACTCCACCTGAAAATGAAGGGAGGAAAGGGAAAAGGGGCAACAAAGAAGGAAACTAAGGAAGTACTGAAGCTAGCTGATGACAGGTTACTTGAGCTTTTTTAATGCTGCATCCAGTCAACCTTTGCGATGAAATTGCTAACTTCATCCTATCTGCTGTTGTAGCTTACAATACTTTCTGTTTGTGATGATGGCTTATGATCCATCTTATTTGCTGAGTAAACTGATTGAGCCTATGGAGCATGGAAACACTGAGTTTAAGTGCAGATGCACACACGAGGTTCTAGGCACAATTGCAGCAAGGCTGGGGCACACAAGTGGTCATTTTGTAATTATATGAGTATTTCCTATGAGTGAAACAAATATATGTTATGACGGAGGGTCCTTCTCCTGCACGTTCAACATTAAGGATTTTACTGTAGCCAAGATCCCTTTGCATAAGAGAGGTTTTCAGCATGCTATGTTGTTCTAGAAATATATTTGAAGTTTCTTTATTTCAGGAAGGTTGGGAAACGCAAGGATGCTATTAAGGCAGATAAGAGTAGCAAAAGACAGGCCAAGAAGGAAAAAAAAGGCCGAAAAAGATCCTAACAAACCGTTTGGGCCAGCCCGTTTGGGCCGTGATTTTATTTCGGTTCGGGCTGGCATTGGGCTCGGGCTTGGTCCGAGCCCAGGCCGGGCCAATGGAAAACCCGAGCCCGGCCCGAAATAAAATTGGACTTAAGTTTGCAGCCCGAGCCCAGCCCGAAATTCATTGGGTCTAGCCCATAGCCCGGCCTGCAAGCGGCCCGACCCGATGGGCTTCGGGCCGGCCCGAGCCTACTTCCAGCCCTAATTATAACACCACCGTGCCACGCCTCCATAGCTGGCCCTCGATAGTTAAAGGACAGCACCATAACTACTCCGACCATGCCCTGTTGTGACTGTCAACGCCTTACCGTTTCCAAGAACGGACAACACCGCATGCCACTAACTGGCTTTAACTGCGCACCATTCGGCTCAGAGCCACGCCCCCTCATGATGAGGGCGGACAGTGCCTCTGCCACCTGGGCCTCTCCACCGGGACTATAAATAGCCCTGTTAGATAACTTCTAAGAAACTTTTGGCTAGACCAAATTTATCTCCACTCTAACTTGATTGTCGGAGGGCCCTCACCAGAAACACCGGTGAGACATTGTGCAGGTCCGCCGCCATCGCGCAGGAGGTGGCTCTCGTTTTCTTCTTTCAACAACCAGCGGCTCCCTCGACTCCTCCGGCATGGTCACCCTCGGGCCAAATTTGAACCACAACAGTTTGTATATAGGATTGTCCGCGAAGTGCATTAATGACATCAATTGATGAAAATGATAATAATATTGGATAGTTAAGTGTATTTTGAATAATAATTTCATATTTTGGCTTGTTTCTAATACTTGTTATTTAAAAATGATATTATTTTATCTTTTGATATATTAATATTTACAAGGAGTCATATAGACCTAGCATCTAAATTTTGTCCATTCGAAGAGCAAGTAGCCCTTCGTTTTTCAAAATTTTCTCTTATTTATTAGTTCTACTATTAAGAATTTGTAATTTTTTTACGCTTTGTTTGGATGATAGAATATAAAACCTACGAATAATATATGCCGGCAAGGGAAAGGCTTTGAGAAAAAATCAGGATGGCAGAGTAATAAAAACATCAAAAGAAGTTGTGGAATTAGTTTTCTTTGTTTTTTTAGGATTTAGTTAAACTGTAATGGGTTTTCATTATCCGAGTCTTAATGATCAAGCTAACTAGAAACCATCTATAATATTTCAAAACCTCATCTTAACTAGATTGTATCTCCTTAACAAATCTTACTGTGTGAAAAATTATTTTTGATCTCACCGGCATCCAAACAAGCCCTTAGTGAAAAATTTATCTGGCATCCTGTAATTTGTAAGGTTACTTATTATGTTGCATGATCTACAGTCACCAAAATACAAATCAGACATCATAATAACATCAATAATCCTCATATTCATTTTTACAAAATTTTAAATATTTCAAATATTTGAATTAAACTTAGGTTGGCCCAACCTTACCTGATTTCAGCTGTCACTTGCAACTTATTGGTTTGAATTTGGATTAATACTTATTTTCTATACGACCAAAGAGAAGGCACAAGAATTAAACTTAAATTTTATCAAAATAAGATCTATAATTTTAAGAATTTGGGGATTCTCAAATGAGAGATCTTTATATCAAACTCTTATATTTCAGGGACGTTTAAGTAACTAACTCCTGCTCTCTCTGTCAGATTTGGTTTTTTCTCCGTTTCTCTTTCACATGTATTAGACATATCTTTTACCTTGAAACCATTGGGCCAAGGGTTTAGAACTTTATCTTTATTTTTTATTTTTAAATATATGCGCCTTGTACCGTAGTTTAGTGTTGGACTAATCAGGTGTCTGATAATCTTGGTCAAGCTCAAGATCCCAAACCACCTACTTGCTGTTCTACTTAATTCAACTCAACTAAACTTTAATCTTAAGTTAAATTAGGATTCGCTACATTAATTCTTTACTCCATTCTAATAATAAAAAATTATATCATATGATCGTGCATGCGGTCAACCACAATTGGTTATCTCTATAAACCCTATCCATCAAGCATTGATCTCAGTGCACACCACATAGGATACAATTTCTCCTTGCCACAGCATAAGGTATAGGGGTGCAAATGGGTCAAGTTAGATCGGGTCATGAGTGACTCAGACCTAATCCAGTTTCTTATTCGAGTTCTAATGTTGGACCGAGACCCAAGCCAATAAAAGATCGGGTTGGATTAGGTCTATGGCTAACATTTCTGACCCAACGGATCATTCTGATTGAGTAGGGTCCATGTATAACCTGGTCCCAACCCAAAGAATTTGGGTTCGGGTCGAATCTAGATCTAGTCTGAGTCAGATCTCCGTACTTGTCATTTTCTATACTTGGTTCTTTTATAATGAGTCAAAACTACGAAAAGCATATTATGCATGACCTTACAAATAAAAATGCCTAAGCATCAAGGATTGATGCCATTACAAACTAATCTAATAATGGTAGGCTTAATCTTATTAGCTCCAAGAAAAATTTTCTGTTCATATATGCTAATACTTTTTACTCAACAATAATATCCCCTGAATTTGTTAGAATTTATCTACAACTATTTTTTCTAAATATACTACTAGAAAAGTATACATGGCCAAAATAAAGAACATAGTTTTGATAATGATACATGACAAAGTTTAGCAATCGCAAAGGACTCATTAGGAACCTATCTTCTTCCATATGGTAAAATTAACTCTATTTTACCTTCATTAGTTTAATCTTCCTTCTTAGAGAACCAATGTTCTCATTTAATATAACCAACCTAAGTTTTAAATATAAGAAAAGATTAAAGAAATGGAGAGTTAGAGACCCTTAAGCACCCTTGTGAGCTCTAGCGGTGTACCGAGTTTGAATATGATCGGATCGACTCATAAGGTAGAAAACCTAAAATTCTCCCAAAATGTAAAAGAGTCGGAATTTAGCAAACCCCGATCTAAAATATAGAATGGGTCTAATTTTAAAACCCAATTTGATCTCATAACTTTTTTTTGGATTGGATCAAAATGAGTTGGGTCGGATTATGGATTCGTAGTCATAAATTAAAATAATGGATATTTTTTTTTGAGTAGATACCCTTCTAAATATTAGATTTTGCATGAATACCTTTCCAAAATTGATATTTGCATGTATTCTCGTAAAACTTTATTATTATACAAATGCTCCTAATATAACGATTGTCCTAACGGTGTTAAGAAAAATTATATTTATATTAATTAAAAATAAAATAAAATTTTAAATTTCTGCTATTGCCTCTATCTTTTTCTCGTATTATCAGAATCATGATCTATTTGCATGTCTATTCATTAAGAATATTTTAGTCATTTTAATTTAAAACCGTTAATTTTTTAGCGTCGTTAGATAGTATGAATATATATATAAAAATAAAAATAAAAATATAATAGAATAGCAAAATAAATATTTTATGAGAATATATATGCAAATATTAATTTTTAAATAATATTTATGCAAAATCTGGTATTTAAGCGTGCATCCATGCAAAAAAAACTAAAATAATTTCTACTTCCCACCGGGACGCTTCTCTGCAGCACTAAAAATGTTTTCTTTTTGATCGAGACATACTCAGCATCCCGCGAGGATTGACGCGACCAATCGCGTACGACCGGATTGGTGTGGGTCCCAAGGACCCCAACGGACCCTCACGGGTCTTGATCTCGCGTCACGATCCGATCCTGGCCTCCCCCCTCCACAAGACAACTCGACGCCGCTTCGAGGGCGCAGGTGAGGCCTCCTCAACCGATCTCTTCGTATTTTGATCTCTCTTTTCTTTTTTCCGCGAGACTCGGCCTGACAGGGATCGTCGATCCGTTTCCTCTCTCTCCTCTTTTTGCATCCACGCGGATCCGTCGTTAGATTTCGTGGATTGTTTTTGGCCTCGATCTTGCTAGGGTTCTTCCTTTGATTTTGATTCTCGAGATTAAAATCAGGGTTGATATCATTAGGAAGAGATTAAGATTAGGGCACGGTTTTCTAAGTTCTGGTAGCAGCTAGAAGGGAAGTCACTGGATGCTGAAATCTTGATAGGGCTTGCTTGCAGACAAGGAGAAGGATTTCAGGCATGGATTTCAAGCTTGGTCGTCTTAATCTCAATGCTGTCGCTCAGGTACCTCCCAAATTATCTTTTTAATGAATTATCTTTTAATTTTTTAAGTCGAGATGAACTATTTAAGAATTGCTGGTCAGAAAAATTTTGCAGTCAAGAATTGTCATCTTTTATTCCATTTGTTTTTCTTTAATTGATTATTCTTTACATTCTGCTTGTTTATTTTTCATATTGAAATGACAGAAGATTCTTTTTTTTTACCTCCATTTTCATATGAATTCCACTTGGAGGTTGAGAAAGGTTGCCATTGGAACCGTTAGATTGCCAGTGATCTTTAGCAGATTTTGTCTGACCCATGTTTCTTTTTTTGATGCTAATTTTCATTTTTACCAACGTATATTGATGTTGAATATACTATTGATTGTGCTGTTAAAATGCTAGCTGATTATAGTTTTGTTGGCCATTTCCTAATGGGCAAGCTTATACTTCAGTACTTGAATTCTGCTTCTCTCTCTCCCTCTCTCCCTCTCTCCCTCTCTCTGCTTCTTGGAAGAAACAAGAGGAATATGTGAAGCTGTGGTGTGGACAAAGAGGAATACGTGACCTATATTCCTTCCATAGTCAATCACATGCAGTGGATGTGTCAAGCTCTAGAATTATTAAATTCATAAATAAAGTAAAGGGAACATAGATTATGATTGTTCATATCACTATGTATGTTATTAACTAGTTATGATGGTTGTAGCACACATACGATTAGGTATGTATGTGGCACATATCACTATGCATATGCTTCTAATGTAGGTTGTGGCACATATCATTGCAGCAGTTGTAATTTGAAGCTATGATGACTATAAGTGGCCAAATAAATGTTATGGCATTTGTTTGTATATGCTATAAAATTTTGTAGCTAAGTGTTGATCATACTTTGGCCAATCTTTGTTCTATCTAAGGAACCGCCGTACTAAAAAATTCTGCAATTGATCAAACAAAATTTTATAAAATTTCTAATGTTAGGCAACTTAGGAGTATGGGTTCATACATTTTCCTTCAAAAACTATCAGAGCATATACGGACCCATGATGCTTAAAGCTTTAAGGAATATGAGTTTAGTGCTCATGAGGTTAAGTGTTTTATGAATTAAGTACATGTGGTGCATGCTTTGATGTCCTTAGAAGCTAAGCTATAGTAAAAGGGACTTAAAAGACAAATATTGGACCTTTTGTTTTGAGCCACTATGCGTGGATTAGCAACTGCTCTGCTTGTTTGTTTCTCTTTGTAACATCATCACATTATTATATTAGAATATTTGTTTATATAAAAAAGCATATTTTTAAAAGTTGTTTTGGAATTTCTGGACTTACATGGTCAGAGAAGTATAGTAATGGTTAGTTGTCTACAAAGGTTGTAGGAACTGGCTTGAGCTTGTAGATTTTTTTGGCATCATTAGAAGGTTTCAGAGTGAGAAAGTATGGAGAGAAGGGAATAGAGCCAGAAAAATTGTTCTTAAAGTATCATTCCATCAGTTTTAGATGAGCATTATCATGTCTCCTTATTTATCTGAACTCCCTCCCAGACTTGCTTGAATTATTGAGGACAACAAGTATAGAAGAGTGCATACCAGAACCTAATGCTTGCTCCAGAAAATTTATAAGTGGATATTTTATTTACTTTTTACAGAAAAAGAAGTGTGCCAATGGAAGTAGTAAAAATTTGGACATATGGTTAGCGGTCAAGGTGAAAGATGGATTCAGCAGGGATGCCATCGTTCATGGACATGTTGTGAAAGAAGTTTGTTTACAGGATCAATAAAATTTTGGATACTTAGTCAATGCTCAAGGTGGAAGATGGAAACAGCTGAGGTGCTCTTATGAGCTTTGCACATTAACATAAGTTGGCTTTTGCTTGTGTATCTACATGATCAAAATTAAATAATTTATTTTACAAAATGTGTCACATTATTGCCTAATATGCTGGGTAGAAGATACACATAAATAATTTTTAAAAAAGCAAGATGATGAATTACTTGATGGCTTGGGTCTTTGATATTTTTTCGATGATTTTGAGCCATACTGATCTATAGTCATTAGTCTCCAAATATCTGTATCTTTATTATGGATATGATTCTCCAAATTTTTTTCCCTAATTATTGCCTTTTTTTTCTCTCTAGAAACTAATTATATCTATTCACCTTTGTGATTCTATGAATTTCTGAATCTAATCCTAAAATTTTCATGCAGGGAGTTGGTGGATTTGTTTTTGGAAATGAAAATTCTGCCTCAAATGAAGATAGGTAATGACTACACAATCTTTGAAACTAACATGATGATTCCTAATAATTTCCTTGATTTATAGTTAATAGGGTGTAATTCCAGAATCTTTGCATAAATAGATATTTTCCTAACTATTATGCAAGGCATTTGTTTACACTTTACATGTTATATTGAAATTTGCTGTTTGTTAAGCTTACTTGTCATTGTTAATTAGCTGAATAAATGTGCCTCTATTTTTAGTGCGATGTGAATAACCATTGCTGCTTATCTGTGCTAGCTAGCTACATTTTCTTATGATTGTTTACCTTGGTCGCCAATGTAAATAGTGAGAATTCATCTTGTTGCAGAAAGATCCTTTGCAAGTTAGTAGAGACTGGGTAGGGCCCCTATGGAAAGAGAATGCTATGATTATCCATCCTAATTTGTTGAAATACAAAAAAAATCCTACCATGCAAAAACTGTTATTTTAGTAAGCTAAAATTAATTTTTTATCTGTAGATGCTGTAAACAGTTGGACTTAATAAGTGATGTGCATTACTCATCAGAAAAGAGTTTCAATACCTTAAACTTTATTGGAAAACCAACATGCTTTATCCCATCCTTATAAGTTAGTTTTTAGGATCAAGGTATGAACTATCAAAGTTTGAGAACATTTTAGATAAGGCTGTCAACTCGGTCTCCTAACTTTGAACTAATTTTACATTTCTAGCCAGGGTAGATTTGGGGAAAGAGGGCTTTTCATGAAATCTAAAAGCCCATTAGGTGGGTAGGAATACATTTTTTATGTGATGCTTTTCTTTAGAATGGAGAAGGCAATGCCAGATGGGTAATTTGTTGGCATTTGCCAGCTTCCCACTAGTAATCCTTTTCATTTTCATTGGACTATTATACTGATGGCCATGTTGGAATTATCTGACTATTTAACATTTGTGCAAACTTCAATGTGTTTTTTTATAAGATATTCCACTTAACACTAGGATTATTTGGCAAGGTTGGATTTTTTTGGATAGTCCATCAGAAATAATTATTTATCTGCTCTCATTGGTTTTATTACAATTTATTCTCTGTCATCTTTTCACATGATGCAAGTAGTCCTTTGCTTTTGTTTCTACATAATTCAAAGGCATCGTTTCTGCGATTCTGGCAAGTAGCTGGAATCTTCTACTTAGGGTAAAACTCCCACTTAGAAATCTTCCTAGAATCTCGAACGCGCACCCGTTTTCTAAGCACTTCCTTACTGAAAATGTCTCTAAAGCCTAGTTACTAGAAGTGGTTTAGGTTGCAGGTACATGGAAGTGGGTCTCTTGAAAAAAACTTAATAAGAAAACACTTAGGAGATGGGTGCGAGGACGAGTCTCTGAGGATTTTTAGAAGTGGATTCGCCACCCTAAATTGAAGATTCTTTCTACTATGCTCTAAAATATCTGCTTTCCTGCATCTGCACCTGCACTCACACCCACTCCCAACTCTGGCAACAGAACTTTGTCCTCACTTATTGGATACTGACCTTGTTGCTAGGCATTTAAACGGAACCATGGATTCGAAAATAACATCTTTCTCTTTTTGTGGGCTATCTGGTGCCAAGTTTATACATGTGAGGGCATATTATGAGTCTAGGGCCTGTTTGGATATGCAGGCAGTAACTACTAAAGGATGGGTAAAATAATTAGGGGAATTGTTTATTGAAATCAAATGATTTGATGGGTAATTATTATTATTATTATTATTATTATTATTATTTATCTTGGTTTCTTTAAAAATCTGCTGTTTATCTGATAGGAGAGCAATTGTACCATCTCTGAATATCCCATTCTTACAACCATCTCTTTTCCCAGCGGCCAAGAACCTTTCCATCTCTCTCTCTCTCTCTCCCCCTCTCACACTTGCATATAACTTGACCCTAGAGCCAATACATGCTAGCCCACCTCCTTTCGTCTTCCATCACACAAAAGTGGGAGGAGGAGAATGGAGCAATGTAAGGCGACGAGGACATGGTGTAGGAGAATGAGAGAGGAGGATAGGTGTAGGAGGTAGAAGAAGATGTGGAGGTAAAAGGGCATGAAGTCGGTGTGCTAATGGTTCATTTTTGACTAGGTAGGCATAGTGTTGGATTTGGGATTGGGTAGCAGGGAGCAGTAAAAGTGGGTTGAGAAATGTTGTTTTGTTGTGTGAGAGTTTAAGCGGCCTCCTCACACAACATGTGGGAATAAAAAATGGTACTAGTGATTTTTCTTTCTCCATGTAGTGTACCTCTTTTTTGTAGTATTTTGTGCCTATGTAAACTCTTTCTAAGACCACCTTAGAAATGTTTTCTTGTATAGTTAAAAATTCCCATGAAAAACCTATTTTCATGAAATATCAAGGAAATAGGATATATCAAACAGGTCCTCAAGGATTTCCCCTGAATGGTGATAGTTCACTGCAGCTGACGTTAATCGGTCATATAGGAGACCTTTCCATCTTATCTATTGCCTGTTTTTTTTCCTTTCTGATTTTCACGTATCATCTTTCTTATCTTCAAAACTTAACCATGTATTCACTTTTTATCAAATACTGTCTGCATTTTTTTCTATCAAAGAATGGATTCATGCAGTTGCTTGCAGTTTTATAATTGCTTCTAGAAGAAACTGCTTTATGACACTTTAATGTTTAACTTGCATCAATCTGTCTTGCTGTATAGCTATGTTGAACGCTATCTTGATCGTATAAACAATGGTGTGCTAGCGGAGGATAGGCGGGCTGCTATTACGGAACTTCAGTCACTTGTAGCCGAAAGTCGTTCAGCTCAGATGACATTTGGGGCAACAGGTAGCAGCTTCTTTCTTGTCTAACCCTATATTTCATTTGAGTTCTACATGACATTTGATGAATGCTTCTTTCCAAAACAGGATTTCCGATACTTCTAAATATTTTAAAGGAAGAACGTGATGATGTTGAAATGGTTCGAGGTGCCCTAGAAACTCTTGTAAGTGCTTTGACTCCTATAGGTACAACAGATGGATCAAAAAATGAGGTTCAACCAGCATCCATGAACTCCGACCTGCTTTCTCGAGAATCAGAGAGCATTTCTCTTCTTCTAAGTTTGCTGGTTAGTGATTCACCTTTTCTTCTTCTTGTTTTAATCTCATTTAATGCATATGTTTTTCCATTTTACCATTCATGTCCATTTCCTATATACGTTGACTGTTTCTTTTTGCAGTCAGAGGATGAATTCTATATCCGGTACTATACTCTTCAGCTTCTAACTGCCCTTCTTACACATTCCCCTAATAGGTACCCCATGTAACTCATGTTCTCGACTTTGTGTGTGTATAAGTGCGTGCATATTATGTACACACACATGTTCATTCCAGTTGGTTCCAGGAGATGATCAATAGTTTTAGTTAATGGATTGTTTCTTATTTCAGGTTACAAGAAGCAATTCTTTCCACTCCTCGTGGTATAACTCGGCTAATGGATATGCTTATGGATCGCGAGGTCTGAGTTTGTCCAAATATTCTATATACATCTTTTTCTCTTCTTCCCTTTTCAAAATGATTGTTCAAATTTATGTCAATGATAATTACGATCTTTTTCTAACCATTAGAAGTGAGTAACATCAACTCTGATAGGTAAACTTTGACGAAAACGTGCATAGGTCTGTTAACGACTGTCATCCATTGCCTTCCAATGTATACATTTGTCTATGTGGTTTTTTTACCATTTCTGAACTTGAAAACTTAAGTTGTATTTGAGACCTCTTTCCTTCTCATCATCTCAATCTGGGGCCAGTGCTAGCCATATCATAGTCCAATAACCCTGGGATATAAGGTTTTACATTTGACTTTGGTTAAATAATGGAATGCATTTTTTTCGTTTCTATTTTGTTTATGTTGGCATTAGATACTAACATATAAATCACATTATATTTGCTACCTATGTCATGTCTTTACTATGTAGCTTATATTATCAGTAAAGATTTTGACTACTCAACCACAAAGCCTGGACGTGCATGGTTTTGTGATTTTTTTTTTTTTGCATTTTCCTAGTATATAAAATAGAGAATAACTGCTGATATTTTTTTTATAAAAATGTGCTAGTAGAGATCAAGAAACCAATTGGATACTGTCCATAAATCTTTACATGACTTAAACTAAATCAATATATGGTTACCCCATAAAGAAAATTTCTTATAAAACAATTAACTTATTTGTAAGTCCACAAAAATCCTAATTGAAGATCTTCAACAACCAATTATTACATTCCTGTTGTTTCTTAGTATGCTGTATGCTTTTAGTAGTGTGGCAGGTTAGAGTTTGCAAAAGGATTAAGAAAGATACATATTTTATATATCTTCCTCTTTACTCATTTTATAAATCCTTAGACAAAAATTCAGAACTGTATAAGTATTAATATCAAAGCAAGTGTAGATATGTGAATGGGTACCCCAACCATGTGTAAAGTTTTCTTCCATACTAATTTTCTAATGAGAATTTTTTAATTTCTGACCTTGTTTAGAACAATTTTACTCAATGTTTTGAAGGACTGCACGTGGTGGACAAGCTACCAGGGAGCTATCTAGCACCTGGTTGTTAGGTGGGCACCAAGTGGTCAGGAATCAAGATGACCTAAAAACAATCAATTTAGAGGACTGATATATTTATGGAGAAGAAATAGTCATAATCCAGAAAGTGAAACATAATTTATTCAGTAAAATAAAGCAAGTCAATGCGAAGTACCAACTAGGCAACATTTGGTGCTGCTTCATATTTTGTTGCATCCTCCATAATCAAACATGATGCAAAAAATTAAAATGAATGACTAGGTTGCTAAAGCAGTCATCTTTTCAAACATTAACCTTACTTGATCGCCCAGTTGATGCATTTAACTCTTTTAGAACATTAACATTACTTGACTGCCCAATTTGTGCATTTAACTCATTTTAATTTTTACCACCACTCTAGCAGCTGAATGCATCGTCCCTGCTCTGCTTGTTGAGTTTCATCATTATTGTTAATTTCTTGCTTTCATAGTTAGTCAATCTTATTTTTTTTCTACTTCCCGTCGCTATCACTCCATGTTCTCCATCATCATAGTTGGTCAGCATCCATCCATCCAACAAACAGTCGATCATTAGCCCTAGTAGTCAAAACATGAAGGGTGATGCATTCCATTCGTCAGAGTTGTGAGGATGGGAAAGAAAGAAAATTTGACCTGCAGCTTCTCACATCATGTAGATAGAGCCTTGATAAAGACTTTTATCCTTCCTATTTCCAAGCCAGAACTCGTCACACAATTTTTTATTAGCCACCAACATGTGCTGAATGCAGGGACTAATGATGCAATAAATTCCCTCACAAAAGTGAGACAACCTCCAAAAATGAGAGTTCTTCCCTTTTGTATGGCAATTAGATTGCTTTTCAGCATTGTAACTACTCTGTTAGGAAGAAGATTTAATGCCATTTTGTTGGGCTTCAGATTTTTGATTTGGTCATGTTCTCTTTTTTTTTTTAATTTTTTGCCTTTTTTGCTTCTGTCATAGAATTTTTCTTCAAGAAATAAAATAATTTTGAACCTCCACTTAACTTATCTTTTCTAAGAAAATTCAATGACGATACATAAAGTGAGAGCCCAGGAAATTGTAGAAATAATAGGTAGGCATCAGGAAAGTTGTGAAATTTTTTTGGGACTTGTGATGCATCATATCTATGCAAATGTTGTGATATATATGGCATGCATTAAATTTATCACTTGAAGTCCCCAGTCCTCCTGTCACTCTTTTGTCATTTTGTATAAAGATCTAAAATACTGCTTTAAGTGGAATTTAGTTTTTAATAGAAGGGAATATGCAAAAAAAATTTTATGAACTTAACACCAAATCAATGAAATCAATGAACCACATAAGCTTAGTTGATTATGATGGTTGGTAACTGCTAACTATATTGATGTATATGGTAATACTTGATCCAATTTTTCATTTTTTCTCAATAAAAGGAGGTGCTGGTATTTGTGCCAAGATGTGTTTTCAAACTTTGAAGTGCTCTCTCTCTCTCTCTGTGTGTGTGTGTATCATGATAGTCACAGTGACCGAATCAACCATTTCTGAAATGTGGTGGAAATCATGGGTTTGAATCCAACAATCATTAGAACTTTTCAGTCATGACATGCCAAAATTTTCATGAATATAATAACAAGGAGAACCAAGCACTGAAAAAGTGATGCTTCTCAGATATACTTTTCATTGACAATTACACTGCTTCATTTTAGTTATAGAACCCCGGATAGTTCTGTAGTTTGCCACATTTTCTGAGTTGAGTGCAATTATATTGTCTAGTTGAGTGTTTTCTTGCTGCCATCATCCTGCCAATCTCTTACTCTATGCTTGCATTGTTTGATTGTCACCATTACCTGTGTATTGTTTAAATATTTATTACTTGAAGCCATGTATTTGCCAAAAGATATTGAAAAGAAAATGTTCCATACTAATCGACTTCTTTGAAATTCCTCTATTTTATAAGTTATTTGAAATGAAGCCTTTTATCTCTTCTAGGACTGATGGTTCAATCTATATGACAGGTTATAAGAAATGAAGCCTTATTACTTCTTACTTATCTGACTCGCGAGGCTGAGGTGAATTTCCACTCCTTACATTGCGTAACAAGTAATTCTGGTCCGAAAACATTTTATTCATATTTCTCCTTACCATGTTCAGGAAATCCAAAAAATCGTAGTTTTTGAGGGTGCATTTGAGAAGATATTTAGCATTATTAAAGAGGAAGGAGGTTCTGATGGAGGTGTTGTAGTTCAGGTGATTATTTTGAAACTCAGAATCCAGATAGGTCAGTCCATCATTTTTGTTGATAAATAACTTGGTTTTCTATCTGTATTCCTAGAATCTTCCATATAGGATACAAAATAGGGGAAGTTGGAATCTGATTTTTTTCATGCTTTTAAATAGAAAAACATCTCGAGGGTGGGCCTTGGTGCAATAGTAAGGTTGGTCCCTTATGACTTGGGTGTCACAAGTTTGAAACACGAGAATAGCCTCTCCACATATGAGGGTAAGGCTGCGTACATTTGACCCTCCCCAGATCTCACAGCAGTGGGAACCCCGTGCACTAGAACACCCCCTTTTTTTAAATAATAAAACATCACGACAGAAGTTTTGAAGTAGAAATTAGTTCTTTTGATATTTGATCTCCTTGCTTTTGTTGTAGTTTTTCAAGTTGTTGGGATTTATGTGTTCTTCTTGATCATTGTCATTTTTATAGGTGTACATGTTTACCACTTTTTGTAGTCAATATGTTCATGTGTCCTCCACCATGAATTTGTACAAGCTGAAACCTTAATGATAGAGCATGATACACCTTTAGAAATAACTCTTTTGTGAAATGGACAATGATTGTCAAATCACCCTTTTATCTCTATTGGTTTTAGCCAACACGTACTGAGAAGCCATAGCAGTTTAGACATATTATCCCAACCATTGCACTCTTTAGGATTAATCTTGGCTTCCTTCTTTGTTACTATCTAGTATTAGAATTTTTTGCAGAGAAGTGCTAATGTGTTTATTTTATATTAATTTCTATAGCTAAAAGACATTTTCACCGACTACATCGGGGATCTCTCCATTTAATTCTGTTGCATGTTCATTTTAGGGCCTTTCCGTTTGCTTTTATAGGCTTTGGATTATTTTCTTCTTGAAAATGTGGGACCCAGTTACAGGGGTGCAAATGAGCACGAACTGCTCGAATTTGACTCGACTCGACTATTACCAAGCTTGAGTCGAGTTTGAGTAGCTTAAACATTTTTTTGAGTCAAGCTTGATTAGCAAATACTCAGCTTGAAAGCTTGCGCGCCTAGTCGAGTATATAAATTTTTAATAATACTATATTTTATTTATAATATATATTTTTAATATAATATTTGAACATATAATATTATGTGTTATTTTGTTTTAACCATATTTTTAATTATGTCCAAGGCTCGAATTAGAGCTCGAGCTCAAGATGGCTTGGTTGATTTTTAAATCGAGTTGAGTCGATCTCAAGTATTGTTTTTTTTATCGAGTCGAGTTCGAGCTTGGATATTAAGGCTTGATCGATATCGAGTTGAGTTCCGATCCTGAGTATTTTGAATCGAGTCGAGCCGAGCCTCTAGTTGCTCAGCCCGGCTCAGCTCGATCGCACCCCTACCTAGTTATATGTTTTGTCCTAGCTCCTGCTGGGTCATTGTTTTATGAAATTATAAAAGAAAAATAAGTGAAATTTGTGGAATTTCCTGTCTAGCTCGTCTGATGGTTTTTTGATTCAGGTGACAGTAACATGCTTTTTTTCATGTTTGTAGATCTAGCTACTAAATTATCATTGTGATTACCTTATTTTCTTTCTGGCACTATCTAATTATATGTTCTTCATAAAAACTTTGAAAAATGTTAGGAGTATGATACATACTGTTTCTTGTTATTTGTCCTTGTCTTTCTTTACTGATGTTATTTAAGTTTTAACTTGATCTTTTTGTTCACTTATGCTGTTCACACTAATATTTCTTGCTGAACAGGATTGTCTTGAATTGCTGAATAATCTCATTCGCAACAATGCATCCAATCAGGTATGCGTCTCTTGAAGCCATTACTTCTGAATCTTTTGCATTGTTTAACTTTCATATGTGTGGTTTAGATATTGCTGAAGGAAACTATCGGTTTTGAACCTTTAGTATCAATACTGAGGCTTCGCAGAGGTAGTGCTTACAATTTTACTCAACAGAAGGTATGGTCACTCTAAATTTCTTCGACATCAACAATTAACATTTTAATTCTTCCTCAGAAATCAGAATTAGATAGCTGCTAAAGCCTAACTGATCTTTCTTTTGATTTTTTGCTATATACTTCTGAAACAATCACCACGCTCTAGACAGTAAATCTACTCAATGCATTGGAGACTGTTGAGTTGCTTCTGACAGGAGGTCCACCAGATGAGCTAGGAAAAGATGCTAATAGGCTATCCAGTCAAACTGCATTAGCACAAGTATGACAATTAATTACCAATTGAAACATGCACTTGTAGTTCCATTCCTAAATCGAATGTTCATCCTTTTTTTATTTGCAAAACCACAGAAGAAAATTTTGGACCATCTCTTATTGTTGGGTGTCGAGAGTCAATGGGCTGCGGTTGCTGTTCGCTGCTTGGTAAGATATCTTAGTTATCATGAGGATCATTTGGTTTACGCTGGCACACAAGGATGGGGTTTTATGAGAAATTTGCGCATTGTTCTCAGAGTCTGACAGTTTTCTGAACCAAACAGTGCTCTTTTTAATCATCTATAAGGAAATGTGATTTTATTTATACCATTTCCACAATTCAGATTCGTATTATTACTTCTCTTAGATGATTAATAGAGAATTTAAACTTCAATATTTTGTGTATGGAGGATTACAGATCTTTATATGGATTATAATAAAAAAATCACATCAATAAACTACTAATATGATTCACAGCATTGATAATGGTACTGTGGAGCACTAATGATCTGTCTCTTACAGTTTGTCACCTGTAAATTAACCTCTGAGGACTTACATGTGCCATACTAAATATAATAAAAATCTCACATGCCTTTGTTTTCTACTAGTTGCATGTTTTTTTTTCATCAAGTCAACAAGAACAATTGTTAATGCTTAATTTATCTTCATTACAGTACAACATTTGCAAAAGATGAGAGTCTTATTCTTGACTCTTGAGGCAAGTGGTGAATTTGCAGAAATGGTATATGAATGCTAGGAAATTTTATCAATCAGGTCAATGGTTGATAAGTAGGAACAAAATACAGCTGACCGAGGTCCTTATATCGGCATCAGCATTGGCAGATGATGTCGTAAAATTGGGAGGGGAGACAGTGGTTATAATATTTACCGCTGTATTATAACCAGATCAACAAGCTCTAGCTCTTCTTTTAAACCTTTATATTAGCTTTCTTTCTTTCCATGACTTACTGCCTTTCCAAAAGATGGATGATTATAATCCCCATTGTTTGTTGATTCAAACATTCGAAAGTTCCTTCTAGTGCTCACTTTTAACTCTACTGGAGATTGTATATACCCCTCTCAACTTATCTGCTGTGCTCATATTATTTCCTAGTAAACTTTGCCCAGATTTCTAAACTATGAAGTTTAGCCTGTCATATAATTGTCTCTTGAAATTTAAATCTTTTCATGGTTGTCATTGGAATTGCATTTGTTATTCCTTAATACTTGCAAGCGCGATTATGCCATTCCAAATTAAATGCCTGACAAATAACTGGCTTAGTAATACCATTATCCCTTTTACACAAAAGATAATGCAAATAATCACCTTGAGGTATACTTCTAACAATATTGACTGAATTCTGTTACCATCTTCTATCCAATTTGTTATATGTTCATGTTTATATGCACATTTAGATATAAACATATGGTCGAACTCAAATTTTCTATATAAGACCTAGTTCATATATAAATCTTGCGACATAGCCTATAGGTAGACTTGTTCCTGAGACCTAGTTTCCCCATCCCCTTCTGGGTCCATGGTGTTTACAGCCTTGTTCTACTCTGAAGGTAGTGGGCTGTTTTGCTTCACGCCTGCTATACTCTGTAAAATTATGAAAGTGCTACATTCATCTTTCCTACTAAAAGAAAGGAAAAAAAATTGAGATGGATATTATCGTTTATCCATGTAGTATTGAGGAAATGGTGAGAGAACGACCAGAGTCAGTCTATCATCTCATCATATCCTTTTTGAATCTTAATCATTCTTGAAATAAACCTACCATACGGATTTGCAGCTTCACTAGTCATCGTTAATGTCCATTGGCGCTATAATGCTTTATTAAGGCACAGGTTAAATATCCTTGTATAGTCCGTCATATATACGCGGAGGATGTCAATCACGCATTGTTGATACAAAGACAAAAAACTCCTGTTGCCAACATTATTACCCTAAGCCACCTAAGACTTCATCCCGTTCAGCTGACTAAGCACTTGCCATCGACATGGTAGAGGGATATGAACAATGCAGATACCCTTCCTATACTTAGGTAAATTTTAATAGAAATATAGAGGAGTGGATTATGGACAAGGAGCCATTGTCGTTTACCCTATTTTATTTGTAAAGAGTATCTAAAGTTCTAAACTATGAGGCATGATTTGGACAACTTGGTGTATTATACAAGGATAGCATGCCAGCTGTCAGTTTTTAACCAAGGATTAGGGGCTAATATGTACTATGTATCACACAGGTACCTACATATGGTATGTCCTGTTTTGGACAACCATTGGCATTGTCTTGGTCTTGGGGATGATTCATGTGGACCTGTGAGGCCTTTGATGGTTGATTTTAGCCTTTTGAGCTTATTTAGTTCTTTATTTTCAGTTTTCAATTGGTTATTCTTCTGTTCTAAGTAGATTTTTTTGGTTTTTTGTCTGGGGTCTCATTTTTTTTTTTTTTTGTGAGGGTTTAGATGCTAATCTGATGTGGAAACTCAATTTGAATTGAGACATCAAGGCCCTACTGATGACCTGACAACTGAAAGGGAAAAAAAAGAGGTGTGTGTGGGGGTGGGGTGAAGGAAGAGAGAAATGGATAAATGCTCTTATCCCTCTTTAGTGTTCATATGACCCATCCTGCCATCCGCTCTCTTTTCCTCCAAAAAATCCTAGAGCTTCCCGTGTAATAAAGCGGTATGTTGGGGATACTTTGTTTTGCTTAGAATTTGTTTTAAAGAGAAGTGTCATGTTATTCTATTAGAGTTTTGAAGGCTTGGAAAAAAAAAAACTTTGTTCTTCCTCTTCGAGTCTGATGTCTACTTCCTTCTCTCTTTTGCTCCAGAATTTCATGCTTCTCCACTGCTTTTACCCTCTTTACTCTTTGTTTCCCATATTTCCTGATATTTTTTGGTGATTTAACACCAAAATGATTTCAGAACTAAATCCACAATCAAATTAATATGCTGATCTCTAATCTGAGAACTAAATGAACAAGGTGCTATATTAGGGGTTCTGTACTGCTGTACCATGTAGCTAGTGACTGCCACATCATTCGGCACCAATCCTTCTTTCCTGAAATGTGCCTTGACACATGATTGAATACCAGCATGATGTTGTGCTGCCTATGAGCCAGAGGCACACCATATAACACTATCGTCGGTGTATTTAACTATTGTTACTAAGAGAGGAGGCAATATCTAGATGAAAATATCAGGGCCATGGCAATTAGCTGAGCTATAATTCCTAAAATTGATGTTATGATAAAACACATGTAAGTAAACTATTCTATTCAGCATATGGGCAAGGTTGTAGAGTTCCTCTCTACTAATTTTACTTCCTTATAAGCTAATACTGTACGTCAAATGCGTACCTTAGCAATTTTTTTTAAAATTTGTTATTTATTTTTCTTTTTTAGTATTACATAACTTTGATGAAAAGGCCTACAAGAGTGAGCCTTAAGAGAAATTGAGGCAAATTAGTATGATAGGTGACTAGCTATCTGTATGTGGAATTGAAGGTAAATTGTCAGAGTATCTAAGATGTAATCAAGGGTGGACTAATTCACAATATTGTAAGCTTAATTACTACTTTCTCACTTGATAGTATATGGATAATTATATCAATAAGTGGACCCATGTAGTTGCATTTCATGAAAACCCCTTTTAAAAGGAAGGCCATAGACATTGCTGTTTGATTATTGTTAATGCCCATTTATTGTCAGCTTTCGCCACAGAAGATTTTCTTAGATGCCGATTTAACTGAACATGAGTAAGGCTCTTTTTGGATGCTAGAAATAGAAGTAGAGGAGACGAACATAAGAAGGAATGGGGGTTTATTATGCTTATATTGATACAGTAAACTCTGTTTCACATCCTTTTCTTCATTTTCCCAGGATCCACATAGATCCCAAGTGTGCAAATAGCTTTTAGACCTTGTTGTTAGTGTTATTAGCTGAGTTTATAACTTAGTAAGTGTAAATATTTTTCTTCTGACGTGATTCACAGTAATAGTATCGTTTACTGATAGTAATGTCAAACCAATTTTTTGATTGATTTCAGGCATTGCGATGTATTGGCGATTTGGTCACAAGAAATCCTCATAATCTTGATTCTATTGCAAGTAAATTAGTTGGAGAAGAGCCTCATGTTGAGCCTGCTATAAATGCTATATTCCGTATTGCTATGCATACCTCTACTATACAGGAATTTCTAGCAGCTGATTATGTCTTCAAGTGCTTCTGTGAGGTTATCTCTTTTTAATGTTATGAAGTATACATGAACAACTGCTGTTTATTAGCTAGTATTGCTGTAGTTTTTCACCATAAATACTTATTGTATGCCACTGCATTTATATTATTTGATAATTATATTAGATGAAAAATAGATTTTAGATTTGTCAAAAAATATTTCTATTTGGTTGTCTTGGAGGATGTACTTACCTGCATAAATTTGTAGATATGATCATGTGCCTGCAAACATGCATGATAAGTATTCAAATAACTGCCATTATTCAACTGCTATTCCATTATAATGGCCATTATGTAATGGGAATAATGGCTGTTATTGCATATTTTAATTGTTCATTCAATTAAAATAATGTTTTCAATTTTCAGATCCCCATAGCTGTTCAAATAAATTTTATCCTGTGAATGGTAACATAATCAACTTTCTATCTAGTTTTAGTAGCTTCAGCCTAAAAATATAAGAAGATACAAAAAATAAAAAATAAAACATTAGAAGTAGAAAAAGAAGTTAAAAATTTAACCAAACAAATCAGCCATCAAAGTATGCTATATCATTTTCGGGACCTTTGAGTATTATTTTTTGTTGGCTCTATGCTGAAACGGTATATTTTTAAAATATGAGAAGATACAAAGATTAAAAAAAGTAAAACATTGCAACAAGAAAAAGAAGTAAAAAACTAAACCAAACAAATCAGCCATCATCAAAAGTATACTTTATCATTTTTGAGACTTTTGATTATAATTTTTGTTGGTTCTATGCTGAAATAGTATATTTTTTAAAATATAAGATGCATGTATATGTATCTGAGTTTTCGTTTTCAAAACCAAAACAGTATATAACCTTATTTTACATCATTTTAAATTGTAACATATCACTTAATTATTTGTTGTCGATTGAAAACTCGAAAGCCTAAATGTCAACCAAGTTCGAGCTCTAAGATAGCCAAGCCTATGTTGACATATTTACTTCTCAAGAAAAAAATGTTGTAATCATGGTATGCCGTACCAGCCCGAACCAGGCCGTACGAAGCGTACCATACCATACTTTTGGGACCGATATCTGGTACGGGTAGTGTACCAACACTCAGTATACCAAAAAAATTCTGTACTGACACTCGGTACGCCAAAAAAATCCTGTACTGACACTGTGCTAGTGTGGCATTGATATGGAGTTTGGTACCGAGACGGCGAACCTTGGTCGTAATGTTTGTATATATTCACAAAACTATCAAATTTGGCCTTTAAGCAAGTTTCGGCTGTAACCATGAAACATACCTCAGCTTTGGATGGGATCTAATTAAAGCTGACAAGGTTTGGCTTTAGTTTTCATATTTTTGGGCAAAAGTTAAAAGATTTTGGACATCTAGGGTGAAACACTAAAGTGTCATGATTCAACTTATATGATAACTTGACATGCTCGATGAAAAATATCTAAAATTTTTATCAACCTATTAACCAAACCTGAAATGTATGAGGTTTAGAACATAATACTTTGTCTATATCAAAAGTTCCTCCCTTCCCTCCCTCCCATGCTTCCCCAAATAGGAGAGAGAAATCCCTGACCAGTTACCAAGGAGGAGATACTAGACTTCCCTAGGAGGCGACCATTATGACATAAACTTTGAGGTATGACTTCCACCACTATCTGACCTACACTTGTTACTAATGAGTAGTTTGATAATTTTGATTTTGTTGTTATATCAAAAGATGATTAGTTGACTATTATTTTGCATTTGCACACATACCATGTCTAGACCATAATTGGAGATAGATGGACACAGGATTGCAGTAATAAAAGGTGGAGTATATATCACTTCATTTTTTACCTTTTCTCGAATTATGTGCATTGCATGTGCCCTTAGCCTAGCTCTATTTTTGCATGGGTCATGAAATTAGCCTCTATAAGTTCCTAAACTTTAGTAGAATATCCCTGTTTAGTTCTCTCTCTCTTCAGATGCCCTAAGAAGATGTGCATCAACCAATGGGTGTCTAATTATCAATTCAAATCAGATAAAAAGATGAGTCAAATATCGAGCTTTGTGTTAATAATTAATTACTGTGTATTGAGGTATCTCTGTAAACTTGAATGCCCTTATAAACTCATTATTCATTGAATAACTTTTGCCACAATCGCATTTGCAAACTTGGTGAAAAGGTAAATACGCCAAATATTTTCTTAAGCAAGTTTATTTCTGGGGTAACCCAACAAAACAAACCAGTTCAAGAGAAAAAATCGTTAATTGTGTATCATGGCCATGAAGATCATAAATTTGAGTAGAGAATCAAGGACAATACCACAAAAGGCCAAGCAACAAATTCTCTCAGTCATATAGCAATATACTGTAATATCTTATTTGAGACTCTTGAGAACAATTCAAATTGTCAATGCTAAAGAGTATGGTTGGTCATGTTAAACTCCAGAGCTAGGTAATTACTTCTGCTGGATTTATGTCTGGCAGTAAGGTCTTGTGTAACATCTTTGTAGTTTGGTACATGCATTCATACACATTAGTACTTATTGCCTGTAATGAAACAGAAAAATACTGATGGCCAAGCAATGTTAGCATCAACATTGACTCCACCAAATTCAACAAGCCATACTATTCCAGAAGCCATTGGCCATACATTTGGA
Organism: Phoenix dactylifera; assembly: GCF_009389715.1. Lineage (NCBI taxonomy): Eukaryota > Viridiplantae > Streptophyta > Magnoliopsida > Arecales > Arecaceae > Phoenix > Phoenix dactylifera. Next base: position 728,345 of record NW_024067684.1, read on the forward strand.
AGGTTAGTAGAGAAGATAACCCTGCATCATTTGCCATAAGTTGGTTCTGCTGCACTGTATATCTTGACTTCATTCCTGAGATAATCGTGGCTTAGGTTTTGTTTGATTTCTTATATGCAGTTGACTGAGAAAGGCTGAATTCATTTCTTCTTTTTAAAACCATTATTTGTTGCTCAAAGTTTCATTCTTTCTCATTTTTATTAAGAAGTAAATTATCCTTGTGACCTAATTTGTTCTTGTGTGGCAGCATGCTTTTACAAGCTTTGGTACCAACTGAGGCTAATGGAGAATTTGAGGTGAGTCATTTAGGTTTCATCAGCTAATATTGTATGTAATAAGACATTAGTCATTGTAAGTACATGCCTTGGTTTCTTATCTCAACATGGGGATCGTCTTCATCCAAAAACACAGCAATGTAAGGAACACTGGAACTCTCTCCCTTGGACCTCAACTTTTGATTGGCTTCTGAGGCCTTATATCTGTAACTATTTAAGATTAGCTTGTTTTGCTTGCCTGCTGTTAAGGCATTATTTTCTCAGATTTTGGAGTAAATCAGGGTTAAAAATCTGAAGTCACCCTTCATTTTGTTTTAATAATTAAACAGTCATAGAATAATTAAAATAATAGCTGAACATTTTTGAGATCCTTATTTATGCTATTGCACTGCACTAATCAATACTGCTGATCCTGTACCTATATCATGCCAGAATGAAGTTGCACTTGATAGTTAATTATGGCTATGCATACGTTCTGCTTGTCTCAGATCCCATATAAGGGTTATAGCTCAATAAAAAACTCAGTTTTCTCAGTTAGTTGTGCATGATCTAGTAGTACAATTCACATGAACTAAAATAGTTAGCTCTATAAGCTTTGTTTGAACCTAGGATTTATGATCCCCACTTTATTGTTCAACTCAACTGAAGTACAAAGTGATTTCTCTAATAGCTAATCCATGACCTTGAAAAGGTTCGGTTGCTCAGGTAAATTAGGTCCAACAGAGTTTTGTGACCGGTAATTACTTGCACTTAATAATAATTGAGGTAAAGGCAACACGGAGTGAACTGCCTTATTTTGATTCAACTATTTTTGGTTTATCTTGTTACTTATTCATGCATACCTAACAAAAGGTTACAGCTGATAAAATGTGCGGAGAAATTGAATGTCTAAAAAATGGATGGATCTTTAATTTGAAGGGGGGCAAAAGCAAAGTCAATGCAGTTTTTTTTTTTTTTTTTGATGATGGTTTGCAAGTAATACTATTTGAGGCACAGACAACATGGATTCTACTATATTTAACTTCTTTTGATTTTTTTATCTGTTTACAATTTATCTCATTATTTATCCATACATGTTTAATGAAAAACTATATCTGATGAAAAAGGGTGAGGAGACTGATCATTAAGAACATGGAGAGTCTTTTGACTTAAATCCTATAATCTGCAATTTAAATATATAAAAACACATTTTTGGTGTTTCAGAATGTGATTTTAATTTTTGGAACATCAATTTTCAAGTGGTTATATCCTAACATTCATCTATTTGATATTCGAATGCAGGCATGCTCAAGAGCTGCTAGCATTCTCTCTCATATTCTGAAGGACAATGTCCAGTGCAAGGAGCATGTATGTGCATGATGCTTACCTCTCTTTTTTTTCACTGTTTTTCTCCTGTTTGAAAGTGAATTAGTATAAACAGAGGACGTAGAGGCTGCCTTGGTTCCCCTTATTCATAGTGACTAAATTGCAGTCAAGTCGCTCAGATTACATGTTTTCTATTTTATACATGTTTTCTATTGCGTTCCTTGTTCAGAATTAAAAGAAAAAATCCTGGAAACTTAATTCTTGGTATAAGTTCTGTTAACTTTTGCTTATCAATATTGGAGTTTAAGAGCTAGTTAATTCTCCGCCCCCACCCCCTTCCTTCCCCCTCTCTCTCTTCCCCCTTTTGACTCATTTTCATGTTAGCTTTTGCTTAGCTGCAGACTAGATTGGATTTAAACTTCCCAAACACTTTCAGGCTTTACGAATCGAGCTTGAGGCACCAGTGCCGTCGTTAGGCTCCCCAGAGCCACTCTTGCACCGGATTGTGAAGTATTTGGCTCTTTCAGCCTCAACAAAAAGTAAACATAACAGCCAAAGTGGCATTGCTCCAGCAGAAGATTCTTATATCCAGCCACTTATTCTCCAGTTACTGATCACTTGGCTGGAAGATTGTCCAAATGCCATCAGCTGCTTTTTAGATTCACCAGCACATCTCACATTTATGCTCGAACTAGTTTCAAGCCCACAGGCCAGTGTCTATGTGCATGGATTGGCTGCTATTGTTTTAGGAGAATGTGTTCTTTATAACAAATGCAGTGAGAACAATAGAGATGCCTTTGCTGTGGTTGATGTTATAAGTCAAAAGATTGGTCTCACCTCATATTTTTTGAAGTTTGATGAGTTGCAGAAGAATTTTGTGTCCCTCTCCACATCTGTCCAACATCGTAAGCCTCTTACAAGATCTATTACAGCTAGTATGGCCGAGACCGGAGAGATCGAGAATGATGAAACAAATACGAAGCATGAGCATCCAATCCTTGTAGAGATTTTTGACCCACAGTTTGTTAGTTTCGTTAAAAAGCTTGAAGCATGTATTAGAGAAAGCATCGTGGACATTTTCAGCCATACAAAGAACAAGGTCACTGTACTGCCAGCTGAGCTGGAGCAGAAGAATGGAGAGACTGATGGAGATTACGTAAAGCGGCTTAAGTCATTTGTGGAGAAGCAATGCAATGAGATGCAGGTTAGTTTCCAGGTTCATCCCATTTACATTTTGTTGGTTATGTTGGAATAATTCAAAGGCTGTGATCACTGGTGAAATTCATCCTTCCGTGTTTTTTGCTACAGTAGATTTAGTGATGTCTCTAACCTCTTAATTGGTAATGACTTGTAAAGGATCTCCTAGGTCGCAACACTACTTTAGCTGAGGAATTGGTGAGGTCTGGAAGCAGTGGGACATTTGATCCTGCTCAGAAACCAAGCAGTGGTAGAGAGAGGCTTCAATCTGAAAAACTTCGTCAAGATCTTCAGGAAGCAGCACGACGCATAGAAATGCTCAAATCTGAGAAGGCTAAGATTGAGGCTGAGGCTAGCAATTACCGGAACTTGGCTTCAAAGCTAGAAGCTGATCTGAAGAGCCTTTCAGATGCCTATAACAGTCTCGAACAGGCCAACTTAAGCTTGGAAGCAGAGGTGAAGGCTTTGAGGAAAGGGGGCAATGTGCCATATCCGGATGTGGAAGCACTAAGGGCGGAGGCAAAGCAGGAAGCCGAGAAGGAGAGTGAAGCCGAACTGAATGATCTGCTCGTTTGCCTGGGCCAGGAGCAGAGCAAGGTGGAGAAGCTGAGCTCAAGGCTGATTGAGTTGGGTGAGGATGTGGAGTCACTCCTTGAAGGGATAGGGGACGATGCAGGGCTGCAGGATGAAGATGACGATGAACAATGAGGCTTTTGATTCAAATTTGTTGGATTACCTAGTCCTGCCCATTGCATCTGTTTACGTTGATCAGTGAAAAGCCCTGGCTTGGAGATGCTTTGGAATGTCTCAATTGTACAGTGTACAATGGATAACAGCCATAAGTATGTTAATTTATGTCAATGGAGGACACTATGGAACCAATGTCAGCTTTGATATCTTTCCAAATGTTTTTGGTAGCATTTTTACCACATCTGATGGAACAAATTACCTCGATTTTGGGGCATTTCTGATATAAATCTTATCTTATGGTGGTGTGGATTCAACTTTAGACAATGGGGAGGTTGCAGACCTTGGTTTTTTGTTGGATGATAAATTTCAAAAATCTGATGTTCGTTACATGCAAATGGTGTTAGGCTGCTTATCTGTTTCTTTTGATAAGTATGTATTCAAGATTTTTAAGGGGAAAATGATGGAGCCCTTTTCTACTCTTTAAATGACTTGCAATACAGAAAGGTTTGCTAGATTTTAAACAATAATAATACACTTTCCTGATGGTAGGTGGGACAGCGAAGGTCCTAATCATAACCATTTCCAGTGTGGCCGGCTCAGTTTGGCTTTTATTGTCTTTCATGGAAGTGCTATGTGCAAAAAAAAAAAAGGTCATAAATTGTATCGAAATGCTTGTTGATGTTATGCTTAATTTCCATACCAGCGATTGGCTGCTATTATGATATGTTTGGCTTATGATGAGTAGAGATAAATTTAAAGGTTGAAACAGAAGCCGTTCGAGGAGGAAAATGTGTATGAGATCTCACAATGTAAGATCGATGGTGAAGAAATGTTAAAACTTCAGATATTTCAAGGGCTGGTATACACTTAGTGGAGTGTAACCTGCCTTGGTTAATGAAGAATAACTTCCCTTGAACCCAAGGTGACAAATTTTACGAAGAATAAAATAAAAATTAACTTTTATGTGATGAAATAAGCCTTTGGATAGAAGTTCATTGGCCCCAACCCGGGAAATTTTCTTTTCTTTTTTTTTCTTTAAAAAAAGCACTTGATGCTTTGAATCTTTTGTTCCTCTCTTTTGCTAAATCATTTTTCATTTTTTATCTCCCAAGTTGGACCAATGCCTATCTATATTTATTTGTACTTTTAATGTTTTATTCTAGGATGAGGTATTCATCTACCTCAGCTTTAATCATTCTTTAATTCCATGAAATTTATCTTATTTTATTAAACATTCTCTTGTTTGACATCATAACTTTTTTATTTTTTAAATAATTTTACTTCTATATGTGCCATATTTTCATGTACTTGTTATAAGCATAAACGAAAAATTTCTGAGTGTTGATGATGTATAGATGATGCTCTATTTGATATGCATGTCATATCAAGTACTAGTTAGCAACTATTATCTATAGGTATAAAGCGAATCAAGAATCTTTAGAATATTCCTTCCAACGTGAGTGAATTTTGTGCAGCTCTCAATCTGGTTTTCCCTCCATGCCTCGGCTTGCTTGGTCTGAGGTTTCTTCACGTCAATTTTGGTGTGTTCGTGCATGGACTCGCTCCTGGGCTGGGAGTCTTTGGAAATATTCATTTCGTGGCATGGGGGAAATTTCACTCAGAGCTAAGCGTGGCATGGCGTGGCATTTGGATTAGCTTAGTTTGGGTACTCAACATGTCATTTTTCGGTAGGGTTTCAGGTTCAGTTCATGGATCCGTGGATTTTGCTTGGGTTCAAGGGTGGTGCGGATCAATTAACGTTTGATTTCTTCCTATGGAGGAGGCCTCAGGAGGGTGGTTGAGAGTTAGGGTTTCAGGTTTATTTGGAGATGATAAAATGAGGCAACGGTTCTTTTTCCTTTTTCCATGATTATTTTCCCTTTCTAGTTGTATTTATATTTTTCCCATTTTAGTTTAGAAAAGTTCAACTGTTTTTTTCGATTCATCTTCGTGTTTTTCGGTGTTGCATGGCTTTGGTTTTTAATATTTTACTTTTTCTTTCTACTTTTTATGTCCTTACATTTGTGTTTATAGGGCTTCGTCTAAAAATTGTTCATTTTTTCTTTTGCCATCGCAGTATTGTTGCGTTCATTTTTTTATTTTTTTTAAAAAAAACATGTTTTTTTTGATTGGGTTGAGTTTTGTTAGCGTGGTAGGAAATGCAGGTGATTTAATTGAAGATGATTTGGTGAGATTGCGATGGAAATTATTAGTTAAAAGAGTTTTTTCTGACTTTTCTACTTCAGTATGTTTGTTGTTTCGATATTTTTTTTGCTCTTCTGTTCGTTGCTATCATTGGAGAAGATGAGGTTTTTTTCAACCCTCCTCTTGGATCATCGTATTTTGAAGATAATTAAATTAAATATGAAGTTCAAGATTATTAATTGGAAGGATTTTCTGCCTTTTTGTCTATCAATTTTGTCCTTTTAATCCTCTCAATTTAGAAAATAGAGTTTTTTTTCATCTCTTTCATCCCTTATTTTGTTTGCTACATTTTTTGATCCCTTTTTCCTTTTTTTTAAATTTTTGTTGTTGTTTTGTTCGATTATGATAGCTGGGAGGGTGGTCATTTGGATTTTTCTTATTTTGGTTGAGTTTATTTCTTCATTTTGATGGTTTATAGGTTGATGAACCATATTTTATGATTATGCTTTCCTATGCCTTTCTTTTACATTTTGTTCTTCCTCTTTTGCTTCTTTTTCTCCTTGTTTTCATTTTTCTCTTTTTATTTTTTGGTTGATTATTGGTTTGGATTCTTTTTATGGAGTAGCAGCTATGGTTGTGCATTTTGTGCATATTAGATTTTGCACTAATGTTAAATAAGATTAATCAGGAAAGATGATTTTTTTTTTTTTTTCATTGTTAACTTCTTCGATCGCGGAGGTATTGTCCTTCCCACCCTGCCTTTTTCTTTTAATTTATACATATATACATAAATGCATACAAATAACTGTTGGCCTTAACAAATCATTGAGAGTCTTCATCCTCTCAATTCTAATTTCTCTAAGGATGCTCAAAACTTTTGGTCCTGCACCAGTTGCCTCTTAGAGGATTCCAGTCTCATACTATAGTAAGTAGGGAATCACTCTAATATAGAAAGTGGAAAAGAACTTCAAAATATTTTTTGAATATTATTTGATGTAGGAAGAGGATGTAGGAAGAGGATGTAGGAAGACTTACTTATAAAAGAGATTTCTAAAACCAATAGATTGTCCTAGTTCCCATAGAATCTAACTTTTCTAAAGAAAAATAAAGAGATAAATATTAATAAATAGTAGAAATAGATTCTAACAAAATTTCTAACTTATTTGACATAAATTTCTAGAAGAGAGAAATTAGAAATTCAGATAAAGATAAAAATAAAAGAAAAAATCATTTTTTAAATCATGGGCCGTGGAATAATAGTTTCATAATTTTCTAGAAGTTCACTAGCATTCACATATCTTTGATAAATCATATAACTTTCTCATTTGATTTCCATTTTGAGTGATTCAAGATATATTAGAAAGCTAACCTGATGATAGATTCATGAAAGTAGCTTTACAAATTTTTATTACATTAATACTGATAAAGCTTTCTTTTGGATCAATGTATACTGGATTGCCTTTCTTAACGCAGGTGGATATGAAATTTGAAACCTAAACTCACAAGACACCTAGGAAGCCCTATCCGGAGTGGTTTGACCAAGTCTACGAGTTCCCTAGAGGGTATAAAATGAATTCTCGAGGCTCTCTGAAGATGATAACCTATCGACCATGGATCATGTAGGTCGATTCTCAGTCCAATGTTGCAAAGCCGGAAGCAATGACTTCCTCGAGCTTAGCCTCTTCACAACCTTTAGCTCAACATTTGGTACATCAACTGCCACCCAACTCCATTCAGACATGGACAACAAGAACCAATATTATGCATAGTTCTATGGAATTGAGGCCAATGAATCAATTGCTGATTTGGCTAAACTAACTTAGTAATCAAGAGAATTTGATATGGCTAGGTTCAAGCATGCTAAGATCGGTGCTATATCTCACTTAGGGAGGTCGAGTATGGCAAGATCACCTAAAATAGCTTGAATCTCGAGCAAAAAATAAAAAAGCAAAAATAGAAGGCAAAATTTTATTGAGCGGGTGAAACTACCTACATCCAAAATCAAGCCGATGATGTAGTGGCAGGTACATCCTATCACCCTTCTAAGTATCGATCAATAAGATGTGGGGCAGTGTTTACCATATCTAGATCGATGACCATGATCCCTAGACCACTAAATATTATGCCTTAGAAGGACACTTAGTATAAACCAAGTAGCAGCAGATCTTTAAAAGAAACATCTTACACATGCCATGTTGCAAATCGAATACCAAGTCGTGGGTCGATCTCTAAGGTAATTGTTAGGTTGCAGACTAAGAAAGCAAGAGCTATCAACTATAACGTTGCAAGACTCTAGGAGAATGTTTGGCAAGCATTACCACTATCCAGAATGTGGAAGGAGTGAGAACACTACTCAAATATGGGAGTACTGGGAAAAATGATAACTGCCAAGTGGAAGCGGCCTATGTGCCACAAGCTTGCTTGAACAAAAGTCAAAACTAGTTAGTGACACTTGTCCTCATAGTTAATAGAAGCTACTTATAAATATCAGATTATAACAATAGTTTAACATCTTTTCAACTGCACAATATCTGACCAAAAACTGGTATATTCTTTAGATTCATGACAGTTTATTTGTCCGAAAGCATTTGTGTTCCTTCTCTTTAAATGCTCGTAATTTAATTTTCCTTTGTCATTTACTTTCTATCGGTAGTGAAAGTTCTTAAAGTTTTAAGGCAGTGGAACTCACATTATTCCATACTCATATCTCAAACCACCATATTTTCCGATGAGAAACTGGTAGCACATTCCTGTAATTCATCCAGCCACCTTATCCATTATTTTTTGTCATTCTTGGGGGAAAGACTTTGGCAGGTGGACTAGAAGCGGAAACAACTTTTTCACTTTGTAACTAACCTAAACACAATTATTATTTAAGGCACCTTGCTAAAATAGATGTTGGACCAAATAGATAATGAATGCAATAAGGTTTCGGTGAAACTGGGGCCTTGGATTAGATACCTATTGGATGAATATAAAACACAAGATAGTGAAGCGACTCTAAAAACCATTGGTTTTTTCTCACCTCACGATGACATCTCCTGCCATCCCATCACCTTGTAACCTCATAATAACAACAGTTAGCAAAATTTTCTTCTAAGTAGTGGTTGCACCGCGTCCAATGTAGACTAAGGCCCTGTTTGGGGGAGCTGTTGGCAGTAGAGCTGTCGGAAGTAGAGCTGTCGGAAGTAGAGCTGTTATAAAAAACTGTTTGCTGTTTGGTGACTACATTCGTAAAGTGCTGTGGTACTTTGTTTTGTGTTTGGTAAACAAACTGAGAAAGTACTTTTATATGACAAAATTACCATAAAGGACATTGCATAGTATTATACAACACAACATAATAAAACATAACATAAATTAATACATAAATATACGATATAGTATAATATTATTGTAATATAAAATAATATTATGTTAATATAGCATAATAGTAATATAATTATTAGAGTAAATTAATATTTGGTAATATAACATAATATTAAATTATTTAACATAACATATTAATGTATTATGATATAATGTAATATATATTATATTTATAATATAATACAATAATAAAAGTATAAAATATTATAATTATTAGTATAAATTAATTTCTCATAATATAACATAATATTAAATTATTTAAAATAACATATTAATGTATTATAATGTAATGTAATATAATACAATATTTATAGTATAATACAATAATAAAGGTATAAAATATTATAATTAATATTATAAATTAATTTTCCATAATATAACATAATATTAAATTATTTAAAATAACATATTAATGTATTATAATGTAATGTAATATAATACAATATTTATAGTATAATACAATAATAAAGGTATAAAATATTATAATTATTAGTATAAATTAATTTTCCATAATATAACATAATATTAAATTATTTAACATAACATATTAATGTATTATGATATAATATAATATGATATTATATTCATAGTTTAATACAAAAATAAAGGTATAAAATATTATAATTAATATTATAAAATAATTTTCCATAATATACCATAATATTAAATTATTTAAAACAACATATTAATGTATTATAATGTAATGTAATATAATACAATATTTATAGTATAATACAATAATAAAGATATAAAATATTATAATTATTAGTATAAATTAATTTTTCATAATATAACATAATATTAAATTATTTAACATAACATATTAATGTATTATGATATAATATAATATGATATTATATTTATAGTATAATACAAAAATAAAGGTATAAAATATTATAATTATTAGTATAAATTAATTTTCCATAATATAACATAATATTAAATTATTTAACATAACATATTAATGTATTATGATATAATATAATATGATATTATATTTATAGTATAATACAAAAATAAAGGTATAAAATATTATAATTATTAGTATAAAATAATTTTTCATAATAATTTTCCATAATTTTTCATAAAATAATTTTCCGCGGTCCAGGGGCTCTTCTTCATGGTCCACGCTCGAGGAGGACCTCAGCGTGGGCCGCGAGGTTGATGATAAAAAAAAACAATAGATTGATTTTGGAAGGTATGGAAAAGGTTTAAAATTTTTTTCTTCTAAAATGTGGTTCAAGAGATGCATACAAAAATTGAAAAGAAAAATACCTTTTCCTATGGAAGAGAGTCTGACGGCTTGGGTTCTTGGCTCTAGCAGATTTTTAGGTTTATTCAGGGATAAACTATGTAATTATGTTATTTTAATATGGGCATTTTTGTCAAAAATATAGCTTTCCGAAAAAACTGAAACAGCTTCCTCCCAAAAGCTTCAAATTGGAGGGCCAGAAAGCACTTTCAGCTTTTGGGAGGAAGCTTCCTCCCTACCTCTCTATAAAACCCAAGCGTTTCCTTGCCTCACTGCGACAGCATCTCCCGCCATCCAACCCACCCCGTAACGTTCATAATAGCAAGAATTAGTAAAAATTTCTCCTGAATAGCGGTGGTAGCATTGTAATTATCAGTCTAAGCAATCGCTTTTGGGCCTGACGTCTCTTATTATTTGGGGTGGGCAAATTCAAGTACAACTACTCTCCGCCTCTTCCTCTCCATCTCTCGCTTTCCCTCCTATGAGCTCTTTTCCTTTTCGCCTTCTTTTCTTCAAAAAAAGAAAGAAAAAATTTCCACTAACAACCTCTCTTCTTCTCCTTTTCTCTCTTCTTCCTATTGGAAACAAGAGAGATCGAGACAGAAGGAGGGAGGCGATCTGATCCGTTCTCATCTTCCACTCATAAGAGGGGAATGGATCGATCTCCTTTTGCGTGATTTCTACATTATTTCTAGTTTAATCTTCAAGCATAAGCGAAGCAAATTTCGGGATTTCTAAGACACCTGATTCGTCGTCTTGAATTCTTCGTGGCGTCTTTGCTCTGCTTTATTTTTAAACTCGAATTTGCCTTGGTATTGCATCAGTTCTTCGTTTTTTTTCGTTTTTTTTTTTTCTTTTGCTGAATCTTTTGTTTCCAAAAATCGTGCAGATTGGGGCTCTCTTTTGATCGTTGATTGATCGCAAAAATAAAGAAAACGAAAAAGATGGCGGAAGAGCAGAGATATCAGGAGAGGCACCGCCTCTGTGCCAACAACTGCGGCTTGTTTGGCAGCCCCGCCACCCTCAACCTCTGCTCCAAGTGCTACAGTGATCTCCGCCTCAAGGACGAGGACCAGGCCTCCTCCGCCAAGACCGCCGTCGGAAAGTCCCGAGCCTCCTCCTCTTCCACCTCCGTCGCCGCCGCCGCCGCCGCCGCCGCCATGGTCTCTTCCCCTGCCATAACCCGAGCAGCAGCAGAGCCCGCCGCGGTAACCCTAATGGAGCCCACCTCACTGTCGGCAGTGGAGGCTCTTCCGGCGCAACAGCAACAGCAATCAAATCGGTGTGCGGCGTGTCGGAAGAGGGTGGGGCTGACCGGGTTCCGGTGTCGGTGCGGGGCGACCTACTGCGGGATCCACCGATACCCGGAACGGCACGGCTGCGGCGTCGACTATAAGACCGCCGGCCGCGACGCCATCGCCCGGGCCAACCCCGTCGTCAAGGCCGATAAGCTCCACCGGAGGATTTGAAGAGAGCCACGGCATGAGCACTGATTTGGTGGTCGACGGCCGTGATCATCGTCCGCCCTCTGTGGGCCTTCTGTTTTGTTTTCTTTTCTGTATTCCTTATTTTTAATTTTTATTTTAGAAATATAGATCCTCAACGAATAAAGAAAATTAGTAATCTGGTACGATTTATTTAGTAAATATATTACATAGATAAGATCGAATTACCTATTTTAGATCAATTTTATATATAATTTTTTAGCTTATTTAATAAATAAGTTAGTATTTTTAATTCGATCTATATCCAACATGATTTGATTACCATCCCTAACAATAGCACCATTTTCAACCGAGAATAATACATAATAGCCACTATTTGGGCATAGACAATTTACAATGTGAAATTGTTTTCTCAAAATTGATCTTTAATTTATGCTGTTGGCAGTCAGATGATTAATTAATGAAACAAATGCAATTTTGGTTTTAATCAAGTTTCATCATGTGAATTGATCAATAATGATATGCACTCCTTGTTTCTCTTAAAATTTATTTCAAACCAGGCTCAATCTGGCCCAAACCCGATCAAGCTTAACTCTTTGCTTACCACTTTCTTTCTTGCCCTATTAAATCACAAATTTCGTGAATTGGTCCTAGGTTCTTGGCATACGTATGCTTGTTCGTCTATAACTATGGATGGCAATTTATAGCCCAACTTGTAACCAATCTGCTTTAAGCATATTTGAGTTTGGCATAAACGAATTTGGGTTATAAATGGGTCAACCTGCTTAGACCCGATTATTTAATGAATCAACTTCAGGTTTGATCTTTTGACTCATTTTGACCAATTTAATAATTATATTAAGTATGACCTGACTCATTTAACCTATTTAAGACTCGTTTAACCCATTTAAAACCGACTTAACCTATTTCTTTCTCATTTAACAGAATCCGCACAATATGTTTAACTCATCTATACATTTAGCCAATTAAAAGAATACTTAACATGTTTAACTCATTTAACCTTATTCAGCCTGTTTAATAAATAGGTTCTGTGGGTCTGGTTGGCTTACCTATTTAATAGATAGGCCGATTTTATATATAGTTTTTTGACTTATAAAATAAGCAGGTCAGGATTGGGTTGATAAATTTTTAACACGACCCACATCTATCCTGATCCCATCCAACCCAATCCAACTCAACCTAATTGCCATCCCTATCTATAGCATAAATTTTAATCGAGAATTCACAATAATCATTGTTTAATCATGAACAATTTACCATGGGAAAAGGCTTTTAAAATTGATTTTCAATTTAGGCTGCTGTCAATCAAAAGACTAACTAATGAAATATATGAAATTTTAGTTTTGATCAATTTTCATTATATGAATCAACCAATAATGATATACACTCCTTGTTGTTCTCAACTTAGAATATCATCTATATAGACCACCATAGTATTTATCACACCCTGACCTGTTACTATAAGTCGGGCATTTAATAGATAGATGCACATCTATAGGGTTTAACCCCATAGGATATGCAAGACCTGCCTTTTGATTTATATATATTCATATCATTCCAAACTTAGGTAGCAGTAAGAATAATGCAATTATTCAAAAGAAATAGTTCATAATAACTAATAATAATGAATAACAATATAAATATCAAAACAAATTTATTCAAAGAAAAGCCAAAGAAATATCTTCTAGATTCTGAGCTCCTTACTCCTCGGTCCCAAGCCCTAGCTATTCCTCCACATCTGAAAAAAAAATAAAAGAGAGAATGAGCTTTATAGACTTAGTAAGTTACCAAAACTTCTAGTTGGATCAAGCTAAAATATAATTTTTCTAAATATAAATAATTTAACAACATTAAGATGCATTTATCAACATAATTTTTTTTCAAAATATGCCAGGCATAACGATAAATCACAAACTCTCTTAACCTTTGGTTACCACAACCACGATCAACCCGGTAACAAGGTCTAAAAAAGACTAGCCCCTGAATATAGCATATACGATCCATTAGCATATGCTAACGGTCGACTCTAATTAGCTAAGCCTGAAAAAGAATTAGCTCTAAATCACATGGCCATGATTCATCCCGTGACAAGGCAAAAAGATAGCCTTGAGAATAAAATACATGAACCATCAACCTGTGCTAGCGATCTGCCCCAACAAACTATGCCCCAAATGACTAGCTCTACCAATGATCGGCCCTTATTAGCTAGGTCCGGAGAAAACTAGTTCTAACATATAGTCAACGACCAGCCACATTGGCTAGACTCAAATCATAATTAGGCCGGAGAGTTTTCATAATATCCAAAAAAACTGGCTTCGCATACATAATATAAGCATACTTGTTTCACATCGCATTTCAAATTTGGGGCACTAAACTAAGAAAATCATGTCCTTTAAAACTTCATGCGGAATTAAAATATGAGTAATCATCTCTTTTCAAATGTCATGCAATATTAAAATAGGAATATCATCTCATTTCTAACTTTGAAATTATACAAATGGATCATTGTTTCCATAATCATACTAGAATAAGAAAATTATGCTTGACCCATAATATTTGAATTACTCCTTTTATGTAGCCATGCATAATTTCCAAAATTTCTAATTACCAAATATTTAAATGTTTTCCTTCTTAATCATTGGTTCAAAACTAGATAGTATAATTTTCAATTTTAAAACTCATGGCATGCATTATAAAATCACTAGAGATAAAGGAAACTTGCCGTCTTAAATTAATCAAATCCAAATTACTTCTAGCAAGATTGATCACAGCCTTAGACACGTGGACCAATCATAGACCTGATGCTCTTTTAGATTGAAGGCTTTGATCAAAATAACTTACATCATAAGCTCTCAATAAAAAGAGACTAGTGTGAAGAGAGAGAAGCTTGGTCTGGGTCTAATTAAGGGTATGGTCTATTTGTTTTAGGTTGACCATCAAGGGAAGGTCTAGGTCTAGTCAAATTTTGGACCCGATCTAAAAAGGTGAGATCATATCAAGGTGATGGGTTTCTTCCTTTTTTCTATTTTTTGGCAGATACAGAGAAGAGGCCTGAGGCGAGGCGAGGTGGCTGTGGCCTCTGCGTGTAGCGGTGGTTCGGCCATGTGCATAAAGAAAAATAGAGAAGGAAGGAGGAGAGGAGCGGCACCCCTGGCTATCCTGATGGCAACTTCCTCAACAACAAGGACCATGGAGAGAGAGTGAAGGCTCACTAATGAGTGGTAACAGCATCGAATCTCGGCCAATGGCGGTGGATTCCAGCAGGAAAAAGAGCGACAGATCTCAGAATAGGGGAAATAGAGGAAAGAGGGTTTTAAGAGGGGAGGAGGGATTTTGGGTGGTCCAGCTTGGTTATGGCAGCATAGCAACCACAGGAGATGAGAAAGAAGGGAGAGGAAGGCTCGATGGTGATCCATTATAGAAAATAAGGGGGATTTAAAGAAGAGTTTTAGAAGAGGATAGGCTTGGTGGCCATTTGCATTTTTCCACAACCTCGGCGGTGGTTGGGAGCAACCCCAATGGCCGAGAGCTATTTCGAACCAGCCTTATGAAGTCTGTTCCCTTATCTCAACGGTGGGAGCTCGAGCAAAAGATCACGATTGCGACTCTTCTATTTTGGTCCCAATTTTTTATTTTTCATTTCTTAAATAAAACCTGGCAATACTTGCTGACTTTAGTTTAAAATTGGTCCGATAGTTCTCACATCCTCCCCTCTTTAAAAAATTTTATCCTTGAAACTGACATATCTTATCCATGAAACAACTGAGGGTACTTGGCTCGCATCTCCTCCTTGAGTTTCGATATTGCTTCTCGACATACAAGAGTGAGTTGCCTCAAGTCCTGATTCTTTCTATCTACAATTGTTATTGGCCGCTCTTCATAAGACAATTTTTTTCTAAGCTATAGGGGTCTTGGGCCTTAGCCCGTTTTCAAACCTCCTTGCTTTAATGCCATCAGTATCCACCAAGCCTGGAGTGAGGCGACATAGGTCAATAAACTTGGCCTCATACTGGGCCACCATCATTCTCCCTTGAGTCAACCTGGTGAATTCACTCTCCTTTAAAATGATGAAATGTAAGAGAGTAGGATGTCTTTCTTAGGAGAATAAGAGACCCACAAAAGAAAGAGAAAACAACAAGAATTCTGAAGCACCTAGTTTCATAATACAGCACTCAACAGTACTCTATAATTCTACTAAAAAAAAGTACTCTATAAATATATGTGTTGAGAAAATGGTTACTTAGTCAACACCATTTCATGGAAATGTTGAAATGATGAACATAGAAAGGTGTTTCAGTTAGCAAACTTAGAGACCCCAATAGAAAAATGATAAATACAAAAAGCTCGCAAGCACCTAGTTTCATTCGAAGCAATTAAGCACCACTTGTGATAAAATTTCAGTATCAACAAAATAGAAAAATCAAAGATTATACAATTGGCATTCACATAAAGGATTCTCAATAAATTGTGGGTGGTTTTTGCCTCTCTTATCATCAAAAAAAAAAGATATTCACATAAAGGAAGAACATATCATTCGCCAAGAAGGACCGACAACAAAATTTAAATGCCACTTACTTGTATAAGAGGAGCCCGTCCTCTTCGCTTGAACAAGAACTCATAGTTGGTTGACAGTTTTCATAAATATAGGACTCATTTGGTTCACAGAAAGAATTTTGCCTCACTAGAATATTTTTCTTAGAAAACTAATGCCTGAGTATATGATACCTAAAAAGTAGATTTTTGTATATTTAGTTGACCATAGAAAAGTAACATAGAAAAGAATAAATTATATTTAGTTGAGCATTTACTTTTCTGAAAAGTTGTATAAAATGCCTATTATTCCTTTAATAAAGTTATGTAAAATACCTATAAAACATCACATATATAATTTTTACTAGCTTTTTTATTTATCTTTAAATCTAAAATATTTAAAAATAGGAATTAAAAATATTTATTGGGTTAAGTTTTTAGAGTTCTAACTATTTTTGATAGTTAGATAATTTCTTTATATGATAGTAATTTTTAATAGTTGTTTATATATTTTTGTATTAGAATTACCACAACTTCTTTATATTGTGGTAATTTTTAATAGTATATTTTTAATATTTTAAGATTAACTATTAAAATTAGCTATTAAGAGGATCATAATGGCCTAAAAGCATTTTTTGTAAAAAATTAATCATAATTTTCAGTTTATGGGAAGTGGCTTTTCTATGTCCTATATAGATTTTTATTTGTCATGAAATATCAAAAATTTATTCTCATGAAAAAGTTACTTTTCTATCTCTCTTCTTTAAAATCTTCAACCAAACATGAGATATTTTTTTATTTTTTCGTTAACCATACTTTTTTCCCTCGTCATCCCACAAACCAAACAAGTCCATAAAGTTTATGCACTTGCTAGGTATGGCTATAATAGACATCTTATGAGACCGTCAAAGGACTTGACATGGACTTATATCAGGGCCCTTTAACAAGTTTCGAGTCTTACTCTTCGAAAAGAAGGACATGAGCTAACAAACAAATACCATCCAACATACAGTTCACAGAAATTAAACATCATCAATTACTGGATTGCAATTGATGTCTTAGAAGATCAGGGACGAAGGAAATAAACCTATACGAAGAGCCAAAATGAAAAATAAAATTACATACCAATAGTGTATCTTCTTAAAAATTGTTGGTTGCTTAAAAATTAAATGATTTAGAAGTTAATTTGGTTTTCAAGTAACTTGATATTTCAAATTTGCAAAATCAAAGTATATAATATGGTTTCATGACTGTCCAAATGGATCAATACTACTTAAGAACCAATGCTTTTTAGCTAAGGTAGCAGAGTATGCTTTTGTACAAGGCATTAAGAACAATCATGTGAAAAAAATTCAATCCTTTTCATAACTAAATTCTGCAGCCCACAAAACATATGTTTGAATTTGTTGATACTAAATAATTATACAGATAACTAAGTTAAGATAGCTTATATTAATTATAAATAAGATAACCTATATTAATTATAAACAAGCTATAATGATTGATTTAGCTTAAAACAATATCAAAATAAGATATATCTTAGAAGGCATGCAACTTTTTTCAGAAAACTCTGTATACTACTACATAATACAAGTACAATTGACCAATTTACTGATACAGAATAGCTAAAAAATAAATAAAAACTCCAATTTTGACCAACTTTGATCATATTTTGTAAATGTGAACTTTCGAATTCCATCAATTTAGGATCTCCCATTACAACTTTTTTATATCTTAAGGCATAAATTACCTTCGATTACTGAACAAAAACTATATGGTGAAAAGAGTCATTTATGGATATAAAGATAAAAAATTATATGATTTTTTTAAAATCAGAATTATTATGAAAATGTATATAGTTAATCATAAGCATTAGATGTACATCCCTACTTAAAAAATCATGGATGATAGCCTATTAGGGAAACATGTCAAATGCTAAAATTACTTGAGTTGTATTTGCCTCCTTTTAAAAAAATTAATAGTTACCAAGTAAAAATAGATAGAACAAGAAATAATAGAAAAATATAGTGAAATAAGTAAAAATAAATATAAGCATCTCACAATTTACTTTGAAATGTTTGATAGATTATGATTATGTTTATAGAATCAAACATCATGTTTGGATGGAGCATACTTGAACTCGATAACCCCCTAAGTCATGCCCCACTGGGTTGAATACTAAGTTACATTAAGAAATAAACATTAGAATCATATAAGTGAATGCAAATAAAGTTAGTCTTTGAAGGCATTAGTAGCTTAATTGCCTAGTCTTGCCCGAGATGTGAATGAGGTTAGCACACATAGGATGGGCTATTTGTGGTGGAAACAATTATTGGAGGTTGAGATCAAGTTGAAACCATGGAGGTATAGATTGTGGAGCAATGGCTTTGGTAGTCAGGAGTAGAAAGGGCAAATATATATGATAGTGCAATGAGTATAGAGAAGTATCACCAAGCCCTCCACTCCTGATTGGCCACATACATATTGATTGAGTTTTCTTTTTGTCTTCTTTTCTAACCCCACTATCGGTGCTCATCCTTGAATTCTCTCTACCTCACTCTAAGATAAATTGTTGTAAGTCGTAGATCATATGGGAATGAGGGGAGAGAAGGATAGAGTGGTTTTTGGAATGGGTAAATGATAACCACCTTATCTCTAAATAGTTATTATGATAGACCATTTTACATTATATAACAATAAAAATTTAACAGTAGCACAGAAAG
Organism: Phoenix dactylifera; assembly: GCF_009389715.1. Classification (NCBI taxonomy): domain Eukaryota; kingdom Viridiplantae; phylum Streptophyta; class Magnoliopsida; order Arecales; family Arecaceae; genus Phoenix; species Phoenix dactylifera. The sequence goes on from NW_024067684.1 coordinate 747,297, forward strand.
TTAAATATTTGTTATAGAATATATTTGTTATTCATCTTATTTTTTATTCATTATAAATAAGATTAAATGTTTAAATCAATATGTATTACCTACTTTAATTATTTGTGTTAGTTAAATATAGGAAGAAGTGAGCATTTTAGATTTTTTTAAAAAAGAACTATACCTCTAAATGGTAATTATGATAGACCAATTCATATTATATAATGATAAAGATTCAGTAGCAAGAAAATCATTCATTAGATATTTATTATAGAATACATTTACTTTGCATATTTTATTTTATTTAATATAAATAAAGATCAAATGACTAAATCAACAAGTGTATTGATTATTTTATTTTAGAGATTTTCTTTGGTACAACCAAGAACCTACCTAGCTATTTGCTTTTGGAAGTCCTGTAGATAGATTATGGAAACCAGATTAAAAAATAAAAATAATTACATTGTTGTAGGTGGACATCAAAATATATCAAGTTCTGGAATATATCCTTCATTGATCAGACATGGCTTATGTGATTATGGGATTGCGCGGTGGCTGGAGCTCATCAACAGCAAGGGCACCGGAGAAGATAAAAGAACTGATTTTTTAATTCCAAAACTATCTTTCATTGTATGGACATCCAGCTCATAATAAAATTAAACTTATCTTTGATATAATTTTCTACGGTGCATGTTCTAGATAGCCACCATATCATCTATTTTGACGTCGTTCATCTTGCAAACTCTATTTGGCACAAAACACGCAGCACATAAGTTCCACATTTGTGTGGCTCATTTTTTTTCAAAAGGTACTTATTATGTCATGCTAGTTTAAAAATTTCCCAAGACAAACTCCCTCTCAACCTAAAGCCACACCCAATGCCCACGCTATTGCATGGGTGAGAGCAACAGTACAATGCATGCCCCGGACTTTATTTTTGGGTTTCGGCCTCCTCTTTTCAAGGTCTTTCTCCAGGAAGACCGCAGCCACTCCTGGCCTTATCGTCATCCGCACAGGGGCGGAAGCTTCACCCCAAATGGCCTTCTCCAAGAGGAGGCCACGAGCGCCGTCCAACCTGGACTTCTTCAAGACCAATGACCAGTTGCGTGTCAACTTGGTTTTCTCAGGCGGATCCAAGAGATGAAGACAGATTCGAGGGCACTATAGAATATTTTACTTTCTGATTTTTTTTTGAATATATTCAGACTAAAATGATGTGAGTCGTCAGTTAAAAAGAAAAAAAAAAAGAATCCCCAACGTTCGTCTTTCTTTTGAGGCTGTGGGTGGGACTACCAGTCAATTAATTCCATGCAATTACTTGTGCGTCGACGTCAGCCATCAAGCCATCTTCCTTAATAAAACCAACAGGTCGGCCATCTTGGAAGGAGGACAAGGAAGGAATGCTACTGCCCACCAAACCATATCTTATTAAAATATCGAACCGAGTTGTACGTACCTTTCACGTAAAAGAATGATCATCCACCCTGCAGTCTATCCAACGGTAGTTTCGTGCAAAAGAAGGCTAATGATTCTTTTGCAGGAAAGATACGCCCCAATCCTATAAGAATACTATATAAATATTGAGTGTCAGACTTAACTTCTGGAAAACGAATCCTGTAGCGAAGGTTTTTGAAGACCAACGAGCTAGTAATAGTATGAAACCTTCAAAGAGATGAATTTCAGCAAGTGCTAACTTATTGCATGCAATATTTTCTCTTTAGTTTTCCGATCTCACGTATTTACAGAGAAAAAAATCAAGCTGAAGATTGAGTGCAACAAATGCACTGGCTGGTGATTTTTTTAATGGATGCTGCAGCGCAGGTTCCTCCAGGTTTTGCTTCTATTTTGTTTTCACAATAACAAGCTAATGCTGGGCGGACCTAACAAGTTAAACAATTGTATTTAATCTACGCACGTATGCACTACGGCATAAATGTTGCAAAGATTGGATTAGATTAGTTAAAAAAAAATATATTTTGTATTGTATGAACCGTAATCCATGCCAAGTGCTTCGGTTTGACCATTCCGTGTGATTCCTTGTGGCATTTTCTTGCTCCAAGCTTTAGATTCCATGATAGCCATGGAAGTGGAGCACTAGCTGATGCAAGTTTTCTTTTGAAATATATTATTAAAATCAATATGTAAATAATATGAATCAGGCATGCATTTTTATGTTTTGAGCATGTATTGAAAATAAACAAAATTTTGAGGATTCCATATAAAATATATCACTATAAATTATTAATAAATTTATTAATATATTTCGGAAAAAAGTATCTATTAATCTTAAAATTACTAATCCTATGAAAATATATTAATTATTATTATCAAAATAATATTTTTATTTATACTTATAATATATTATTATTTTGATATTATTATTTATTAGAAGTAAAAATAAAGAAATAGAAGTAAAATGTTAAATAATATCATTATATAAATATAAAGTATTATAATATATTTGTATTATATTTTACAAATATAATTAAATAATAACATGAAAATAATATATATCATAAATACTATATATATATAATATTAATAAAATATAATATATTGATGGGATATTGATGTATTATTTTTTTTTTTTGTTAATTTGAAAGATATTGTTATCAAATCACTGTTTTGGAATGTTTTTGGATATTCAAGTTTGAAGATGCATTTTCCATTCAGGGCTGAGAGAAAAATCTGGGATATGATTAATTAAATGTGGATGACCTCATCATTTTTACCTTACGGCACTTTTGACGTCATTATCCCGTACCGAACATCCCTTGACAAGTGGAACAGAACAAACATTCCACCTGGGGAAGGCAAGATCAGGGGTTGGGTTGGGAGGATGACTCCTTCCTCGAGACCACCACACCCCCAAAATCCCTTGTAAAACAAACCGCCTCCGGGACGGAAGTCCCAATCCTTTGGGTACGCACCTTTATTTAACTCCCAAAATCTCATTGTCCAAGCTAAACCAAACACGGCGCTCGTTAAAAGCCGGCTACTACTATCTCCGATCTCCGGCCACCGTCGCCTCCGAGCACCTCTCTCCCTCCTCTCCGGCGCTTCGCTCTCGCCCTCCTTTTCCCTCTCTCTCTCAAGCTCTGAGCTCTTGGACCTCCTCCAATGGCGGTCGAGAGACCTCCCTCGTAGCTCCGAGAGGTGGAGCTCTCTGGTTTCCTCTCAAAGTGGGATCTTTGGTGCGTCTAGTTCCAACAAACGAGCAAAGATTGGGGCTTTTTGATGCTCTGGGCTGGAAAACGAGCGAGTGCTTGGGATTCGTGGTGTTTCACTCTTTTATTTCCAAGAGAATGCCGATTTCTCGCTGTTAGCTGGTGGGATGAAGCGATCTCTCCGGTTTCCATTTAGCCTTCTGGTGGTGGTCGCCGTCTTCACCGCCCTCAGCTGCCGGGCGGTGCTCCGCCGTGGCATCGGCGACGGATCCTTGGCGGCGGGGACGCCGCCCCTCAACGCGACACTCCTGAGGCTGGCGGCTGCGGAGGCCGGGGAGGCGGAGCTGCGGAAGGACGTGGAGGACCTCCTCGACTGGACTTTCCCGTCCGGCGTCGCCGGCGGCCGCGGGGGGCTGCGCCGCGCCGCCTCCGCCTGGCGGCGGGAGAACCACCTGGAGGCGCGGATGCGATCCGGCCCGCGGCTTCCGATCCGTCTCCGGTCACCTAAGGACTACCGGATCTTCCCGGAGTTCCGACGCACCCTCCGCGATTGGTTCCGGAACCGCCGCTTACAGCCGGAGGTCATGGCGGAGCTCGCCGCCCTCGTCAAGGGCCCCATCGACCGCCACCTCGGCCGCCCCGACGCCGGCCTCCGCCGCTACGGCTCCTGCGCGGTCGTCGGGAACAGTGGGATCCTCCTCAAGAGAGAGCACGGCGAGTTTATCGACAGCCACGACCTCGTTATCCGCCTCAACAACGCCCGCACCAACGGCTACCAGCGGAACGTTGGATCAAAAACCGGCCTTTCCTTCGTGAACAGCAACATTCTCCACCTCTGCGCCCGGAGGAAAGGCTGTCTCTGCCACCCCTACGGCGAGGACGTCCCCATGGTCATGTACATTTGCCAAGCGGTCCACTTTCTCGACTACGCCGTCTGCAATTCCTCCCACAAGGCTCCCCTCCTCATCACCGATGCCCGGTTCGACGTGCTCTGTGCCAGGATAGTGAAATACTATTCTCTGAAGCGGTTCGTCGAGGAGACTGGCGAGCTGCCGGAGAAGTGGAGTAAGGCCCATGATGACAAGATGTTCCATTACTCGTCAGGAATGCAGGCGATTATGCTCGCCTTGGGAATTTGTGATCAAGTCAGTGTTTTTGGATTCGGGAAGTCTGCGGAGGCAAAACACCATTACCACACCAACCAGAAGGCCGAGCTGGATTTGCATGATTATGAGGCAGAGTATGCCTTCTACCATGACCTGGCCGAGAGGCCACAGGTAATACCATTCCTCGAAGATTCTGGATTTAAGGTTCCACCAATCGTATTTTATCAGTGAACTGTTTGTTTGATTCGATTCATTAGGTCGGCATGGTTGCCGTGTAATTGTAATTTTGTAAGAAGAAAGTGTAAAGGGAGAAAGTGATAAACTGTAAAAGGAACAAGAAAATGATTGGTAGATTCGTCACAAGGCTTAGTTGTGTGGATAACTGCAAATGTAAAATTACAAAAGAGATTTTTGGTAAAAAAGGAGTCGCATGAGGATATATGAAGCTTGACCCCTACATGCAAAGATGCTATTTTTGTAATTCGAACCTATGACACTCAGGTCACATTGCAATAACTTTATTATTGTGGTAAGGCCTGCCCTCTAAAAGAAAGACTTTTGGTAGTAACGAAATTAAATTCTGGAGGTGAAAATTTGAGATTTTGTTCGCATTCTTTGTACACTGATAATTCGTACAGTAAATCATTGATCCTTACTTTTTGTGATGTGGTTGATGCCTTGAGAGCTATAACATTCTTCATTGAATGGGAAATATGATTCAATTAATGGCTCTATGACGTGCAGTATTCCTAGTTTGGAGCATCCATGAAACTCTGCCTCCATCTTCTTCTTCTCTTTTGTTCTATTGTCATTGACACAATGCAATTATCTAAATTCTTTTCTTTTTTTTTTTTACCTCTCTTCTTTTTCAGAGTTCAGGTGGGTGTGTGGCAAACTACTTGACTTTTCTGGCTTTCTACCTAGGCAAAATGAATAGGAAAGAGACAATTATCTTCCATATGAGATTGAGTTTTTTGGTTACTACAATGACCTAAATTGGTAGTAAGTGGGCATTGAAATGCACCCATTGCAAGCGATCATTGCATATCTAGATTACTTCTTCAATATGCTACATTGCTTGTGACCTAATTACATCAGTTAGTTTTGTAAAAAAAATTGAAGATGAATCACAAGAAATTCTTTGATACTAGGTGAGATATGTTAATAGCAACTGCTTTATCTACTTGTCGTATGTATTCAGACTGCCTTTCATCTGGCTCTTTGTGCATCATCCCCACCCTCCCTTAATACCAGCATGCAATGCAGTGGGGCAGTGACTGCATACAATTACCTCAGCAGTCTCTTTTCTTAAATGTACCATTGATGCTTTACAACAGTTAAGTATCTTATTCTTCTGGTCTTTAACTGGCTGACTTTCCATAGGTAGCATAATAGTGACTGACCATATCTCATTTTTTTTTCTTATTACCATACAACATAGTTTAAATGTTTACATTATTTAATAGAAGCACATTTATTACTTGTCTGTGATTAGTTGCATCCTGTAAATGAGCAGAAATATGCCCCTTTTTTTCCTTATTTGATAGGTCATCAGAATCTGAAGCAAGCAATTAACTTTACTCCAAAGACATGTTTTGATGTGGTAGCAGATTTTGCACATCCAGTTATAGCTTTTCATTACATCTGTACATTTAAAATAGTTTTATGGACTATACTAAGTTAATTATGTGCATACTATATGTGCTTGCTTCAATCAATGAAATTTTATTTGAGGAGAGAAGTCAAATTATTTACTTCAATGCCTCATTAATAAGTTCACTTTTTAATCTAGCAGTCTTGGTCGACATGTATTTCGCAGCATTTTGGAACATCACATGGTTATTCTTATTTATCTGCATCATCTACTCAAGGAGGCATGTCTATTTGTTTTTTATTTTATTTATTTTAATTTAAAATTATTTTTTTAGTGTGCTGTTGCAAGCATACCTTCCTTCTAATGGATATAAGTTGCACATATAACTTTCAGCCTTAAAATTTTCATCATACATATTATATGACATCCTGTGTGATCAGGAGCAGAGTTTGCTTTTAACTTCTATGGTGCTGGAAAAAAGAATGTACTGTCTTGTTCTGTTGCCGTAATAAAAGTCATTTAAACAGCAATGCTGGAAAGCACATTGAAGTTTGTGTAAGATATTGGAAAAACCAGGGGGGGACCAGGATTTTTGAAGAACACATATACATATACATATACACATACATATATATTGAATTCAGAAAGTTCATATAAAAGTCTCAATCCATATAAAAATGTAGAAAAGTTTATTAGAATAGCTCTTATTTCTTTGTTACAGTTGAAATTATTTACAGTTAATTATGTACTAAACATCCAAGTTATTTTTTTTGCTCAACATGTACAAAAAATAATCTCTATATTCAATAATCAAACATGATTATCAGCATACCATATCCATCCATTCATCCATGTATTGATCTATCTATCCATCAATCTATTGATCTATCCGTCCATCAATCTATCTATCTATCTATCCATCCATCAATCTATCAATCCATCTGTCCATCCATCCTCTTATTAATGCAGTGCCATGATATTTTTGGATCATTTATAAATGATCCAAAAATATCATGGCACTGCATTAATAATAGGATGATTGGGGGGGTTACCTTTGGTTTTAAATCTTGCGTCAGGTGGGAAAAAAAAGAATTGGGAAGAGGAGAAACAATTTGAGACTCGATAGTGCCATAATCTAAGTGTTTTTTCCTCCTTATCAAGAGAGGGATAAAGCTCTGCAATAGTTTAAGGACAAAAATAAATTGGAAGAGAGAATGCTATTTCAAGGAGAAAATCATAAGGTCATTACAGAGATCCTACAATGCTGGCATTTCTCCTGGTGCAAGGATCATATGATGCACATGATATTAAAGAGGAAGGAGCATTTGATAGAATGCCATGATCTAATCAATAATAGTTACTTATATTTTTTGATAATTATCATCTGAATTTAACTTAAGCAGCACATTTTGCTCTTGTTTTTAGTCAGTGGCTTAAAAGTAAAAGGGAACAAGAAATATATATATATATATATATATATATATATATGTTTGTATAATATTAAAAGAAGGGTAAAGTCATAGGTCAGATTAATGGATCAGAATTGAGAAATCAAGTGAACTTGTGAGAATGAAAGAAACTTCAGAGGGAAATCTTAGATAGAGGATTTGGGTTGGGGGGGGGGGGGGGGGGGGGGGTGCAAAATGTGTTTATAACTATGAAACCATAAAGGCATTAAACCAGTCTGCTGCTGAGCAGAATTAGGAAATGGAAGCTGTATGTTCTTTGAGTATGTTTAATGAGATACCTTCAAGAATATCTCGCAGATTGGTTGTACTCATACTATTGCTTTTACAAAGGAACTTTTCACACATGTTCAGATGTGAATTTTTCTATGATGGAACGAATTGGAAGTATTGCTATATAAGTAGTTTACAAGTCTCAGCTGAGCCAGTGGCTTAGGTAGAGTAGCAGATGATAGTTCATAGATTGGATGTTGCTATTCGATCTATCTCATTGATAAGTGTCAGCTACAAGTAATTTTTTATCTGTCATACCCTTACTTCAGATAAAGAGGGAAATGGATAGACATGCTGCACTTAGTAACATACTTGCATGTTTCACATATTGCATGATCTTTGTCTGATACATTCAATTTTCCTTTCATTGGCCTTCTCTTTTTTTATTGTTGCTCTTTTTTGCACATCTTGAATTCTCTAGCTGTTAGTAAATTCTTACATTAATGGCAACTACCTTCAGTTGGAGGAACCTTTCTTTGTATCCCCTCCACTAGATGCTTCCTGGCTTATTAAAAGAAAGATGCTTTTTGTGGGCCCAAAACAAACCATCATGCTGAGCTTTTTCTATCTTTGATGCTTTGTTTATTGTAATCTTCTGGAAGACATCTTCTTCATTTGCTTATCTGAGGCTCACCGAATTAACCAGATAAGAGGAACAAACTGACAAACAGCTTGTGACAGCTGCAGAATAGCGCAGAATTCTTTTACCGCTTGTCACATTTTCATTATTTACCAACTCTTTTTGCAAGCACTAGGAAACTAGTTGTTAATTCCATATGGGAGTTCCTCTGGTCAATTTTTATAGCAATGAAACAGAAGCTGATAATAAAGTTATGAGATTACATTTTACAAATCTATCATTGCCCATAGACATGCTTCAAATTATTTTTCATACTGCTGAAAAGAGTAGTACATTGTTAGATGATATTCTAATGGATGTAATTATTTGGATGTTATTGTCTCGTTTTCTCAGAGAAGGGTGTATCCATTTGTCTAGAGCTCTAGATGCTTGAGGAGAATGATAAAAATCAAAGCTTAATCTATGATATTTGGTTTTAGCCTCACAACAGCACAAGTAACATAAGTCAGGAAACCTTTTGGCATTATTTAGCACCGATCTTTGTCATATAATGAATATGACCGGAAAATGGGGACCTTGTTTTGTAGTCATCAACGCTGTGTACTTTACCATCCAATTAGCATTTGTTTTCTTTCTTTCAGTGGAGTTCCCATTTGTCATTTTTTTCAGTATTTGCTCTAGGTAAGGAATGATAAAGCTTCAGGTTTAATAAATGTAAATTTAATAGGACTAGAACTATACAGCACAAATGTACATTTTTTACAGCATTTATATTAATTAAATCTATATTTTGTTTTAGTACCTTTGCCCTACTAGTGAGGCTACTTCCATTGCATGTGAAAGTAATTTTATAGAACAAACTATTTCCAAGATCTACCGAGCCAAGTAGTGTTTTACATTGTCAAATCTTCAGCTGAACCTATGAAAACATGAATTTCATTTAGACTCTACCATGAATATTTGAAGTTTTGGAATTTTGATCAGGTGTAACAGTGGGACACTATGAACTTACTTTATTTAGTGAAGTTAAATATTAGTACCATCGTCGGCAGCTGTAGTTGTAGTTTTCTGTGTCATTGAATACTAGTTGTAGCTAACCACTAGGATTGGTATGCTTCTCTATTTATTTTTTCTACGTAACATTGCATTCTTCTTCCTTATCTCGCCTGAATGCGAGTCTTTTGAACGTTGACTTCATCCATGAGATTGCACATACAAATTACTTTGGATGCATTGAGTTTGGAAAGAATAGTGGTTTTCCTTCTAGGGGCTTCGTGATCATCCTAACCATCCTAATCTGATTTACCATTTGCCCTTCAGTATTCTATACTCTATCGGTTGTTGAAATCAGACTGTTTTATTAGACATGCAGATTTCTGGCTGATCTAAGGTTGAACAGGATTTATCCTTGCATCTATATGGGCTTGTTTAAGTGGTTAATCATGCCAAGGCATGCCTGTGGAGGTCAGAAGATGTGAGGACAAATCCCTTGCAGTCCTAAAATGTGTAATGTAATGGAAATAGTGCATATCTTTCAGGGAGAATGCTGATGCCAACAGTCTTGTAAGAAAGGGATCTGCTCTTCAGAGACTAGAAACATTGTATGACTAGGTAATTTGCTTGATATGTTCGAATGTCAAATAGTCCATTTTAACATGGATGGTGAGCAACTTTTGCTCTTTGTTAGCATAAAACTCGATCAGTCAGGAACAACAGAATTGCTGAAATGATGCTTTACAAAACCATCCCTTTTGATCTTTTGGCGCCCGATTCTTTAGGATGGAGGAGAGTATGACTCAATCCGTCTTTGATCATTGCCTTCTAAACTCTTTTGGCTATTCTGTGCGGACATTTGCAAAGCATCGCATTATGCTCTGGCCTAAATACAGGGTGTTTGTTTTGGTACTCAATATGTATTCCTTATTCAATACACATCTAATAAAATTTCGAGGAAGGCATTTAATACATTAGCATGGGCATTCTTGATACTCTCTTAATCATGTGTAGAGCATGCGAGTCTTATGAGATAGTATGGAGACTTGTGATCTCCTAGTATTACTTTTAAAAAAAAGGTTATTCATGTTATTCGATAAATACACTCAATATTAGGAGGTTCATTTGTTTCTCACCTTCAAAGAATAGCTCAATTAAATGGGTGTATGCACTAAAATGAGATTTGCTACAGCTACATGGAAACACAGTGAAAAAGGGGAAAGGAGTGTTAAAAAAGTTGATATGGAGCTTCAAGTGGGGAAGGAAAATAAAAAAAAACAGAGAGTTGCTAGGGCTTATGATCAATGGTTAAGTATGGGCACATAATGGACTCTCATACAAGAAACTATTCCAACTCAAAACGGGGCATGATGTTCATGACCGAGTACACCAAGAAGCTCAACCAAGTCACTGCAAAATGAGGATTCTTGGACCATGATCACCATCAAATAGCTCATTATCAGCATGAGCTAAAGCTTAAATCAAGTTTTGAGTCAGCAACCACTCTTCATGAGGCCTTCCACAAGGCTGGAATACTTGAGAAAGCCATTATCCTCAGAGCCAAGTAGTTGACTTACCAAGCTGGATCGTCCACTAACCAACATGAAGAAGCTCTTGGCTATACGTCCAAGCCAAGTCAACGTGAGTCAAAAGCTGCCAAACAACCCGAGCTATCTGAAGTTTGCTCTCCGAGTTCGACATGGAGCAAGTCAAATGCTTCAGATACAGAAAAAGATTTCCGAGATGGTGAAGAAGACAAAGGAGATGTGCTAGATTCGAACATATATGAATGATAATAATATCGATCTTTATTCCTGCATCGACTTCTCATACAGAAAAGAACTGAAAATTGGCAGAGAGTGGATCTTCTGCCCTAACGTGGTGTGTTATTAGAGAAATGCTTATATAATCGATAGTGGCAATAACATGAATATAGCTTCCAAGGAACTTGTGGAGAAGCTAAATCCGGAGACTGAGAAACATCCCGGTCTCTATTAGGTCATTCGCTTTATTGACTTAGCCCTCCGATGAATCACAAGTGCTTTGTGTCCTTCAGTTGAAGCAAGGGATACGTTAGTGAACTTTGGTGTGATGTACTTTCCATGGTACTTGGGCAAACCTGCTATACAACTGAGATGCGCTTCACAAGGCAGAGGAGAGGAAATTCTTCAAATTGGTTAGGTGTAATGTCAAGCCCCCGGCCCGAGATCGTGAGCCGGGGGTCGCGCCAACCGCCGCACACCCGTAAGGAACTCTCTCCACGAGCATGCAAGGCATCTAAACCAAAACACCTCAATTATGTAATTCTAAAATAATTCAACTGAAATAAATGCAATCTTATTCCATTGACTAACTCAAGTCATAAGGTCTCACAAGTCTAAATACGCAGCGGAACAATAAAGATAAAACATCAATTTAAACAAAGCCTAATCTAGGATAACTTGTGCTTCAGTTCTTCTAGTCGCTCTCCCATTTTAAATCCCCGATAGGTTAGTTCTCAGAATCTGTAAAAACAGTAAGAAATCGTATAATGAGCTAGACAGCCCAGTAAGTAATAAACACCTTAACTAGTCAATTCATATAATAACATAAAATATAAATACAAATTGCGATGAATCAACATAATAACATAATCAATTCCTTTTCAAGCACAAATTCATTGAAATCCGTATCTTTCAAATATCCACATACATAATCATAAATCTGATTCGAAACAAATCACATTCATCTCATCAGTCTTTAGCTACGACCACACTTATACCCTGTGGCTAGGCTAGAAACAAAACCGCACTTATACCCTGCGGAGTGGGCCAGAATACCACACTTATATCCTATGGTGGGGCCAGAATTGCCAATGCATAACCCCCTATTGGCAGGGTCCAGAACATAGCCAGGCTGAGAGTTCTAAATCTGATGCACATCAAAATTCTTTTGTAACATAATAGATATATCATAATCCGATCTAAATATGCATATACAATGCAAGAACAGTAATATAACAATAGTCTGAAAAATATTATTCCAATTCACATATCCATTTTTCATTCAAAGCATCATCTCGTAAAATTCATAAATCACATATAAATTCATTAACAATTTATTCGATGCAAAAATAATATTATATAAATGAAGAGTCTAGCGAAGGCAGTTCATTACTTACATTGAACGCGATCCAATTAATCTCACAAATCCCTCGCAGAACTTAATATCCAAAAATCATATTTTTCTTTTAAAATTCATCACAATATATATATAAAACTTAAATCTTAACATCCTCCCAGGACCGAACACACGGAAGTATCCGACATTCCGGGTTCAGGTTTGTATTCGGGTTCATACCCATAAACCACCCTCTCCCTTTATTTTTTTTTTTTATTTTTTTTGGTTTCCTCTTCTTTTCTTTTCTTTTCTTTCTTTTCTTTTCTCTTTTTTTTTCTTTTCTTTTCTTTCCTTCCCTTCCCCTCCCTTTTTTTTTTTCTTTTCTTTTCTTCTCCTCCTCTCTAGAATCTTCTCCCGTCTTCTTTCTTCCTTCCCCCCTTTCTTTCTTCTTTCTTTTTCTTTCTCCTCCTCCTCTTCTCCCGACTTCTTCTCCTTCCCCCCCTTTCTTTCTTCTTCTTTCTTCTCCCGCGAAGGGAGGTCGCAAGCTCGGGAGAAGCCAAGTCGAGGCCGGCGGCGCCCGCGACGGCCGGCCCTCTCCTTCTTCCGCGGAGGAGGCATGCGGACGGGAGAAGAAGAAGAGCCCGCGACGGTCGGCCTTCTCCTTCTTCCCTCTCTTCTTTCTTTCTTTCTTTCTTTCTTTCTTGTTTTCAATTGGTATACAAAGAAATGAAGGGTAGAACCCTTACCTCAGCCCCGGCGAAAATCTGGCGGCTCCTTTCCGGCGGCAACGGAGAAAGAGGAAGATCGGTGCCGTGGCTTCTTGGCTCTCTCTCTCTCTCTCTCTGTGTGTGTCTCTCTCTCTCTTGGGCAATACGAAGAAGAATCCCCCCTTCTCCCTCTTCTTGGTGTGGCGGCTCTCCTCGGTGGCCTCAAGGAGAAGGAGAGGAAGCCCTAAAAACAGGCTTCCTTCTTCTTTGGGATGGAAGGAATTCCATCCCGTTGCCTCACGTGCGTTGCACGGGAGGCCAAGGTTTGGGACTGGGCCGGTCAAATGGACCGAGCCCAGTTCCAGGGTCTCACATGTAAAATGACAATAACTGCTACACCAAAAGAGTTATCCAATTCAGCGAGAAGGTCAAGCTTCATTAGGAGCTGATGGCTATCAAGGGAGAAGGGAGAAGAGAAAATTTTCTCCCCAATGATCCCTAGAGCCCTTTTTATATAGACTCTTGGAATAGGGAGAAGAGTAAATTCTTTGATTATGTTTGAAATGATCCCTAGAGCTCTTTATATAGGCTCAGGCATGTCAAAAGAAGTAAATTCCCCTCCCGTGGATTGATGACGTGTCTTTTTGTGCTCCTTTGATTCTTCGGCTTATTGCATCTTGGCCGTCCATGCTTCCTTTCTTCTTCGAGGGATATTTCTATGCTTGCTCTTGCGCTTGATGCATGACACATGTCATGGCCTACTTCTTTTGAAAATTTTTTAATGTTTGCTCCCTTGCTTGTGCGCGGATGCTTGCCACTTGGCCGTTGACCAATTTAGTTTTTAGATTTTTAAAATATTTAATTTAATTCAACAATCCCCCACATAAATTAAATATTTAAAAAACTTAAAATCAAAATAAATTTAAAAATTAAAATAAAGTGCTGAATATCTTATATTATGTAATAGGTGTAGATACCTTTCAGTTTGAACCTTCACTTAGTGACAATTGATTACCTCTGTGGAGCCAAGGTGTACTATGCCTTAAACCGTGGTCCATGGCTTAGATTTCATCAACAGTATACATAATATAACGTGAATATGCTCGAAGCGGGTTTGCGCTTTCCGGCCATGCACAGGTATCTCTTCATGTGTATTATTAGGAAACAGCCCACTTTTCACAATCGCGGTCTCACGACTACACGCATATAAATAAATCCTAAAAAGGGTACGAGCAAGTAGGTACCCTGCCTCATAGGTCTCGGATTCATTAAGAGTAAAAACTCAACCTAACCCTTGCTTTTTATGAGCACTGTTGCCCTAGGGATGGGAAAAACAAATAGTGCTCCTCATTAGTCACCTATCTAGCTTGTTTCTACCCATTGAACCTTTTCAGGTTGGGTTACCACCGTGACGACTTTACTTATAGGCTTAGTCTCATCTCCCTCGACAACTCTAGAACCACTATTCTAGACAATCCTCTGGTAAGCTGATCAGCTAGATTTCTTTCGGATCTTATAAAATTTAGTGCAATCAAGTTATTCTTTAATTTGTATCTCAATAATTTGTGGTGCACTTTCAAGTGCCTATTCATTTTCATATTTGCATTTTCTTGATTACATTTATCTATAGCAGATCTGCAGTCATAATAAATAGATATAGAAGGTAATGGTGAAGTCACAAGAGATAAATCTATCAGTAGATCTTTAAGCTACTCGGCCTCAATGCTAGTGGTATCTAGGGCAATTATTTCAGATTCCATAGTGCTCCTGCCACTACAGTTTGTTTGGTAGACTTCCATGATACAGCTGCGTCTCCTAAAAGGAAGATAAAGCTAGTGGTGGATTTGGTGTCAACTGTATCACTGATCCAATTGGCATCACTATAGCCTTCCAGAACAGCAAGATAACCACAATAGTGAAATCCCAGAGATATGGTACCCTTAAGGTACCTGAAAATTCTTTCTAAAGCAGTCCAATGATCATTATTAGGATTGTGAGTATATCTACTCAATCGGTTCACAGAGTATGCAATATCAGATCCGGTATAATTTGCAAGAAATCCTAAAGAACCAATGATCTGGGCATACAAGTTTTGATTGATTGGATCACCTAAGTTCTTCCTTAGATGAAGAAAAGGATTATAGATGTAGATACAGGATGCCAATTAGAGTAGTAAAACTTTTTAAGAATCTTCTCCGCATAGTGGCTTTAGGATAAAGTTATTCCATCTCCTAAATCTTTTATGTCAAATTTTAGAGATAAAAATTGTTTTACTTCATTAATAATTTCTAAGTCTGTTCAAAAAATTAGGATATCATCTACATATAGACATAAGATTATAATTTTGTTATTTCTTTTTATAATATACACATTCATCTGTGTTATTAATTTTAAATCCATTAGTTAGGATTATTTCATCAAATTTAAGATGACATTATTTAGGAGCTTGTTTTAGACCATAAAGAGATCTAATCAACCTACATACCTTTTTCTCTTGACCTGAGACAATGAAACCTTCGAGTTGGTCCATATAGATCTCTTCATCTAGGTCCCCATTCAAGAAAGCGGTTTTAACATCCATTTGATGTATAACCATCTTATGAATTGAAGCCAAGGCAACAAGGATCCTAATGGGCTAGCT
The DNA here is from genome assembly GCF_009389715.1 of Phoenix dactylifera. Taxonomy (NCBI): domain Eukaryota; kingdom Viridiplantae; phylum Streptophyta; class Magnoliopsida; order Arecales; family Arecaceae; genus Phoenix; species Phoenix dactylifera. Next base: position 762,902 of record NW_024067684.1, read on the forward strand.
ACATGGGCATAAACATCAAAGAAGTCAAACACAGATTTTTGAGTAAAATCTTTGGCTACTAACCTAGCCTTGTATTTTTCTACAGTTTCATCTGGCCTAAGTTTATTCTTAAAGATCCATGTACACCCTATGGGTTTATTTTATGGAGGTAGGTCTGCCAATTCTCAAGTGTGATTTTGAATTATGGATTGCATTTCATTATCTATTGCTTATTTCCAAAAGGGAGCATCTAAAGATTTCAAGGCATCCTCTAAAAAAGTAGGAGAGTTTTCTATTAGGAATGTGTATTAGTCTTCTCTAAAGTTCTTTTACTTCTTCTAGGTTCAGTTTCTTCTTCTTCTTCTTCTCTAAATCTGGTTCTACTAGAACTAGTCCCTAAATTATTATTGATATTTATTTGATCATTTATCCTTGTTTTAAAGGTAAATATACTTTCAAAGTAGATTGCATCTCTTACTTCCATTATGGTGTTGTTATTAATTTTATTTATTTGAGAGTTAAACACTAAAAATCCATTAGCATTACTCTCAATTGCAAATGCTATAAATATTGCATCTACTATTTTGGGTCCAATTTTTTTCTTTTATTTTCTGAAATTTTTAATTTAGCTAAGCACCCCCACACTTTTAAGTATTTTAAGTTAGGTTTTCTATGTTTCTATATTTCATATGGAGTTTTATCATTATGTTTGAATGTAATTCTATTCAAGATATAAGATGCAGTTACTAGTGCTTCTCCCCAAAGATTTTCAGGTGCACCTGAACTAATTAACATAGAGTTAACCATATCCATAAGGTTCTATTCTTTCTCTCAGCTACTCCATTAGATTGGGGTGAATTAGGAGCTGTCACTTCATGAATTATCCCATGTTATTCACTGAACTGGGTCAGCTCAAATGAGGTATATTCACCTTCTGTATCAGACCTTAAGATTTTAATCTTTTTATCTAGTTAGTTTTCGCCTCTACTTTATAGACTTTGAATTTATTTAAGATCTCATTTTTAGCTTTGATAAGATAGAGGTGACAGTATCTAGAAAGGTCATCTATGAAAATTACAAAATATTTGTTTCCACCCTTTGAGGTTCTTCCTGAGTCACATAAATTACTATGTATAAGTTCAAGGAGATCAGAATCTCTACTTACAGAGTAGAAGTGCCTTTTAAGTAATTTGGTCTCTACACATATCTCATATTTGTCATTATTCTTAAGTTTTGACTTTGGGATTAAGTTCAAGTGCATTAAAAAGCAAATACAATAATCAAAATTATATCTTCACAAAAGGCCTTTGACTCTCTTATATAGACCTAAGACTCATGTGCCATACATGGCATGTTGGCAAGATAATTGGAACTACTTCCTAATCAGCCACATGGGGAAAAAATTCAAATTCAAATTCAAACTTCTCCCATGCAGGGCACATGCTGAAAATCAAATGGGGAAGGAGAGTAAATGGGTTAGACCCATTATTGACTTTAGTAGTACTCTTACCAATGGCTGAAATCAAGCCTAGGGTGGTGAGCCAGAGCCGCATTTGATTCCGCCACCTTCTAAAGTTTTGACCATCAAACTTTTCAGGTTTAGCACTAAGATTTTCAGATGTGTAGGAAGCTATTAATTTGTAGCTTAACACAGTTTTGACACCTGTAAAAATGAGAAGGTTTATGTCAAATTATTGAACTGATATCTAATTTGAACTTTAGATGTCTAGTTGAAAAATCCAAAGAATAACAGGCAGATCAGCTCTAGATCGGTGGTGGAGCACTTGGCTTACTTAAGTACCAGCCTTTCTTAGGAACGTATGCTTTTTTGACAAGCTTTTCTTAGACACTGTTATTCAATAGATAATTTTACTAGATATCATTCAATTTCATCCTAAGTGCAATATTAAGCTAGCTCCTATGAATTAAACAATTTTCGAATTTTTGTTTGAATGAAATCTGTAAATTACTCCGTGAGGAGTCCAAATGGAGGTTTAATAAACCTCTTGGAGGTTAGGCAATCTAATATTTTGCCTAAAAAATTAAGCACTAAAGTAAAGCTAACATAAATGTGTAACAGTTAAAATATAACAATTTACGATTATATAGCAAACTATATAATAAATATTGTAATTTAAAATCTAGTGCTAAGAGTATATAAACTTTCCTGGATTGTTAGCCTAGATGCACAAATATAATTGATAAATCAATAATTAAATATTTCTAATATTCAAAAACAGTAAATAAGAAGAATAAACTAGCAAATAATTAATTTGACAATATAATAATAAAATGAAGAAAAAGAGAGAAGATGGCCTGTGGATCGAAACATGCTGATGCGTTGTCCCAGAAAAATTTATGCCCCCCACGCACGGGTCTGCTGGCATAGATCTTCTAGAGATACGACGACCTAATACAGAACTATGTCTTCCCCATCAGTGCGCCTTTAGGGAAGAAAGAAGAGCACGTTCACGCTTGCAGATAGCTCAAAAGAAACTTAGAAAAATTATGAGGAGAAGAAGAAAAAATTTTATTTCTTTTCTTCCCAATGATCCCTAGAGTCCTTTTTATATAGACTCTTGGAATAGGGAGAAGAGAAATTTTTTGATTGTGTTTGAAATAATCTCTAGAGCCCTTTATATAGGCTCAGGCACATCAAAAGAAGCAGATTCCCCTTCCACAGATTGATGACGTGTCTTCTTGTACTCATTTGATCCTTCGGCTTATTGCATCTTGGCCGTCCATGCTTCCTTCCTTCTTCGAGGGGCCTTTCCATGCTTGCTCTTGCATTAGATGCATGACACTTGTCATGGCCTACTTTCTTTATAAATTTTTCCATGTTTGCTTCCTTGCTTGTGCGTGGATGCTTGCCACTTGGCCATTGACTAATTTAGTTTTTAGATTTTTAAAATATTTGATTTAATTCAACACTTTCCATCAGTGAGGACGGTCTAGGGATGCAGTCCCTTTTGAAGAGGCGTGAGATGTTCATTGCTCGGCACGCGGTTCGGTTCATGTTAGAGCCACACGGATTTTAGAGTCAGGTGATGGCACGAGATACGGTCGAGGGGGTTCAAAGGTGACACAGAGGGGTCGTCGAGTCTCTTTCATGTGGCACGAGATCGAAAGGTACCTGCCGACCGCGTCGGCAAACACCAAGTGGTTGATAGGTGATAGGCGGAGTATTGCTATGACCAGTGATCTGTGGGTGGACGCCCTTCCTCTGAGGTGATAGCCGACCATGGTTGATACAGAGGCAGCGGAGGGGCTGCGGATGTGCGACCTCCTAGCACCAGGAGGGGCAGAGTGGGACAAGGCCAGACTTCGACAAATGTTCGGGGCACACCTAGCTAAAGGATCCATTCTCTTCCGGTACCAGGATGTGCGGGGCCAGATGTCAGGGTGTAGGGTACCTCGTGTCGGGCCAGTGTTAGCTTGGGAGACCTCTCCCATGTTATCCAGCTGGAGCATGAGCCGGGGTCGAATTGTACTTGGATTTGGAGGTCCGAGCTCCACCCAAGGGCAACCCTCTTCTTATGGAAGGGGATGTGGGATCGCCTTCCGATGAGAGCAGTGCTGAGCAGGTGTGGCTGGGGGATCCCCGTAGAGTGCGAGACATGTGGAGCTGAGGAGTCGGTGGACCATGTGCTTTTCCAGTGCACATGGGTGAGGTCGACATGGCAGTGGTCAGGGATCCCGTAGGAGGCTCGGAGTGAGAGGCTACAGTTTCTACAGGTGATGAGATAGTGGCTGGCCAGTTCGCGGACTTGTTAGAAAACTATTAGAGCGACTTATACGGCACATCAGATCTGGCTGGTAAGGAATGCTCGTATCTTCGTCAAGTGTAGGGTATCACCGAGGTTTGTTGCGGAGTTTGCTCAGACACAGGCCACGGAGATGAGGCCCACCCACCCTTCATATAGACCTTTGATAGCTTGGGACACCTAGAGTTTTCTCTCTGCTCCGGCAGCTCCTCAGACGGTGTTTTTCACTTGGGAGCTCCCACTCCCGAGCCTCCTCAAGGTCAACTTCGATGGGTCGGTGCTGGATGGCGGTATGCAGGGTGGTGTAGGTTTTATTATACCGGGCCTGCGTTCTAGGGTGGTGGCGGCAGGTGGCTGCCAGCTATTTGACACGTCGGTTCCAGGGGCAGAGTTTAGAGCAGCCTGGGTGGATTTTCGACATGCGCGGGTGGTGCTGCATGCCACTTCGAACATTCTGGAGGGCCACTCGGCCACGATCATCGGGTGGATTCGGGGGGGTCGAGGGGTGAGAGCACAAACCACCCCTTGATCCGGGGCATAGAGATGATGATGAGAGATGGATGGGTCTTTCAGGCAAGCATGTATTCAGAGAAGCCAATGGAGCGGCTGACTGGATGGCTGCCTATGCGGCCTACCACTCAGGATACACCCTTTGGTTCGGAGAGGAGGAGTTGCCACTTGCACTCCACTAGCTGTTGTATTTTGATTTTATTGAGTGTATCCGTACATGTACTATATGAAGCATCCATTTTAAGTGCAAAAGAAAAGAAAAGAAAAGAAAAAAAATCTCCCAAAGGCCTTCGAGTTTGAGGTGGACTCAACAACATCCAACAGCAGCTTCTATATCGTTTGAATTCAGCTAACGGCAGCCATCTCGTTGTTTAAGGCTTCAACAACCAAGTCTAAGCCAGACTCTAAGACTAGATGATCCGACGACAGCTAGGTCAAATCCTTTCTGATGGCAACCCTTCTAATGATAGCTAGGTCACCATCAGTACGAATTTTGTTCCAAAAGCTTAGTTTTGCAAGTTTTTCTTATTCTAAGTGAGTTAGGACTTCATTTTTGATTTATAGTTGGAGTTCTAAGAGACCTCATGAGTTGCATTCATCGCAAGGGCCTTAGAAAATTATAAATAGGACCTTTATGTACTTTGTTGTCATCCTTGAAGCTATTTTTCTCTCAATTTCTTCTTGTCTGATGATACACTTCTCAAGGGCCATGGCCCATGGTGAGATGTGGGGTTCCAAGAATGAGACACTTGCGAGACAATTGTGCTCTTTGATCGAGGCCTTGGGAAGATTGGAGGTGGGCACTACAAGAATAATGGTCATTAGCGACGCATTTTTTGGCCTTTAACGACGCTTTTAAGCGTCGCTAAAAACCATCCCGACGCTTTCCTAAGCGTCGGCAAAGCGTCGCCTATGCTACAGTGGAGAAAATGTTTTCCGACACGTCGAAAAGCGTCGAAAATTAGCAACGCTTTACCGATGCTTTTTGGCGTCGGCAATTAGCGACGCTTTAAAGCGTCGCGAATTGCAATTTAACGACGCTTTAAAGCGTCGGTAAATTCAACATTTACCGACGTTTTATAGCGTCGTTAATTCAAACTTACCGACGCTTTAAAGCGTCACTAATTGATTTCTGGTCGAAATTTTAACGACGCTTTAAAGCATCGTTAGAATATTAATGTTTTTTAAAAAAAATTTAAAAAATTTTTAAACCCTGTTTACAAAATCAAAGCCACACACACTAAGCGAGATATACACAAAATCAAACATATTTATCTAAACATTCATATTGTCAAATTACATTCATACTATCAATTTACGTTTACAATGTACTTCAAAAGCATAAAAAAATACATATAAAACTCCAAAATAAATGCTTCAGGGGTCGCTAGCATGACCATCTCTACGTGCAGATGAAGTATCAGGAACCTGTAATAAAAAAACTTAAGCAGTTAAGAATACGAAAATTATTAAGCTCTTTAAGAAAAATATGATACTTATGCAAAATGTTCAAGTAGATGTAGTAATTTACCTGAGGAGGGACAAACTGATGCAACAAAGATGTAATCTGATTAATCTGAGCCCTCAAAGATTGCATCTCTGTCTGGTGGCTCTGCTTCAACTCTTTTATCTCTGCCTTCAGATCATTAACCTCTGTAGTGCTACTACTCTGTCTAACATCTTGAGTATATATACCCACTGCAGACAACTGAGTGGGGGTAACTCCAACGCCATAACCCCTCACTCGACCATAACGCTCCGAGCCCATCAATTCGGTAAACACCTGAGCTTCGACACCTCTGGTGTTGCCGATTGAAGATGACTCTCCGATACGCTCTGAAATAAGGGATATAGCTCTGTCCTATATCTCTCAAAAACAATCAAATTAATTTTTAAAAAATTAAAATATATAAAAAATTATTGCAGAAATTATTAATAAATACATACAACTATATCTCTCGACTCCTCTCGGACAAAGCTGCCATCTCGGTGGGTGTGAGTCATCTTATAGAACTCCACCTCACCAGGTTTCCTCCCATGGTCTTCCATCTACAACAAAAAGTATATTGGAAGAGTTTCATCTTATAGAACTATATCATGATACATGCTATATGATACAAGAGTTTCAAAAAGTTTAAAAAAAACTTACGAATTCAGCTCTGAGCCTCGTATAACTCTTCGAGCCTGAAGTGTGAGGAATTGTCTGAGATGCTCGTGCGGCTCGACCAATGTCAGAATATGTCTACCACGAAAAAAGTAAACATTGTAATATATTAAATATATTAAACATTATATAAGGTATTGAGAGAGAATACACAACCTGTCCTCTCTCGAAAAACCAATAGTGAACAAGCTCCCTCCACTGATGATGGTATACATCAGGAGGACAAACACGAGCAACCTCCTCCTCTGTCATACCCTTGCGCTTCCAGTCGGCCTTCAACTTCGACTTATATTTTTTTCATTTGCGGTTGAGGGACTTTAGCACCCAATCATGGCTCTCTGGAGGGAGCACAAACTTTTTCTACACCAAAATAAAGAATGTCATAATAATATTAAATCGAAAAATTAAATTTATAATAGTAAGCAAATTAACATACAGTAGCTATCAAATTAACAATATTAAATTCAATTCTTTACCTGGACAAATTTAAGAAACTCAACTTTATAAGAAGGAAGCATATCATTCCACTTATGATAGTTGAGCGGACACAACTGACCCCTACGCGCAACTGATCTTAAGAAACTTGATAAAAGGCTTCCAGCCCTTTTGATGGGCTGCCCTAGTTCGTTGCATTCGACGACCATCTTCTCATCCTCACGAAGCTGCCACACATCCCGTGCTCGAGAGGAACCCCGTGTCAACCTCACTCTCCCTTGTTCATCTATAAAAAATAATAATTAAAACATTGGAGGCAAATTAATTAAAATAATTAGATTGTAAATGAACTTAATATATGCACTTTAAATCAAATTACCCTGGATATGCAAGTCATCCATAACCTCCTGGCCTGGATGTTGCTGAGACTGGAACTCATGTTGAGACTCGGACTCATGCTGCTGGGGCTGCTGGGATCGCATGGACTGAGCAGAAGAAGATCTCACCTGAGACTGCTGGAACTCCACATCTCTGAATCGTTTTCCTCGGTGCATTTTGTTACCTAAGCAAGTACTTAAGCAATTGAAATCTGTTTAAAAATGCAAGAGTAACTAATGTATAAATCATAAAATATTAAAAATTCATGGGGTACTCCACAGAAGGAAAGGCCCTGATCGCTAATGTATAGTAACTAGTAATGCAATTGCAAGAGTAAATAATTACAGTCCAAATCTTCCACTGGATAATGAATCAACCAAACTCAGAATCATTTGATTCAGTTCTCACGAAATAATTTATGGTTCGATTATGTCACAGTTGTCTACTTCTGATGGGTGGACTCCCTGTCTCAGGAGCTATTATTCATCTTATCTGAATGGAAAACTGGTTTCGGTCCTGAGATACAATCAATGTTGAACACTCCGAGTCCAGTCATGCACCTTCAATCGTCTGTCAGAGTCTGGAATTCTGATTATGTACTCTGTCATCCAAATTGCACACAATATATTGCAAAACCTTGAGAATGATATATCAAATGTTAAAAAAATACTGAAGTGAGAAAATTTCAAGCATCTAATTGCAAACAGTGGATGAAGCACAAACCTTTCCTCCAACTAGACATTGAGGTGTAGAAGAATGAAGTTTCAACAACTACTAATAAGTTACCCATGTATGAGATTTGCAAGCTGCATTAAGCTCCCGACCTCCTCTCTTCTCTTTTTGCATGCAGAGTATGAAGTTCCTTATCATCTATAATCACTGAAGGCTTTTCAACGTTTAAATCTCAAACAGTCAGAAGAAAGAAAGAACTTGAATGTGGAAGAGGAGAGAGACAGTTGCTATCACATATAGTAAGATAGACAGACACATACAATGACAGAGGACAATGACGCATTTATATCAATAGCCCACAAACTTTTTGCATATGCCAAGAATCAGATTAAGGAAACATTCTGCAAAAGGAATTTTTCAACACTAGTGTTGTCGAATATTTATCATGGCATCCATCAAGGTCTTCATTTGTTTCTCTCTTTTTTCCTGAGACCTTCCGACATTATTCAAGTCTATACTTGCCACCATGATATATAGGCATGCCATCATAATTGTCAAACAGGTAACACCACACCTCATGTTCTTCTCAAGCATCTCCTTGACTAACCCAGTGTACTCTAACACCAATTTTCCAACATAAACACATCATAAATTCCTCATTTGCAAAAAAAATGAAAGGGAAAGAAAATGAAAGAGGTGCAAACTATTCATCTCTGTTTTGCTAATTTCATATGCAGGAATTTTAAAAATACCCAACATTTTTAGCCTGAGACATTGACTAGTGAAAATTTTGTCAAGGCTCACAAGAGTGTTGTGTCATAAGATAACATATTGTCCACCTAATGTGACCCCTTCTGTGTTATCAGACATCTCATTAGTAATTCTTTCTCATCTAGTCTACTAAATCCAACGGTACAAGTAATTGATTCAAGAATCTTGGTCAATATAGTCTTAGTTGTATCACACTCATTATACTTGGTGCAAGTCCAACCAACTTAAGACATCCTCAAAGCCTTCCCAATGCAGATCCAGTTAAAAAAACTGACTCTGCTCCAATTTCACAGTTATAAACATTTGCAAGACACAACGGAACTAGATCCTAAATATAAGCAGTCAGTTTATATTGAAAATCTGGATTTTGGTGGTTTGGATCGGCTAGAATCTTGCCCTACCTAGTTGAATGCACATCTTCAGGAATATAGATATATTACACTGATATGACTGTTCTCCATAATGTTCACAAAGGAAATAAAAAGGATGCCTTGGAAGTAAAAGTTAAAATCCATCTAGTCTTGCCCATTACCCAATTTCTTCACCAAATTCTCTTCATATAGATATCCTCACATTCTGACGTCAGCTAGCCTTAAAATTGCATGCTAGTTTCAAAGTTAAACCAAGCATCAGATAATAGAGTGGAACACCAAATTAAAAGATATCAATGAAGTGCCAAAATTATATAATTATAATTCCAAAGTACAGCAAGTTTAAAATAGATTATATAAATATAATTCCAAAGTACCGGCAGTTTAAAATTTATATAATTATAATGAAGTGCTCACCTGCAGTGAGTGCAGTTTGTAGTGTGCAGTGTGCTTGATGCACATCTCTGAAATGTTGTTTGGTGCATAAATCTAGTGCAGTTTGGCAGTGTTTAAGTGCTGCAGTTGTGTTCAGCGTGTATGTAGGTTAAGTGTTTAAGCGTGTATGTAGGTTAAGTGTATTAACTGCTTGAGTGCAGTCTGTACGCAGGTTGAAGATTCTAGATGGTCACGCATATGGATGCAAATGGGCCAGGCAGAGTAATCATTTCCACGAGTAGAATAGTGATTCTTTTTTTTTCTTTTTTGTAATCTCCACGAGTGGCAGAGTAATCATTTCCGCCAGTCACGAAATGAATGCAAGACATGCTTGTCAAACACTACTGCAATCACAGGACAAAGGCGACCTCGGCCAGTTCTTCCCTTAGATTTCGATTTGACTATCAACCAACCATGCCTTATTCCAGATTAAAAAAGAAATGGTAGTTTGGCTGCAGGAGAAGGAGGATAATACCAGCTTATTCTGCACTATCCCCAAACGAATATGGGGATTATTACAGGAGGAAGCTTGGGTTAGCAGTTGAACTCACCTGAGCAAAGACTCGTACGGTAGCGAGGATCGCCCCTTTCCAGGAGAGTAGAATCTTACAAACTCCTCCTATAACGGATAAATGAATTTAATGACCAGATTATAAATTCATGAAACAGAGAAACTAGAACAAAATTCCTAAACAATCCGATTATAAAAACAAAAGAAAATCCAAAACATCCAAAATTTAAAGATCGAAGCAAGAGAAGAAGATCCCAAACCTGGCCTTGTCCCTGTCCTTGCCGGCTCCAAACTTCAAACGCCGCGTGAGTGCTCTGCGGAGGAGGAGGAGGAAGATGTTCACGGAGAGGAGGCCAACGGAGAGGGGGAGGAGGGAAAGGAGATGCGGAGGAGGAACACGATTTGGGGTCGCTCGGCGGAGGGAATGGCTGAGATCGGTGAAAAGGGTTGAGGAGGGAGCTGGGAGTCGGTCGGCGTGAGCTAGCTAGGGATTTAGGGCTGCGGAGGGAGAAGGTCGATTGGGTTTTGTTGTGGGAGGGATAAAGTCCGTAAGCGTCATCGTATTTTCCCGTTATGCCGGCGCTTATAAGCGTCGGCAGATGTTTTTTTACCGACGCTTCCTAGAAGCGTCGGCGGTTACTGTGGGGAGAAAAAATTTAGCCGACGCTTTTATCTAGCGTCGGCAATATAGAGTCGGCAAAAACTATTTTTGTTGTAGTGGGGGCACTAAATGTTCGACGGGGAGAAGAGATGCGATGCCTTGTAGTTACCCGTTCTAGTTCTAGATAATTATTCTTTTCTTTAGCTCTTATCCCTATTTTCTTTTAGTTCTAGTTTAGAATTTACTGTTGCTTCCATTTTATATTCACTTTTGCCATGATTCTCATTTGTGCTATGCTACTTAGGTCTTGTGCAAGATAGGAGTTTTCTCACCTGCATCAGATTTTGATAAGATCCTCCTCAAAAAACTTGCAAAGAGAGTGATCTCTAGCTATGGGCAAGTCTCAAAGTCTGGAAATTTTCATTTATCTTTCATCATATTTGGTAGCACCTCGTAGTTTATCATTTGTCCTAATTGCTGGCCAACTGGTGCAATTCCATTCCTTCACTCCTTCCTCTCTTCCCTGGGAAATGGCATCACCTTCTTGAAACTAGCTCTCAATAGTTTATCATGTTTTCAAAAGCATGTTACATCACCATCTAACATCCTTCCACCGAAGAAGGGGCCTTCTTGCACTCTATTGGAGAGTTGCTCTCAATGCTGTTGTAATCTTGTCTACTTGTTTTCTTGATGTTGCTCTCCTCCATGCTACGTAAAACGGTCCCCGCCACCCTTCCGTTCCACCTGTATAGAGGCATTTGTGAACGGGGTCCACTTCATTGGGACCAATTGTATGTTAGTAAAATATTTATGTGGTTCTCAATTTCTTGAAAAAAGAAAAATATTGGAATACGTGGCACAGCCTAACATAACCCACTTTACATCAGATAAAGGTAAAATTGCAGAGATATTCCTTTCAAATTTGGCCAAGAAGCATATTCACTCCAAAAGTTTAACTTTTTTCAATTAATCACTATAATATATTTTTTGTGTCAAAGTAGTCCGATCGTTTTCTATAAAGAGGGTCCCCTTTGGAGTGGTTGCAGTTATATGCTACAAGAGGGGCATTATTGGGTTGTTTCTAGGTCCAAGATGCTAGGCAGAGGTACTTTGCTAGCTCCAGCTTCTTTTGGATCTTAGGACATATGGATCCTCCATACTTCATCATCCTTATCTTTTTGCTTGGGATATTTGCATGAGTGGCTTCTTATGGTCTTAAACATTATGATGATTGGTTTATCTCCAGCTTCCATGATATTAGCTATTGAATGATTCAGGAATGTTATTCAAAATCATGTCAGACCTTGGTTTGGTATTAAATGCATGTCTGCACTATAATCTATCACTACTTTAATCTTCATGTGAAATTTTTATGCAATGCAAGCAATTGCAACTGCATATAGTGCATCCTTAATTGAAGTTCTTTCTTCTGGACAATTTTCTAAAGTTGGCATACAAATATCTCACACAAAATCTATGATCAACATTTGGCATGATGGAGTTCAAAGTCTCCATTAATCCTTGGAAAAAGATTACACATTAGACTAATAAAAGTTAAAACAATGTAACTTGTACAAGGCATTATGATGAAAAAAGCGAATATAATAAAATTTAGACCAGACATTAAGGTCTAAAACACCACCTTTTGCCAATCTGACACAAATGTCCACCCATTTTCATCCATTGTTCCTTTATCTCCCAATATATTAGTAATAAACCAAGTCCAACTTTTTTTATTTTCAACCTCAACCATTGCCCATATTATGGGAAAGATATCATCAATCCCTCTATTCCAATAGGCGCTAGTAGCCATCCCCCATGTCTCTTTTCAGATGGCACCAATCCAACCAATTATGGGTCTGCATATATTTAAAAACCCCCTTTTGCATGCTTCAAGGTAAAACTATGATCTCTGAAAGAGAGGATGGTGCTCACAATCTTCTAATGATTTTCCCTACTATGCTCTATAGGACCTATGTATGGTTAATAGTCTCCTTCTTTTTGCCCTATATGATTTACCATTGCTATGAATCTTTTCACATTTCTACTTAGCTAACGCAACAACCCTATCGATCCTCTCCCACACCCTAGCATGGCTTGAATGATTGTTGTACCAGGTGAATCTCGACTCGAAGAACCTGAGATCCACCAACCCATTTGTCAACAGAAAATTCCGAAACTTTCCTCTCTGCCTTGTCGGTGTAGACCCTACCACCTCTATTCTCACTAGGCCGCTGGATGCAGTTGAAATCGTTAGGGACCATGGTCTGAATTTTCTAAGAAACAAGGTTGCTGACTTCACCCCAAAGGGCTCTCCTTACCCTGTAATCAACACTAGCATATACACCAAGCATGATCCAAAGAGCTTCATTTGGTTTTGAAATAACCATTACAACTTGTTGGGGCAGTTGTGGAACACGTCCATAGTAGCAGCACCCTGCTTCCACAAAACCATGATACCCTCTGACATGCCCTAAGACTCCATAACAAAGGATTCCTAAGTAGCTGAATGGTGACACTGAGCTCGACGGAAGCTATCTCTAGAAAGCCGTGTCTCACACAAGAAACAGATGTCCGGCCCATTCACCTAGACCAATGTTCTGAATGAGGTGTTAAAGGAGGGCTTGGCTGCTTTTCTATGTTCCAAACTACGATCTTCATTCCACACCACACTATAAATTTGGCCGCTGCTCCTCGCTGCATGGGGCCCCAACACCCCTAGCTGGGCTAGCCCATCACCAACTCCCTCTCCATCACCACTCCCGAATCTCCCCACAACACTGCCATTCTCACCTTCCTCACCTCCAATTGGTGGTCCAGGGAAATGACAGCAGCACCAGAGTCTGGTCGGCCAGTCGTCGGCTTGTTGCAGTCAGCCTCCTTCCCAACCACCTCTTCTCCTGGCCTAGAGCCCGAGGGTCTCGCGTCCAACCCATCCCGGGTGTCGTCTCCCGGCGTCACAGTGCCAGGAGCAGCCCTAGGAGGCCTCACCGCCAGCACCCCTGGCGGAATCGAAGAGAAGGTAGGGGTCACCGGGGCCGTAGCCGTCCTTGCCGGGGCCGGAGCCATCCTCGCTGGTGAGGATGCTGGAGTAGAGGAGGATTGGGGGGTGGCCCCTTGCTCTTGCATTCTCGAGCCCTGTTTAGGCCCAACCATTCGCTTGAGCGCCATGAGAGCGCCCAGCTCGTCCACGGGGGCAGCCCGACCCGCACTTCCAAGCCAACGCACCTGAGTCTAGCCTAAGCCTACCCCGACCGACCTAATCGCTGGGCTCCTAGGCCTTTCGTTGGATGGGCCCAGGCCTGCGTCCACCATCAGCACTTCCGAGCCAGCCTGCACCCTGGCCTGCCCAATGCCACCTGTGCCATCCGTCGAGTCAACTGGGTCGGTCAACAGGTTAAAACTCGACTTGACTCGGTGATTGCCTAAAGTCGCTTCCGATTCCGAGCCCGAGTTGCCTCCCTCGTTAGTCGGCCGATCCTTCAAGGGTTAGCGCCGCTGCACCACATTCATCAGTTTTTGCCAACCGTCTAAGTCCGACGACGAGCCAGGGGAGCTCAGGCGGTTGGGCGGGGACTGTGGCCTAGAGGAGGATGAATCAGGTGTTGACTCATCATCTTCCTTGGTTGCGGCAAGTCCTTCATTGCTCACGGCGGTCGAATCCTCATGGCTGCCAGCCATGGGCGAAAGCTGCCTGATCTCTTGCCAGAGCTTGAGTTCGGCATCCCGGGGTCTCCGACGGTTTCCACCACTATGGGGCTGGGGATCACATCCGTTGCTGCCCCTCCTCCTCCATCAGCCTTGCCTTCCCCTTGATTTGAATGCCGGGTAGCAATGGCGCGGTGGCATTGATGGCCATCTTGACTCTAGCAAAGCCCATCATCTTCTATTACTCCGTTATCCTATTGATGGCCAGCGGCCGGCCCGCGATCTGAAGGATTGTCTCGCTCGACTTGTATTCCACTAGAAGCCTAGATAGTCGGATCCAGACCAACATTGTCTTATGGAGTCCAGATCAGGCACGAAATCGGGAGCCCACAGCTCCATGGCCAGCAACCAGCCTATCACCACCCACGGGCCGCTGGCAAGGACAAGGTCTCGGCCTGTGGTCGTTTTGAACCGAAGAGCGAGATGGTCGTTAGCGAGCGGCATCACTTCCACCTCAAACTTCGTTTCCCCCTGGAGAGCAACATCCTAGGCCATCCCCTGCACTGGCAGCCGACGGCCAAGGCTTTGGACCACCACCGCCTGATCCTCTCACTCCTTCCGAGATGTCTCGATCAGCTCCTCCAGTAGCTTGAGGACTGTCGTGAAGAGTCGTCGGAGATTCTCCACCTCCGCTTCCGAGATCGGGTGCATCGCCTAGCCCTCAGGCCTTACCCTGTTGGGAATTATATCCTAAATGTTAATCGTCAGCATGTTGATGATTGAATTTTGTAAATGAATTGACAAATCAATAAAGTCTTTTTTTTTGGCATTATTCATCATTTTACATCTTCAAATGAACTCTTATATGATGAAGTCCTTAGGACTTATTAATGATAAAGAAGGATTTATCTTCGAGTCCTTAAACTAGTTCATGACCAAATGATATATTGTTACAAGGACGACAGCATTATCGAGATTAGGTCGTTGTGTGACATATACGTTGGTTGTCCTCTTAACCAAGGAGTGTAGAGACACTGGTATGCCACACAGGTGAAGTGTAGGAGTACATTTTACTGAACGTGACCAATTCCGGAACGCTCTAATGTCAAGAGATGTTCCGAGTGGATATGGGTATAAGTGTGGCCCTCTGACCTGAGACCGCAACATGTGACCGGCAAGCAACTTATTGTACTTTGGTACCGGACTACCTAAATTTCTAATTCAGTGACGGAAGGTCACTGGGTGCAGTCAAGTACTTGCGTAGTCAGTTGTGAGTCGAGATGGAATTGACCCCTCCTGAAAATAGGAGATAATGTCTTGTGATTAATTAAGCAAAACCTTGGCCAGGGTAATCCCAGTGAGGAGTCACAGGATATCTAAAGTTAATCACATAATGGATGTACTAATTATAGGGTTGACAGTGAACTCTAAGTCATCCTGGCATTAGGAGTCAAAGGGATTGAATTATACAGTAACCATAGTTCAGGGTTGCAGAATATTTGCTTCGCATATATTCGGCCTATCCGGACGTCGGGTACCATTGCTAGATGGTCACATCGATTAGTGTAGGAAGTCGTTCCTATACTACCGGCTTAGGTTTGAACCTATGAGGTCACACGCATAGTAGATTCCTGATTGATCAAGAAGGCTGATAAATGATTAAGAATCATTCAGGGGTAATTTGGTCAATTCGATTGGCAAATTATCTTATAAAATAATTAAAGTAATTATCGGAGGATTAATTAGTAATTAGATTGCTAATGAACTCAATTGGATTGAGTAATTAGACTAAAGATGAGCCAAATTGAATTAGATTCAATTCTAGGCTCAATCAGGATTTTTGACCTGATTGGATTAGGTCTGAATCAAGAGGACTTAGGTTGACCAAATTAAATTAGATTAAATTTATGCTTAATTAGGGATTGACCTAATTAGATTAGGTTCAATCCATGATAATTGGATCATTCTAATTGTTAGGATTTAATTAAATTAAATAGGTTTGATCTGAAACTGTTCGAATCTTGAAATTCACTTATCACATATCCATGCATGGCGCGATAAATTGATTTTTAATATGATTAAAAATTAATTTAATTTATTTAATGGTGCAATGGGACACTTGGCAACATCAGAGATCTCTTTCATCATTAGATGGGTCGAAATAGAGAGATAAATTCATGAAAAGAATTGGATAAGATCAAATTCTCTCTCTTCATGGCATATGTCATCCTTATCTTTATCTCACTTCTAATTAAGGTCGAATTTCGAATTTAATCACCACAAAATCACCATGTGACCCTCTAATCTGATTGGGGGCATGGGAATTTCAAAATTGAAAGAGGAAAGTGGCAACATGATGAATGGTTTAGATTAGATCAAGCTTCATCATGTAATGGCACATGAACTTGAATTTTGAATTCAAAATTCAAAACCCACAAAATCCTTCACAAATATGGGATGGTTGGCATGAAGTTAGAGGGGATAGCAATATTAAAAGGACCTCCATCAGCTGGTGGTCGAATTCAAGGAAAAAAGAGAGAAAAAGAAGAAGAAAAAAAGGAAAAGAAAAGAGAGGAACCCTAGTTCATGCATGAAAAAATTCTGCATTCAATCTAGCCGATTTCTTCCTCCTCTAAGTCCATCGCGCCATTAGTGTTAGGGGTCCCTGATAAGAGTCTTTAGATCAGATCTAAGTCCTCTTCAATCCCTCCAAACCTTTCCTCCAAGTTCTTCCAAGAAGGCGGTTCAAAAGTCGATAGCGTTGGAAAAATCAAATTTCAGCCTCAAGAAATTCTGCGCAAGCTAGCACTTCCGCAGGATTGGATCTCTTCAGGACTTCGCGTGTACTTCTCGTAGAGGCCATTCGTGTGCGTGGCTACGAAGTCAAGGATCAGATCCACAACTTTCATCCATCATAAAAGGTATTAATCTAGCATTAATCATTTATTATGGTGTCAAAATCTAGGTCCGATTCTCCGAGGTTTTACCCTCTTTTGGGGCTCCTCACGGAGATATCTCCAGAATCCATTCGATGGATATTCAGAGATTAATTGGAATAGAGTTCTTAAGTTTCAGATCTGATAGTTAATCATGCATGAAAGTTTTAGCATAATTGTTTAAACGATTTCGGCATAATCCTATGTGTTCTTAAAGTTCTGATTTCTGATTTGATCTTGTAAGCATGCATGAATTAAATTATCAGATTCGATTTTTCTGCTGCATTTTTGAAACTTAAAAAGAACTACGTATGGCTTGATTCTCCTTATAAAGGGGTACGTAGGCAATCCGATCAAGTTCAGCCATGTTTTTTTTTTTTTAAAAAAAAATCAGCATGCTTAACATCGAAGAACCTAGGATTCACTTTCATACCCAACCCCTCATCTCCTCCCCCTGCACCGGCGGTCCTCGGCTCCCCCCAACGACAGTGCTACCCACTGCCTTACTCGCCATACTCCTCACCGCCATCGCTGATCACTAGCATGGATTACAAAGCAATTGCCATAAAACGAATTGGTTGTTACTAGCGAACTCCCCCATAAGGCAACCGGCCCAAAGCACCTAATCTTCGTAGACTTGCTTCGCCGTAAAAGAAAAGATGTTCCAGAATATTTGATGTTATAAGTAAGCTAGCTTGCTAAATACTGGCACACGACAAGATCACAATAAAAATCCAACCATCAAAAGATTGCACGCATTCCCATAAGCCCACCCAGCCAAGGTATTTTCTTCGCCACCCCTAAGGTTGCAAATGGGTCGGGTTGACCCGTGACTCGACCCAACCCGATCTGCTTAGACTCGACTCGCCGCCTTGCCGCTAGCTTTGCCGTCCATCCCTCCATCAAAGGTCTCTACCCCAAGCCGGTTGACCTCATCATCCCCGTCTCCAATCCCATTGTCTACTACGGCTCTGGCTTCTGGCTTCAAATCGATAATGAAACCCACATCCACTCCACCTCAATCACCATTCCGAGGAACACCTACCGGTTCTTGAAATCTTTGTCTCCTACCATGACGACGATGAATTCCGGCACACCAACATGCTCTGCTCTGCCTACTGCCACCAGCCTCCAACCTCTCCACCCCTCGGGCCAATGGCGGCTTCCGCCAGGTCTATGCCACCGTCGACGACCGCTTTGTCGACGACCATGTCTCGTTCGTTGTAATCTATTCAAGCCTATCAAACCATACTTTTGGTCCCCTGTCGCTGCCATCGACGCCTTCGACATGCTGTCCTACGACCTCAACTTGATGCCCTTCCTCGGCTTCATGCTAGATGGTCGCCCCCATGACATCGGGCTTGGTGTGCACAACGCCTAGCCCTTCTAGCTCGTCAACGCCAACCTCCGCCTTTGGGTTGACGCTTGGTCCGATTCCGTCCAAGCTGGGTTGATCGAATAATAGCTATTATCATTATAGATAATATGGAGTTTTTTGTCAAGACCCAAACCTAAACTAGACCGGACATGGATTCGAACTAGATCCAAATTTTTAGGTTGGATCTGGGTTATACATGGATCCGATCCGACCTGAATGACCTGTTGGGTCAAAAATTATAGCCGTGAATTCAATCCGATCCTACTTGATCTTTAATTAGGTTGGATCTAGGTCCAAAATTAGAATCCAAACAAAAAAATGAGTTGAATTGGCTTACTCGTGACTTGGTCCGAACCCATTCATTTGTACCCTTAGCCACTCCATGGCGTTATCTCTCCAACCAATGACTGCTTGAGCTCCGCTCCGCCGCTCCGCGAGATGTTCCGTGGTCTTCCGGAGATACCCCCGCTAAAATCCCAAACGTCCCACTCGTCCCCTGCCCATAACCCCACTCCGCCGTGATGTTTTCTTCGCCACCCCATGGTGTCATCTCTCCAGCCAATCGATTGCTCGCGGTCCACTCTGCCGGTCCGCGTGACGACGTCAACCGGTCTTCCTGAAAGAGCCCCGTGCAAATCCCAAACCTCCCAATCCTCCCCTGCCCAGGATTGGAATTTTACTCCGGAACGGGACGGTCACACGGAAACGCCGATTCCTTTTCTCCCTCCTCCCGCTGCCCTAGATTCCTTCTCCTAATCTCTCTTCCCGAATCCCCTTGTCCCCAATCCCAAACCCTAGATCGCCCTTCTCTTTCCCCGTTCTCCAAATCCATGCAGCGCTCCGGGATCAGGGTTGGGGTTCCTCTCGAGCTCACCAAACCCTAGCGGCGGACGGTCTTCCCGCCATGGAGGGCTCTGCGGATGATCTCGGAGTCCCGGACTCGTGGGAGGTGGCGGATTTGGACGAGAGCATGAGCAGGCTGCTCGTATCGTCCCGGAAGAACCCGGTTCCGTCGGTCTCCTCGCCGCCGCGGGAGCTCGCTGACGAGGCAGCGCCGGCCACGTCGGCGTCGCAGGTGGCGGCGAAGGAGGATTCCGGAGGGCGCGGAGTCTCGGAGGATGCTGTGAGCCAGGTGGATCCGTTCCTCATGGAGGCGTTGGAGAAGCCCCGGGAACGGCTGTCGAGTAAGGTTTCCTGATTCTTAGCTTGTAGCTGCGATTACGAACTTCTTTCTGTGATTCTTTTTATGGAAGTGAATTCTCTGTTGCTTTCGAGTCAGTCAGGAATGCAATTACCCACTGTTTGGGAGTTTGGGGAGAAAAGAAAAGAAAGAAAAACTTTAATGAGGAGGGAAAAGAAAAGAAAGGAATAGAATAGACTTTCCTCTCCTCTTGTTTGAGAGTTTTAGGCTCCATTTGAAAACTTGGAAGGAGAAAGGAATGGAATAGAAGGGAAAGTTAAAAATTTTGATGTTTTGTAGTTTTTTAGATGAGGGAAAGGAAAAGAAAAAGAGAGAATAGGAGGGAATAGGAGGAAAAATTTTGGGCTCCAATTCTCTCCTTTCTTTCCTCCCATAAATAGGAAGATTTGGAGAGAAAGAAATTGATACTTAATAAATTTTTTATAATACTTATTTTACCCTTAAATTAAAGAAGTACCAAATTAAAAGGACAAATATATCCTAGGGCATCTTTTGTTTTAATCTTTCATATATCATCTCCATCTCCATATACCCATCTGCTGTACCTCTACGGAGCTCCATCTCCACAGCTGCACTTTCTTGAAGGAGCAACGGTTGTTAAGCTTCAAAGGTAAGCTTATTCTCTCAATAGAAAAAATTAAAATAATTATTTTTTCATTAACTTGTTTTTGGATGTGATCTATTGTTTAATTTATGGCTTTTGGATCTGTGATGATTATATGGCTGTGGATGTGATAAAGGCGTCTCTTTTACTTGTTTTGGATGTGATCTGTTGTCTTCTGATTTATGGGTTTTGGATCTGTGATGATTTATGAGGTTTGGTCTTCCTACTACATCTGCAACACTGCCACCGCGCGCTGGATCCCAATTCTCCGCCCTCCTCGCCCCCACCCCTTTCTCTCTTCTCCTGCCCTCATCCTCATCTCCTAGCCCGATTCCCCTTCCCTCTTCCACCTCATCTGCCTCCTCGAGTCAGGCACCGGCGACGCCATCGCCTACCGTTTCGACACCTTCTCCTCTGTGACGGGTGAATGGCGGTCCGACCCGATCGTCCCCGGCTTAGGCGTCTCGGCCGCCGGCATGGCCTGTTGGAGGACGGCCTCGACGGCGGTGCTCGCCTACAATTCGGCCGCCGACGCTGCCCGGATTGTCCCGGCGCCCCCTGGGTGCGGCAACGACTGGCAGCTCGGGGAGATCGGCGGCAGGCGGCTATGCTGCGCACGCATGACGAAGTCCGCCGTGGAGATCCATGCCCTAGGGCCATCGGACCGGTGGACCCTTCTTGGGCTGTTCGCTGTGGCAGCGGGTCCGGACGGCGGGGACAAGTGGGAGGGCGGGGAGCCGATCGTGTGCCATGAGGCACCGCGGCCGCTGAGATTCCAGAGCGTGAATCTCGAGGTGGTGCTGTGGGTGGACGGGCGCGTGGTGGCGGTAGACCTGGGGATCCGGTGGGTGAGGGAGCTTCGGTTCGACGGGTTGGCGCTGAGGGTAGCAAAATCTGAACCATTTGATTGATTTTGATTATTTATTGGTTAACATATATAATTCATTTATGAACTTTTTCTGCTTCTATCGGTTTGATAGTATTTGTCTAACTGATTTTATGTCTAGTTCAAAGTTCTTGTATTTTTTTATCAATTTCAGATTTCCCTCTTGTTGTTTCAATCACTTTGTTTTGTTTATTTTAGCATCCATAGGTAGTAGTATCTTCCTTGGTCTCAGATCCGTCTCGCGGGACACCAGGATAGGGTACTGTTCTGAGTGTTGGGACAGGACCTTTTCACCATTGTCGCGGCATCCCCGATCAGCATGTCTTGGGACATTTTGTCCCAAGTTTCGGGTCGGGGTGGGGAGGCAGTGTCATGTTCCATCGGCAGATCGGGACATTGAATAGAGTGATGACAAATGATGTATTATTACATTATGCTCAAATGCTTAGGTTTGTAGGTGATGCACAATTGAAGCATTTTAATAAATTTGGACATGATTATGTATGAAACCTTTTGAAATTTAATTTACATTGCTACATATAGTTCGGCTAACCATTCAATAGAACTTTTATAACATATATATTTATTTTTATATATTCAGATTCATTTGATTTTATAACTTATTTGAATTAAAAATTAGGTCCTAGATGGATAGGCGACAGCATAACATTCGCATTTGGCAAAGAAATCGGCAACAAGCTGATATTCAAGTTATTCTTCGTGTGATTTGTTTCATTGTGCACCAACGGTCTCAACGTACACATTTTGTGGATCATAGGCAATTAGGTTTTGAAAGACAATTAGTACGAGATGAAATAATGTGCCAAATAAACACAACTGAAAGATGTCGTGATATTATTCGTAGGGGAACGAAAGCTTTTAAAAATTTATGTGAGATTCTGAAAAAAGATGGGGGTTTGCAATCCACTCAACGAGTGACGATTGAGGAGCAAGTTTTTGTATTTGTTCACGTAATATCCACACAATGTGAGGAATCGTACAGTGTCATTATTTCTTCGTCGCTTCGGATATACCATAAGTCATCATTTTCATCGAGTATTAAGAGCATTAATATCATTGGAGGAGCAATTTCTTCGTCAACCCACTGGAAGGGACTGCATCCGATTCAAGGATAATAAAAAATGCGCTTACAAGAGAAGATAAGTTGCATATTCCTACTGGTAAGTTTTTGCTAAATATAACAAAATAAATACAAGCACGATACTTATGGTATCATATAGTACTGAATTTCATTCTTAATAGGTAAATACTATCTGGTTGATGCGGGTTATATGCTAAGAAGTATACTTATGGCACCTTACAGAGACGTGCGTTATCACTTGAAAGAGTATTCTACTCGAGCTCCAGAGAATCCTAGAGAATTGTTTAATCTTCGGCATGCATCATTACGTAATACAATTGAGAGAGCATTTGGTGTACTAAAGAAACGGTTTCCCATTATACGAAACACAACCAAGCCCACTTACTCATGTGAGACAAACAAATATTATTTTGGCATGTTGCATCTTGCATAATTATTTAATGGAGGTAGATCCTGATCAAAGATTTATTGATGAAGTAGATCAAGAGGTTCTAGATCAGTCTCCAACTGAAGAAGAGTTTCATGCTCCAAGAAGCATGAATGAAGATGTTGCACGAGGAGAATTCGTTAGGGACTCTATAGCAGTTGACATGTGGCTTGATTATGTACATAATAGAATTCCATAGGATCTCTATGATGTACTAATTAATTCTATATTTTCTTCAAACATATTTACTTTATTGTTGTATGTGTGAACAATTTTCATATATGTCAAACTCATTGGAATTAGTTGTGTATCTCGTTTTGATTTTATGTATGTTGGCTTTATTAATGCAATTGATTGTAGTTCTTTTTTATATTATATTGAAGCACGTATCATTACACTCTCTTTTATGTTCATTGTCACATAGATATAACCAATGGAGTGAATGGACAATAAATCAAATCAAGATGAAGGTAGTAAGAAGGAACACTTGAAATGGACTGCTCGTATGAATGACTTCTTAATCAAAGCATTACTTCAGCAACAACGAATGGGAAATAGGGTTGATGGAACTTTCACAACAACTGCATATGATAAAGTGCTTAAAGAATTGAAGAAAAATCTTGAGATAGACTTGAACAAGAACCATGTGAAGAATCGTATGAAAACTTTGAAAAATCATTTCAATGAGTGGTATGATGTGTTCAAGGCGACAAAATTTAGTGGTTTTTCTTGGAACCCAGTGACAAAGTTGTTGAGTGCTGATGTTGAAGTTTGGAAGCCATTGATAGAAGTATGTTTTCAAAACTAGTTGCTTAGAATTCATTACTCTGTCTTGATTCATAATTTAAAATATTTTTTCTTGTCCAAATTATGCTTATTTACTTTTTTACTTTTATTTGTATTAGGCAAAGTCTAAAATAGAAAAATGGATGACTACACCTATTGAGAATTATGAGAACCTGTTAGAGTTATTTGCAAAAGATAGGGCAACAAGAGAAGGTGCTATCACAGTTAAGGAGAGACGAAGACAATTGGATGCTTCAAAGAGTGTGAATAATTTAGAGGCTATTCAAGATACTAATGAATTTGTTTCACAAAATGAAGTTACAATAGAGGAATTTGATAATTTTGATAATGAAGTTGATATGATGTCCATGGACCCGCCATTTCAAGCACCTTCTCAAAGTGAAGCATCCTGAAAAGGAAAAAAAAGAAAGTCTATAAAAGAGAGTGATGAACCATTTAAAGGTATAAAACATGCATTTACAGAAGTTGCTAATGCCCTCAAAGTAGGAAATGCTATTCTTGAGATAGGAAATTTTGTTTGGGAGAAAGATCGAGCACATGTATATTCGGAGGAAGAAATTTTTAATTAATTGTTGGCCATTGGAATGGAGGGTGATTTACTTGATGAAGCATACCTTTTTCTCAGTAAACATCCAGATTGTGCAAGAACCATGTTTGGCTGTCCATCTAGTAGAAGGAAGCACATTTTGGAGACTGGAAAAGGAACTACGGGCTACCAACAAGACTAAGGAGTCCAGATGACTCATTTACAGAATCGAAGGGAAAGACTCCCATGGTGGTTGATGCTTTGGAGAAAAAAAGGTATAACCTCTTAGCCTATTATAAAAAGTTTATATTAGTAGTAGTAAGAAGCAATGACTAATTCCTTTAGATAGCATTGAATGAACCTCTTATTTTACTTTGTACTTATTTCAGGTTTGGCTGGGTAGTGGTTACTTCCTCTACAGTGAAAGTGAATATTTTGCAGACTGCTTTGATGTATTTTTTGTGGGCAAGTTTTATTAGTTAAGCATTCTCATTTTGGACAAGTCATTTTGGAAAAGTTGTAAAAACTAAAAAAACTGATATGCTTGTTTGCTTATTTGATTGTATGGATCTCGTATGCTTATTTGATTGTATGGATATCCAGTCTTTCTTGTTGGGTTACTTTAATCAAATTTATCAAACAGACATTAGTATAGCTAGAATAAACAGGGAAAATGAAATTTCGACTCTTTGGGTCAAAAATTAGAGCCGTGGACCCAATCCGACCCGACCTGATTTTCTAGTGGGTTGGGTCTGGGTCTAAAATTAGGACCCGAACAAGGATCCAAGTTGGGTCAGAGTCACTTATGACCCGGTCCGACCTGATCCATTTGCACCTCTACTCATAAGTATGCCCCTTTTATAATAAGGTTATTTTAGTAAAAGTGATAAAAAGGTATGCTTTCTTTTCTTCTCTCCAAACTTTCAAACAAGAGGAAGGAAAGTACTTTCTCTTCTCTCTTAAAACTTCCAAACAAGAGGAGAGGAAAGTCTATTCTATTCCTTTCTTTTCTTTTCCCTCATTAATGTTTTCCTTTCTTTTCTTTTCTTCCTAAAACTCCCAAATGGAGGGTTAGGAGGAAAGAGAAAGTACTTTCCTTCCTCTTGTTTGGGAGTTTGGAGAGAAAAGAAAAGAAAGCATACATTTTTAACACTTTTATTAAAATACCCTTATTATAAAAGGGGCATGCTTATGAGTAGAGGTGCAAATGGATCGGGTCGGACCGGTCATGAGTGACCTCGACCCAACCTAGATCCTTGTTCGGGTCCTAATTTTAGATCAAGACCCAACCCATTAGAAAATCAGGTCGGGTCGGGTTAGGTCCATGGCTACAATTTTTGACCCAAAGAGTTGAAATTTCATTTCCTCTGTTTATTCTAGCTATATTAATGTCTGTTTGATAAATTTGGTTAAAGTAACCCAATGAGAAAGACTGGATATCCATACAATCAAATAAGTAAACAAGCATATCGGTTTTTTTAGTTTTTACAACTTTTCCAAAATGACTTGTTCAAAATGTGAATGCTTAACTAATAAAACTTGCCCACAAAAAATACATTAAAGCAGCCTGCAAAATATTCACTTTTACTGTAGAGGAAGTAACCACTACCCAGCCACACTTGAAATAAGTACAAAGTAAAATAAGAGGTTCATTCAATACTATCTAAAGGAGTTAGTCATTGCTTCTTACTACTACTAATATAGACTTTTTATAATGGGTTAAGAGGTTATACCTTTTTTTCTCCAAAGCTTTAACCGCCATGGGAGTCTTTCATCATCTTCTCCAAAATGTGCTTCCTTCTATTAGATGGACAACCAAACATGGTTCTTGCACAATCTTGATGTTTAGTGAGAAAAAGATATGCTTCATCCAGTAAATCACCCTCCATTCCAATGCCCAACAATTCATTAAAAATTTCTTCCTCCGAATATACATGTGCTCGACCTTTCTCCTAAACATAATTTTCTTTCTCAAAAATAGCATTTTCTACTTTGAGGGCATTAGCAACTTCTGTAATTGCATGTTTTATACCTTCAAATGGTTCATCACTCTCTTTTATAGACTTTCTTTTTTTTTTCTTTTGAGGATGCTTCACTTTGAGAAGGTGATTGAAATGGCGGGTCCATGGACATCATATCAACTTCATTATCAAAATTATCAAATTCCTCTATTATAACTTTATTTTGTGAAACAAATTCATCAATATTTTGAATATACTCTAAATTATTCACACTCTTTGAAGCATCCAATTGTCTTCGTCTCTCCTTAGCTGTGATAGCACCTTCTCCTGTTGCCCTATCTTTTGCAAATAACTCTAACAGGTTCTCATAATTCTCAATAAGTGTAGTCATCCATTTTTCTGCTTTAGAATTTGCCTAATACAAATAGAAGAAAAAAAGTAAATAAACATAATTTGGACAAGAAAAAATATTTTAAATTAAGAATCAAGACAAAGTAATGAATTCTAAGCAACTAGTTTTGAAAACATACTTCTTTCAATGGCTTCCAAACTTCAACATCAGCACTCAACAACTTTGTCACTGGGTTCCAAGAAAAACCACTAAATTTTGTCGCCTTGAACACATCATACCACTCATTGAAATGATTTTTCAAAGTTTTCATACGATTCTTCACATGGTTCTTGTTCAAGTCCATCTCAAGATTTTTCTTCAATTCTTTAAGCACTTTATCATATACAGTTGTTGTGAAAGTTCCATCAACCTTATTTCTCATTCGTTGTTGCTGAAGTAATGCTTCGATTAAGAAGTCATCCATACGAGCAGTCCATTTCAAGTGTTCCTTCTGACTACCTTCATCTTGATTTGATTTGTTGTCCATTGGTTATATCTATGTGACAATAAATATAAAAGAGAGTGTAATGATACATGCTTCAATATAATATAAAAAAGAACTACAATCAATTGCATTAATAAAGCCAACATATTTATAATCAAAACAAGATATACAACTAATTCCAATGAGTTTGACATATATGAAAATTGTTCACACATACAACAATAAAATAAATGTTTGAAGAAAATATAGAATTACTTAGTACATCATAGAGCTCTTATGGAATGCTATTATGTACATAATCAAGCCACGTGTCAACTGCTATAGAGTCCCTAATGAATTCTCCTCGTGCAACATCTTCATTCATGCTTCTTGGAGCGTGAAACTCTTCTTCAGTTGGAGACTGATTTAGAATCTCTTGATCTACTTCATCAATAAGTCTTTGATCAGGATCTACCTCCATTAAATAATTATGCAAGATGCCAAAATAATTGTGCATCACCTACAAACCTAAGTAATTGAGCATAGTGTAATAATACATCAATTGTCATCACTTTGTTCAATGTCCCGATCTGCCGATGGAACATGACACACCGCCACCCCACCCCGACCCAAAACTTGGGACAGAATGTCCCAAGACATGCTGACTGGGGATGCCGTGACAATGGTGAAAAGGTCCTGTCCCAACACTCAGAACAGTACCCTATCCTGGTATTCTGCGAGATGTCCTACAGGGATCTGAGACCAAGGAAGATACTACTACCTATGGATGCTAAAATAAACAAAACAAAGTGATTGAAACAAAAAGAGGGAAATCTGAAATTGATAAAAAAAATACAAGAACTTTGAACTAGACATAAAATCAGTTAGACAAACACTATCAAATCGATAGAAGCAGAAAAAGTTCATAAATGAATTATATATGTTAACCAATAAATAATCAAAATCAATCAAATGGTTCAGATTTTGCTACCCTTTGTCATCCTATTCTAGATAGCTCAAGAAAAAAAATAAAATACTTCAAAAGCACCTCCTAGTTTAAATTTGAATTCACTTATCCTCTTATATATAAATAGATAGCATACAACTTTTGGTTATCTCCAGATTAACATCGCCCTGCTTGTATAAGGATTTTTTTTTCTGTTCAATGATAAAAAGTGTTTATTGTTAGAAGTTCATTTTCTTGATTTCGAAATCAAAACCAAAATTCTATAAATGTCAATTAAAATGCGGGTCAAGCAATCAATTACTTCAAATTTAAAGTAGAAATAAAGTCAGTATTGCTATTAAAATTGGGACGCTAACCAAGACACATGACATATATCTCACTATCACATGCAATTAACTGCGAAATAGCAATAAAATGACTCAAATCTCGTTTTATTAGTATTATGCACAAGAATTCACATCAATTACTGCCAAAGGTCTCCTAAGTAGTTCATTTGAAGATCAGACTTAACGACAGTAAAGTAAAAACTAAGCTCCAAGACCTGAAAAGGAAGATGGGAAAAGAGTAAGAGGGAGGAACCGGGGATGAAATGGAGGGAGGGAGGGAGGGAGACGTAAATGACGTCAGTCAGCATGAGACGTGCCACATACTCGTCCGGCCTCGGCGTCGGCCCGTCGAACTGGAGCTCCCTCACCCACCGTCTCCCCAGGTCTACCGCCACCACCCGCCCGTCCACCCACAGCACCACTTCGAGATTCGCGCTCTGGAATCTCAGCGGCCGCGGCGCCTAGCAGCACACATCGGCTCCCCGCCCTCCCACTTGTCCCTGCCGTCCGCACTCGCCGCCACAGCGAACAGCCCAAGAAGGGTCCACTGGTCCGATGGCTCCAGGGCGTGGATCTCCACGGCGGACTCCGTCACGCATGCGCAGCATAGCCGCCCGCCGCCGGCCTCCCTGAGCTGCCAGTCGTCGCCACAGCCGGAGGGCGCCGGGACAATCCGGGCAGCGCCGACGGTCGGATTGTAGGCGAGCATCGCCGTTGAGGCCGTCCTCCAGCAGGCCATGCCGGCGGCCGAGACGCCTGAGCCGAGGACGATCAGGTCGTTGGGGAAAGGCATCATGTTGGACCACCATTCGCCAGTCGCGGAGGAGAAGGTGTCGAAATGGTAGGCGGTGGCGCCGCCGGTGCCTGACCCGAGGAGGTAGACGAGGTGGAAGAGGGAAGGGAAATCGGGCCGGGAGACGAGGACGAGGGCAGGAGAAGAGAGGATGGGGTGGGGGCGGGGGGATCCAGCGCACGGTGGCGGGGTTGTAGTCTTGTAGATGTAATAGGAGGACCAAACCCTATAAATTATCACAGATCCAAACCCCATAAATCAAAAGACAACTGATCACATCCAAAATAAGTAAAAGAGACGCTTTTATTACATCCACAGCCATATAACATAGATCCAAAAGCCATAAATCAGACGATAGATCGCATTCAAAAACAAGTTAACGAAAAAAATAATTATTTTAATTTTTTCTATTGAGAGAATAAGCTTATCTTTAAAGCTTAACAATCGTTGCTCCTCCAAGAAAGTGCAGCTGTGTAGGTGCCTTTTGAAGGTTGTCTACCTTTAGAAATGATAACTTTGGATGGATTGTATAATTCATCCATTAGAGATTATTTGGAAATGTGCTGCTTTAACCAAGAAGCTTTGTTGGTAGCAAGGTTTCAATCTTCACCAAGATCTTGGCTGAGATATTGGCTTATTCTGACATCACCTGTATGCATACATATATATGTATATATATGTATGTATATGTATATATATGTATATATATTCCTTCTTATATATATCCCTTCTTATCCCTTCTTATGTATACATACATAAACTGATATCTCATGATTTAATATCAATATATCAGCTGACATTTCTTAACATCTTTGTTTTTTAATTATCTTAAAAGTGATTTTTAATTTCTAAAACTGATATCTAGACCTTAATCACTAGTATAATATGTTGGCTGATAATTTGATATCTTGATCATTATCTAATGGAAATATATTCTTTTGTGGGCAAGTTTTAGAACCTGATTTGGTCATACTAGAAAACTATATGATTTCATTGTTCCATTATTTATTTAGGTATTTTGTATTGTACTGGATGGTTAATTTCTCTTCAATAACCAATATAACTATCAAGACATTGATGTTTCATTGTGTGCCTGCATAACTCTATCTTTTTTGGTTGAGAATAAATTCACTTTTTAAAAAGCATCATGGCACTTGCTTCCTACATAGTTACATACATAAAAGATTAAAAGCTAAATTACTAATAATTTGATGGGTATACTTTTATTAGTGTTACTTTGACTGCACATACATCTCATCCGCCTGAGTTTCTAGTTTTTGAGTGTCATCATGCAATATGTAGGACAATTTTGTTGCACAAACAACTAAACCGTAGTTGAAGCTGAGGAAACTGACCTTTAGGCAACCTATGTTTGCATTTTCCATTGCCTGGCTTACGAGGTTTTCTTTCCTGTTTAGTTCTGAGGATGGAGCAAGATATTGTGAAGTTTATCCATGATCCTACTCAACAACAGCTGGAATTTCAGGGACTTCCTACTTCTTATCTACGACTGGCAGCACACCGTGTGGCACAGTATTATTACCTTCAGTCATTAGCTGTGCCAGACAGCAGCTTACCTGATGGATCTGGTTCTCGCATTGTGCTACGCAAAACTTCTCATGAATGTTGTTTGCCTCCAATTCGTCTTGCAGATATTCCTATTAATCTGCCCCAAGAAGACAGTAATATAGCGGTTAAGGTTGCGATTAAACAGAGACCACAGAAACATTCAGAAAATACCAGCAATGCAACTACTCATTCTTCTAAGATGAATTATCAGAAGAGTGTTGAAGAAAGAAAAGAAGAATATAACAGGGCACGTGCACGAATATTCAGCAGCGGCAATAGTGGTGGCATAATTGCAAAGTCAGAAGATGAACCAAAGTTGCTGGATAGTTTTCAGCACTGCACCTTCGTATCCTCAAAGTTGGATGAAAAATCCATAGTTGAAGGTCCGGAAAATAGTCTTGGAAGGGGTCTTAGTGATTCTTCTTCAGGCAGCAACAGAGCAAACAGAAATAAAGCAGAGAAAGAGCCTATCAGCAGATATAGAGCTAGCAATCGAGTAGCTATTTTCCGGGACCGAGAGGTGGATCGGAAGGATCCTGACTATGATAGGAGTTATGAAAGGTTTGTTTGTCAAAGTTTCACTTTTCAATTGGTACTATGGTTATTTCAATAATTTGAGAATGTGCAGTATGTATATTGCATTACTGTATGGAGCATAAACAAATTTTATGCAACTTTTAGCATCATTGGCATCTCTTTTTGGTTTCTTTTTGATTCACACTTTTTTTTTGTGTGTGATACAAAAACACTGATGCTGTTATCTTGAATTTTTGGCGACACTTTTTGCACATTTTTTGTATTCCAAAGTCATTGTTAAAATTTGTATCTCGAAAAGAAGCTTAAGCATAATTAGTTGCAAGCTTCAGATTGCGGCTCATTTTTTGTTTTAAACAATTTTTTTTATTGCATGTTTTGTATTTCTTTTTGCAAGGGAAAAAGTAACCTGATAATTTGCATGCTTCTTGAGGTTGGCTTTAGAGTCATCCCTATCCCTCTAAAAGTCTATCTATTTATACTGAAGCTGTTTTCTCATTTTGGCAATAATCTAAATGCCTTAAAGATTTTTTTAGAAGATTTTGAACTTTTCGTCGTGCATTGTGTTTCCTGTTTGTCCATTTGTCATTGTGATACTGCATGTTTTTTCAGGTATATGCAGAGGTTTGATCCTGGATTTGGATTTAATGGAGGACCATACACCATGCACCCACTATATTCTCCTGCTGTCAACTATAATACGGAATTCCCTCAGCTTGTATCAGGTCACAGGTCTCAACTTCCTATCGAACGCCAACCACAGACCATTCCACAACACCTACGTGGACCTTGGTCGGTGGCATCAACACCTACAGTGGGCTATGGTCCTCCAGAGGGTTTAATGGCCCCATTTAATCCTAATCATGTTGGTGCTCACCCACCACCATCAATCTATATGCAGTCCTCTCAATACCCTGTTCCTCCACGCCCTGGAATGACATTTGTTCATCACCATGAGCACATTCAACCATTTGCACAGGTATATGCCTTCACCATAGTTCAAGTTGTTGCATTTGCTGCCATGTCTTTTTTTGGCTTTTGTTTAGCATGCTAGTTATATTCTTGTTCTTTTTCTACGCGTCTTTCCTTATTTCACTTACTATATTTGGGTATGAGCATACCTACGAAGGTATATAGCTTATAAATGTTCAAAAATTAGTGAAATAACTTTTTGATAGAAAAAGGTAAATGCTCATAAAATCTGAGGCTGTCTTTGGTATTGTATATGCTTGATAATATAATAAAGGAGTCTAGGGCAGATAACACATTTGGTAGGCCCATGTTTGACTTTTTATTTCTGAAAAATACTGAAATTTCTAATATTTTTTTAGGTGATTTTCTTTTTCCTTTTAGAATATTTGAAAATCAAAACAAAAGTCATTTCACCATTAACTCTTCATAAACCCCACTATTGACACCATCCCTTCATCGCCGATACCATCACCATAGCCAACACCACCCTTTCTTGTTGTCACGCTGCAACCACCATTAGCACCACCAGGAGAATCACCACCATGATAATTGTTGCCTACATTGTAGTCATCATGGCTGCTATAGCTACCATAACTCCACCATTATTACTAGTTATGACCATCATGACTACCATCATGATTAGCACACCATTGCCGGCCCTCCTTTGCTACTGTCACCACCACCATCGCCACCACCTCTCACCACCATAGCCACCACCGGCAACCAGTGCACTTGCAGCTATCACCACCAGCACCACTATCACTTCTACTGCCACCAACGCCACTAAACATATCTCTTCCAAGACCACTAGGGTTGCAAACGGGTTAGGTCAGACCAAGGCATGCTTGACCTCGACCCAAACTGGTTTCATGTACGGGTCTTGATATTAGACTACAACCCAATCTAGTGGAAGATCGGGTCTGGTCAGGTTGGGTCTATGGAAAATATTTTAGACCAATAAATAGTTCGGATCAGGTTGGGTTCATGTGTGACCTCGACTTAATCTAAAATATTCAGGTCCGAGTTAGGTCCAGTTTGAGTCCAGCTCTACATTTATTTACTAACAAGATTTCATATGAAGAAGCTTTTGTTCTCACTTCTAAATTAAACTGACTTTTGATTGCCACATAATTGTTTGCTAACATGGCCAAAACTCCATGGATTAATATTTATCTACAACTACAATCTCCTTCAATAGGTTAATAACCACAATATCAAGCCTTTCTTAATAGTGAGATTAGTTAGAAGCGCTTTTCTCATAATAGAGGAAAAGAAATGACTTGGAATACTTTCTTTGGGTCAATTCGAGTTGTTTCGAGTCGGTAACTGATAAGAAGATCCAAAATATACCCAAAATAGATCCAAAATGTGGAACGAGTCTAATATTTGAATCCGACCTGGCCCTACGGGTCTTCAAGAATAGTTTGGGTCAGGTCAGGTCACAGGTAAACCCAACTCATTTGCAGCGTTACAAACCACTTACTGCCACTATGACTGCTACCACAGTCATACAGTTTTATTGTTTTCTTTTTTAAAAATGAACAATAACCTTCACTACCAAACATGTTCCTGATTGCAAGAAATAGCATAAACAAAGGGAGATACAAGGAATTAGCAAGACAAAAGAACTGGAGATGATACAAAATTGCAATCTTAGTGTTTTACTTCATTCACAAAAAGGAAAAAATTCCTTGAGAAGTGTGTTGTTGTTCTAGTTTCTTATTGTCCACTAGCATGGATGTATGTTCTCTTTATTAAGAAATTTCGTGGTGAATGATCTATTTATCTAAATCCATATTGCTGTTTCGCTCACTATTGGGAAGCTAAAATTGGAATCAGAAAATCAATTTGTTTCTTGAGCATTTTCACATGATTTTGTTCTAAGGATTTTTGTTCTCTTAGGATTTTCTCTTCTTTCCTAGGTATTCTCCAACCTCATGTAGGGTTCTCATTGCCATTGTTTATTAATTTTCAAAATGTGCTGTGCTTGCTTCGTATTCTGATGCTGTTGTTGCAGACTCATGAGCAACAATCAGAGGCAAGTTTTGGATTAGCCCGGCCCCGCTAAGGGGCCTGGGCATGCCTGCACCTGCCAGTATGGACTTTGAGCTCAGACATGTGGATGATCGCAGTGGCGACAACTGTTTACTGGCAGGAGAATTGCAGGCATAGGGAACCGAGGGTGACTAGTGCAACGCACCTCAAAAGTGAAAATTACTTAAGCAGCTCTAGTTTTCTCGGATTTATTGATGCTTCCTGCGGCTCAGATGCGAGAAGTATATCTAGTTTTAGAAGTTTGGTTTTTCCACAGGCTCCAGAAACCCTGTTTTGCATGTACAGGAGGAAAGCATTACTTACAGATGGTTATGATGAAGGTTTGAATTGGATCATTTCATTCTTCTTGCTTCTCTTCAGAGTCTTTATTGAGATTCTTAGATTTTAATTTGTTTTCTCTGCAGAAGTACCACACTCGGTTGCTGTCTTGCTTGAAGTAGTAAGATTATGGGCATGTTGGGCTGAGTGCTCCAATGCAGAATGAAGACACCAGCACATTGCTTCTGGAGGTATTGTTCTTGTTTTATCTTTTTTTCTAACAATGTGAGGTTTAAGATGCCAAAATATAAGAAGCATCATATAGTACGGTAACGATTCAGCCTTGCTTAACTATTTGGGTTTGGCTTGATGGATCCTCATGCACCAATTATTCCTATTTAAGACCTTTATCCCTTAACCTCTAAAGCTTTTCTTTCCAAGCAGTGTATGATAATCTATATTCACTGTTATGTAACACTGCTAAATAGCCATATTAAATAGAAAAAAATGCCTAATCTTTTCGGTATTTGTTTTCTTTTTCTTATTTTTTGGTTTTTGATGCTATCCAATAACTTCCATTCTTGATGTGATGATGTTCAATATCATCACAAATGGTGTAATTCTTGATAATGTTCATATCATGCTGCAGTTACATGGGCGATTATGATAATCTGGTTCTTCTCTAATGAAGTTATGTGTAAAGCAAAGAAGATATACGCCCTCAAGTTGATGGTTTGATGCATGTGCTTTTTGGGGTATTAGTTTATAGTCTGGTTCTTCTCTAATGAAGTCATGAGTATAGCAAAGAACATATACCCACTCATGTTGAATGGTTTGATGCATGCACATTTTGGGGTATTAGTTTGCTGTTTTGTGTTGTTTTAATGCTTCATCCGATATCATTCTCATCGTTTCATCTGGTCAGTCTTTATGTTTGAACTTATCCTGGTTGATCAAATGTTGTCTGAAGGATGAAGAAACTAGAGTGCATTATGTGAAGCATGCCGCGTCCAGTTTGATAAACCTATCAAAAAAAGGCCCGGTGCGCTTGCAACCAGTAGACAACTACCAGGTTTAGTGATTCCGAGACCCATTTTGGACAAAGATACTCTTGAGTGACATTAGATATTTATTTGATTCCATTTAGAGTGCATTATGTGAAGCATGCCGCATCCAGTTTGATAAACCTATCAAAAAAAGGCCTGGTGCGCTTGCAGCCAGTAGACAACTACCAGGTTTAGTGATTCTGAGACCCATTTTGGACAATGATACTCTTGAGTGACATTAGATATTTATTTGATTACATTTGACATGAAAATTTTCAAAGCAATAATATATAGCCAGAGAAAACAAATGGATTATAAAAAAGATCATTGACAAGGCCTATAATCATTAGTAGAGAAGAGGATTTTAAGATTTAGGCATTAGGCAAATAAATTCTTACCTTTAGACTAAGGAGGTCTTGTATATTATATCGTATGATTTTATTTTTCTGCACTTCTTTCTTGAGTTTGCTTGGGTGACATGCCAATGTTACTTGATAATTCTTTGCATAGATTGATGACATGAAGATAGTAAATTGCTTTGACCATGGAAATGTTGATTTTAGAAATATAATAGTTTATGTACCCCTTAAATTGGACTTCTCATTAACGTCAACTGTCATATAAGATCTTTAGATAGCAGCTTTTTGAGGGTGCTTAAAAAGTTCCATATCAAATGGTAGTATCATTTTCAGTATTCTGCTAACTTTTATAAGGGCAAGTAAAAATCCAAAATACATTTATTAAAAAGTAACCTCTGTAACAGTAACTTAGATCAAGTTCTCTTTAGTTGTGTAAAATCTCTTAGTCACGTAGTGTTTATGGCTTAATGCATTTGCTTGCATAAGTTCATGATGCTATAAAAGGTGGTGAAAAGACCTAGGTGGGGCTAGTAGATGGAAGCCCCCTGTGGCCTAGGCATGACTTAGGCAATTAGGCAGCTGCCTAGGGAGGAAAGCCATTCAAGTCTTCAAATGTACATCCCTAAGAGTGGTCCAAAAGTCAAACCTATAATTCACAATCAGAGAGGTCCAAAAGTCACCAAATTTCATAAGAACTAGCTAAATGTTAATAAAGGACATTGACAGTACAACGCTAACATAATATATGCATATAGAGTTAAAAATAGCAATTACCGATCATAACTAGCATAAAATGATGAATACTACTAATGATTCAACAAATGAAAATGGATTACAGTCATAGACTCGCAGTGACGCAGTCCCATAACATTAGAACCACTAATAAAATAGATTTATGCTAGAATAGATCTCAGATGTGGATCGATCTGAATTCTCTTCTTTTGTGATAGATAAAATGGCTAGAAGGAGTGTAAAAGATGCAACCAGAAACTTACATCTGAAAAAAGAGAAGAATAGGTTGAACAGAATAGAAGAATAATAATATAAATAAGAGAGATTATAATAGAGGGTAAAATCTCGAACAAAAGTGTCACTTCATCCAATAAAATTCATTCATGAATCCATATCTGTAGACACTGAAACAACCCTTAAACAATGTTTTTCCAATCATAGAGAGATCTCAACTTACACACAATGACCTAAAGAGTAACCTACATTATATCACTCAAAATAGGATTCCTAATTGAACAAAAGCTTCCGTCATATCAAATCTAATTACTTTTCTAAAAAAGGGTAGCTAAAAAATTATCAAAAGAAATGGTAAATTTGTAATTCCATGAGATCCCCAATAAAGGTCATCAAATCTTTCCAAATGACAATCTTAACACGTTTAAGTTTTGTAACCTAATCTTGAACTAAAGCAGGAACTTTAGGTGATAATCCTACTCATTATGGGGCAAGGAATGCCGTACCGGTCCGTACCGGACGGTACGGGCCGGTACGTACCGGTCCGGTCCCTGACCGGTACCGGACACAGATGAAAACCGGTATTTCCAGTTTTCTTCTGTGAACCGGCCGGTACGGTACCGCTTGGTACAGGCCTCGTACCGGTGCGAACCGGGTTTTCTTCTGTGAACCGGCCGGTACGGTACCGCTTGGTACAGGCCTCGTACCGGTGCGAACCGGCCGGTTCGCACCGGTACGGTGTTTTTTTTGGGGGGGGGGACCACAGCGCCTCGCTGTGGTTTTTTTTTTTTTTTTTGATGGGAAAGAAAGTGGTCCGGACCGGTACGGTACTGGTCCGGACCGGTACCGTACCGGTCCGGCCGGCCACCGGTACGCCGATCCGGACCGGTACGGCGGACCTTGTTATGGGGCTTCGAAACCCAATAGAAATATAACTATAAAAATTAGTAGGAAAATTGCAAGAAAATAAAAAAATGCTTTAACGTGCTTCTTAGGGAAAGATATGTAACTAAAACAAAACCCTTTTATCATGGGATTTAGATGCGCACAACTTATTAAGCAGATGCATATTTATGCACCTAGGCAGGCACCTAAGTGGACACCTACAAAAACACTGATGCCATATATTGCAGTTCTTATTACTACTAATAGTAACTGAATCAAGCAGCTGATTTTGATTAGAAAATTAGAAATCTAGGTGCACTTCTATTAGGCACAAATATAGAAATTAGAAAATTTTATTTTATTTGGAAATTAGGAAATTTTAATTTTATGTGGACTTTAGAACTAGAATTTTATGGATTCTAGAATTAGAATTTTATGGGGGGTGTACTAGTTTGGTATGAGGCGTACTGTACCATACTGGCTCGGTATCGATACCCGGTTCGGGTAGTGTACCGATACTCGGTATGCCAAAAAAATTCTGTATCGTACCATATTGATCAATACTAGTGTGGCATCGGTATGAGTTCGGTATCGAGACGGCAAACTTTGCTTCCAACAGATACTAATTTCTTCTATCAATCATCTCTGAACACACAATTTCACATTCTGTATTTTTTAAATATTTTAATATCCCACTAATTGAAAGTATAAATATTATATGAAGTATAGCCAAATAAGAATTTTTTTGTTGTTGATACCTACAAATAAATAGTGATCAATTAATGAATTGAAGAACATTTGTGGAATCCTTTATTACTCCTATGTGCCCAGAATGCCAAAAGGGGCCATGCTCTGTGTGTTAACATAATAATGCCAGTGCTATAAAGCGGTTGGTTTGTGTTATATTGACACGCTGTTATATTTGCAGTCTTTTTTATTTAAATGCTGAAGTAGCCAGCTTTTTTTGTTTTCTAGAATTCTAATTTCAACACAGGAATTTAATTATTTGTTTGTTTCTGCATTCTGAAATGAGATCACCTCAGTGAAGAGGGATCATATGCTAGAAGACAACATTATGGCTCCATTTAATGACTATAAATCTTCTTCTTCAATTTCAAGTGATTGCAGTCTAAAATGGAAATGATTGTCGGGTGTTGGGATCTATAGATGTCTTCAATCTTGGACCTTCTTCATGGAGGTAAGGGCTAGTTGCCCTTGAATTGGATGGATTATTGGAACTAGATCATGTTAACTACTGTTTTCCCATTATAGAGCTTTGAATTGGGATTTGGATTAGCGTGTTTTCTGCTTCTGTGCTCCCAAACCAGTTGGTGAACCAACCTACCCATGGAGTGAGAAAAGAATGGTGGGAATGGAAGCGTCATCGATGCTATTTGCCTCTTCAGCTCCAGCTTCTTTAAGATTGCCTGGAAGTCTGGCTAGCCACTATTGCGGAAAGATTCATCTTGAGATTGCAGTTGGCAGCATGCTCCTTGTTTCAGTTTTCTTGATAAGCAGGAGCTCATGGATTGAGTCCTTAATCTCCTCCAAGTTTCTGTGCTTCCAAGCTAACTGGTGAACCAACCAATCAGTGGAGTGAGGAAAGAATGGAGGGAGTGCAAGCGGCAGCAATGCTATCTGCTTCTTCAAATCATCGTCTCTTTTAATATTGCTAGGAATTTTGGTTTACCATTATGGTGAAAAGATTCATCTTGGGATTGCAGTAGCCAGCATGCTCCTTTAAGTATGCTTGATAAGCGGGAGGTCATGGATTGATCTTCAATCTCTTCAAAGGTAAGCTCTCGTTCCTGTCCAAACACACAAATGCACATGAAAAAATGGAAGAAAGAATAGCTCTGTGTTGCTTCTCCATTCCTCCTTGGAATTGTTTTGGCCAGTGAATAGGGCTATGACTGATTAAATCGAATGTTCCTAGCAATGTTAAGTATTATGTAGAAATGAGGATTTCAAGTCACAAAAAATTGCTTTTTTTTTTTTTTTAAATATCTAAGTTTAGAATTGTCAAGAAGGTACATGTTTCTATTTAACCAGGAAGGGTGATGGTTAAAGAGATGCAATAGTATGAACATCAAATGATTTTCCAGGTTAAAGAGATACAAAGCTCTGAATGTCAAATGATTTTTTTTTTTTAAGTTGCCCAACCATTCTGCCTCTCCTCTATTACAAAATCGCTTCACTCACGATTGACAAAATTGTTAGCATTAAAATATGCTACTTAAGTCCTGGGTTAAATTTGAAGAGTCTGACCTTCAATCAATATTTGCCCTTTTGTTTTGCGGGTATCCTTGGATTTTTTTTTTTCCATTCTTGAATCGATTTTGACTTTGGCTACCAAGGGAAATAGTATGACCTTATGGTATTTTCCGTTTTTTGATAGCTGTATTTAACTTTTTGGTGGTAGTACTAATAGGGAGAGCAAATAAAGCTGCGCATGCAATTCCTATTATTCTCTCTACCTTGTATATAGCCATGGAAACTTTGTTCTGTGCTGCTTTCTTTTGTTTGCAAAGAAAAGCTCTAAAGTCTAATCTACTGTCCAAATAAAACCAAACCTAATGAACCACAATATTTCTGTAATATATTTCCTATGAGTGAAGTTATTGCCTTCACTTCCACTTGATAAGAAAGCACTGTAAGGAAGACTGGAAGATCTGTCATGCCTTTATTATTCTTGATTCTAGCCCGCTTTGATCTTTCAGGTTTTTATTGCTAAAGGCAATGCTTGTGTGAGTAACAGTGCTTTTTTGTTTTGCCCTCGTATTGGTCGTCCTTACAGTCTTTGCCTACTATTCTTGTACTAGTCTTCTTTGGCAATGCTGCAAGAGGAAATATGCTAGTCTTCCTTGAAACATTATCTTCCTCTGGGAAGTGTACTACTTTGCAGCATTTATGAGCCACTCTTTTTCTGGATTCCAAGGGATTACAGTAACATAGGCAAGAGTTGGTAGCCTAATAATATCTATTTAAATGTGCTTGTTGGTCTAATTAAAAGTCAAGATGCACACTTGGTCTCATCAACTGGATTTACTGGCGACTGCATCACTTACTACACAGATTTTGTTCATTAATTTGTGCTTTTCCTTTTTGTGGGTCTCTCTGTGTCCTTGACATTGCTCATCCGATTAAAGAAAACATAAATCTTTATGACTTCTTTCTGTTCTCGGCAGATGAGTCCTGGGATGTTGAAAATGAGTTGCAGTTGGGTATCCTGGACATTGTATAAGTCAGCAAAGGAGGAATTTGCAGTTGAAATCCCTGAAAAAATGTTTTCTGCTCATTTGACTTAGTGCAATGCACCCCAACCACAAGTTTAGTGGGACTTGAATTGCTATCTTCATCAGGTGCTCTCTAAAACAGTTTCTTCAGTTTCTGCTGAATCTAAACTTGATTTGCTTGGAAAGCAAAGTTGTAGATCATCGGAAATGATTTATCGAGCTTCAGACATTTTATCCTAAATGTATACAAATGCAATTGTGGGATTGATGCATGTACCTGCACATGCCATTAATGTGTGATGTGAGCACATTTACATCTACTCAGATAATCGATTTTCTGAATATATACTCACATTTAAAAACCACGGTGATAAGCTAAATTGATTGTATAAGTTGATGCATGGAAAGGATAGGCTTGCCCCTAGCGAAACCAATATTTGTTCCTTCTTGACCTCGTTGGAAAGTGAATTCTTTGGAAATTCAGGAATATGAACAGCTTGTTTGAAGTAGAATTCTTGCTAACTTAGCAAATTTAGATATAGTCGATACCGAGATGCTCCAAGTCCATTGAAAATGTTTGTGTCGATTGCATTTAGTAGATTATACATTGGTTTCGATGTAAATGCATCTCTATGAAGAGAAGGCTAGCTATAATTGCAGCACCTCAGGCCATCACCTGTTATTTTCCCCTTTAGTGATGAAATTTATACCTTGGTTCCCATAACTAAAGATTTACTATCTTCTGGGTTGTGCTGTTGATGAATATTATTCTGTGCCAATTATGAGATACTTTATTCTCGAAGTTTACTAATGGTTTCTCGTGTTGTGATATGTAGCCAAATGTATTGTGCAGTAGTCCTGCAATTTGTCCCTAACGGGGGATGGATTGGTCAGATCAAAATATTCTATGGTGATGATTTTACTCATTCTGAGGATGTAACTATTGCTACCTTTTGATTGTCCAGTTTCATGGGGAACTGTTTATCATCTTGGAAAGAAATTTTGGTTATTTTCATAACCATCCCAGAACAATAGTGGTTCGAGCAACAGTTTCCTGAACTAATACCCGCTCTCATGCAACCATTGAGATTGGTCTGGCTTCTCAAAATGCTGTATATTTCATGGTTGTTTTGAATGTAAGTATTGTTTTAGCATTTCCAATTTTTATCATTTTTCTAAGAATCCAAGTAACCATTTTTGTGTATATATACGCATATGTACATACATATATCATAGGATTGGGTCATGAGGATTTTTTTTAAAATTTGGTCAAATTATGATTGGAGATCGTCATTGATGATCTTGATCTTGATATGGTCTACAATCTCAATAATGTTTACATTAAAAATTATGTAATTTAGTGACTTTTAGTCTATGCATGAAGTGATCAAAAATTATATATTTTAAATAATACAAAACAATGCATAGATTAGAATTTTTTGTACTATATAATTTTTGATATGTAAGTAGTTTAGAGGTATTAGATCATGTCTAAAAGCTCGGATCATCGATATTGGACTTGTACAATCTAAATTATGACTTGATCGAATTTGAGTGAAGATTTACTTGGCTAGATCCCAATCTCTGATGTATGTATTTATGTACGTATGTATGTATTTATGTACATATATACATATATATATATATTTATGTGTGCACGTATATATGTATGCACGTTACGTATAGATGTAGATACTCATCTATGTATCAAGATAAATGGGTTAAACATGCAAGTTAAATGGGTTAAAAGAATTAAGCATTGTTACCCCTTTATGCATGTATGATGTATATTTGTACGAAGGTTGGTACATATGTACATAGGTACCTATGTATATAGGTATGTATATAGGTATGCAGGTATGTACGTGTAGGTTGGTATGCTTGTACATATGTAGGTAGGTATATATGTAGGTTGGTTTGTATGCATTGAAGTAGGTATGTATGTACATGTATGTAGGTATGTTTGTAGGTATGTATGTACATGTTTGTACATATGTATGCAGCTATGTATGTATATATGTAGGTAGGTAGGTAGGTATGTATATACGTATGTAGGCATGTGTAGATACTACATCCCTACATGGTTACGTACATACATGCCTACATGTGTACATATGAATAAACTTATGTACATATGTACATACCAGCATATGGATGTATTTTTGTATACTTGCATTTCTTCTTGCAACATATATACGTGTATATGTATGTAGATATGCAAGTATGTATCTATGGATGTGGGTATGTACATATGTAAGTATGCAGGTATGTATATCGGTATGTACGTTTCTATTTATGCATCTAGGTATTCTTTCTCATACTTTCAAATAGATCGTAGCTTTTTTCTTATACTCTTAGCTGCACGATCTTAATGACTGATTGTTTCTTCTTACTCTTCTCCCCATATCTCAATAAACATGAAGTGTGCCATCATAAAAACGAACATCTAATATATAGTGATTTGGCTTGTCCTATTCAAAATGTAGAATTCGTAGTTTACCCCTAAGGACAAGAAAAACAGCGCAGATTTTGTGAGCTTGCAATTCTTTGTGGCCGCTGGCTCTGCATTCAATTTTATGAACGAATCCGGTTCTAAGCTTGTAGGGTATCGGGAGAACTGATTTGGTTTAGCTCTCAACATATTAACCATCACTGGATTCAGCTGTTGATGAAACATAGCTCTTCCGGTAAATCCAGAATTTCTTGACGTAATTACTAACGCATTTTTTATTGAAAATTTTAGTTATATGTCTGAATCTTTTCATAAGGTGGGTTTGATCTCGCCTCAGAAGTCTGGACAGAGACATGGATGCTATTGCCAATGTGGTCTGTTTGGATCAAACCTTCACTAATCCAAGCCAGAGCCATCTGTGGTGTTCTGGATTATCCAAGACTACAGTAGCCATAGTGTTATGAGCAATCCATCTAGTTTTTCTTTTTGCACAGTTTGTTTGGTGTGGCTTCCTGTGGACGGTGTAGCTAAGCAGCCCAGATCTCCGTAAACCATCAGAGAGCTGATGATGGGCAATGCTTGATGATGCTCGCTTATTAACTTCCAGGTCATCATGATAATGAATGACGTTAGGTTATCAAGTGGTATTTAAATGAATCTCTATCTAGGGCTAAAAACAGATGAGATAAAAATTAGATATTAGTGTACCTTTATCTATATTTTTTTTATTTGATAAATATAGGTGCAAATAGAATATTAGTTGCATACTAAATTTATATCCATATTTATTTCTAAATGGATATGATACAAAGTGGACATTCATAGTTTGATTATAAATACTGGTACAAGTCGGATAGTTAAACTTTTGATGATCGGGTATTATTACGTGAAGGATAAACAAATAAAGTCAATGCTATGTTAATATCGTTAGTTATTTTTTAAAAAATTCATGAGTGCTATATAAGTTTTAACAAGGTTACAAGAAGGATTGAATATTTGGATATGGATCGGATATTAATCTATCCGTATCTGTATCTATTTTTTTTATGGATATAATAGTTGAATGCTCAAATTTGTACCTATGTGCA
Organism: Phoenix dactylifera; assembly: GCF_009389715.1. Taxonomy (NCBI): domain Eukaryota; kingdom Viridiplantae; phylum Streptophyta; class Magnoliopsida; order Arecales; family Arecaceae; genus Phoenix; species Phoenix dactylifera. Next base: position 807,290 of record NW_024067684.1, read on the forward strand.
GATAAATTTGGATGTAAAAATGAAACTGAAAAAAATACTATACAGTCAACTTTCACCCCTAGCATTTCTCTAATAACTTTTACATAAAATAAACAAAGTTACCAACTTGATATCTGATGCAATATTTTAGCTGGCTAAATTACAGTTTTCTGATGTGCCTGTACTTCACCTTTCTACCACGCTGGATGTAGTAATGTCTCCATGTCTTTGTGTCCGCCCTATATTGACTACTCTATCCGAGCTATTTGGAGATTGTTGTCCCCATTTTGTCTCATTCCAGATGAGCTAGAAAATTTGGAATTCTTGAGGAACTCGGTTGTTGAGATAGAGAGTATGTCAACAAGCTTGCTTAGGCAAAATCTAGATGCTTGCACAAGCATGCCATCAACATTGAACTAGTCAGAAAGATGAGGATCAAAGAAAGGATCGAAAATAGCAAAGGTCCGAATACTTCAACCATTAAAGACTTTCACCACCCTTTTATTACCGTTCAAAGGAGACTCCCGACGAGATCAATGATTAGTAGATGGGGGGTGCACATAACTCCATATTGTGTGTGGTGTGGGGACGAGGAGACGGTTGATCATGTGCTCTTTCGGTGTGGGTAGGCGAGGGAGACTTGGCAGCTGTCAGGGCTTCCACAGGGGGCCTGGGGCCAGAGGGAATAGTTCGTGCAGGCTATTCGATGGTGGTCCGGTAGCTCCCAGCGGTGCCATTGGCCTTTGGAGTAACCTGCATTGCTCACCAAATCTGGCTGGTTAGGAACGCTCGGACCTTCGTGAGCACAGCCTGTCTTCGAGGTTCGCGATGGAGCGGGGTTGAGCACAAGCAGCGGAGCTTATTCGAGGTACCTCAGTGAGTGGACCTTTGATAGCTCGAGATATTTGGGATTCTCCTCTTGCTCAGACAGCGCCACGGATGGTGTTCTTCACCTGGGAGCTCCCACCCCCGAGTTTTCTCAAGGTCAACTTTGACGGGTCGGTTATGGATGGAGAAAATAGAGGGGGCATAGCCTTTGTTATCAGGGATCCGCGCTCGAGGGTGGTGGCCGTTGGTGCCTGTCAACTCTCATACACCACTATTTTCGAAGTCGAGTTGCGAGCAGCCTGCGCGGGCATTTGCTATGCTCGCCACGTGTTGCGGGCCGACTCTATTATCTTGGAGGGTGATTTGGTCACAGTGATAGGTTGGGTTCAGAGGGGTCCAAGTGGTCTAGATCGGGATCATCCCTTGCTTCGGAATATTTGGTCAATGGCTGGGATGGGGTGACGTTTCAGGCTAAGCACATTTTAGGAAGGTTAATGGCGCTGCAGACTGGCTGGCCACTTATGTGGCTAATCATTCTGGCGGCATATGGTGGACCCAGGAAAATAAGTTGCCTAGGGCTTTTCGTGATGTTTTGTTTTCTGATGTTATTGGGCATGCCCATACTCGTGTAGTCTGACTCGCCCGCCTTAGCTAAAAAAAAAAGAAAGAAAGAGATGGAACTGGGTAGGTGTGTAGCTTTAGGCTATAGTAGAAGGATGTAGCGCTGGGATATAGTAAGGGTGTAGCGTTAAATAATGGTAAAAGTGTAGCATTGGGCTACAGTAAAGGTATAGTGTTGGTTTATGATGGATAATCTCAGACCTATTACTAGGATAAACAACTACGGTATAAGTAAAGATAAAATAAATTGATTGTCGAAGGGTTTCTAATATAAAGTACAATTCTAATATTTATACTAGTACATAGAAATTGCCCACTATCTACTATTGACTGTTGTAATTTTGTCTGCTGTCATGTCTAACCGTAGCTATCTTCTACAAAGCATGTTGTTTAGCAAGATCATTCTACACCAAGCATTAAGTGAATTACAATGTCTGAATTTTTTGGATTATTAGTATATAGAAATAAATCCTAAGATATATTATACAAAATCTAAAATATTAAATAAAAAATATATACATGAAAATTAATAATCTAAATTTTAGTTGTAATTTAATATATAAAATTAAATTACAAAATTTTTATTTTATAGAAATTAGTTATGGATTATATATAAATATAATAATAAGAAATTGGAAGTTGATATATAGTTATCTAGAAGTTATGTCACAGACATTTAAAGAAAAGTTTTATGTTTTAGAAATTAAGTTCCTAGAGTTTAAAATAGAGAAAAATAATTACTAGAAGTTTAGATTGTTGTTAATTATTACATAGAAGTTAATTTAAATAATTATCAGTTACTCAAAAAATAGATTATAGGATTTGTGATATACATACATCTATTAAACAAAAATCTAGAAAGAAAATATGACATTCAAAAATTTTATATATAGAAATTTAAAATAGGTTTTTTAACAAAAATAAAAATTTCATAATATATTTCATAAAAATTAAGTTATTGAACTAGAAAACATAGAAACTTAATTTTCAAAATTATTTAACATTCAGAAGCTTAAATTTTTAGAAAATTAACTTACAAAAATTAAAATAATTTTTTTTGTCGAATTTGAATATTGTATAAATTGTTCCATACAGACTACTTGTTCTTAAAACAAGATAACTCATGCACATTAAAATTATTCTAGTACTAAATGAATATGGATCAGAGAATGAAGAAAGGAATAAAATTGCTGTATTAGCTTATAAGAAGTTAAGATAGATGCATGCAAGGTGTCTCTACATTCCTCACAAGAGAGAGAGAGCATAGACAGAAATCCTGAGGGTTCCTACTAGAGAGGAAGAGGGTGATGGTCTTGAAGAGAGAGAGAGAGAAAGAGAGAAAGAGAGAAACATGATCAGTGAGGTGGTGCTAGCATTGGTTTCTCATGGAAAAGAGAGATTGATTGGAGGAGAGGAAAAACGTAGGATTTAAAGACAACAGATTTCTCACAGATGCAGTAGAAGAGGGGGCATGAGTTTCTCATGGAGAGAAGGCACGGATATTAAGAAACCTGAATCCACCCCCGGCACTAGATATTATACTCTCTTTCATCCTTGTAATTGACAAGCCTGAATCTCCAAAAAGTTGAGGGTACTTCTTCCTCATTTCATCTTCTAGTTTCTAGGTAGCTTTTCTTTCCAAAATGGTGAGTCCAGCACTTTGACATAGTGAATGATATATTGCCACAGAATTTGATCCTTCCTGTCCATAATCCATATAGGATGTTCCTCGTATCTCAAGTTCTCTCTAAGGCATAGATATTCGAGTTTCACAGTATGGTTTGGGATTGGTATATACTTCCTTAGCATAGAAATATGGAAGATATTATATACATTAGCTAGTACAAGTGGCAAAGCAACATGCCTCGAATTCTTTCTAATTTCTCAAATGGACCCATAAACCCAGGACTTCACTTGCCTCGAATTCTAAATCTCACAATACTATTCATAGGCAATATTTTAAGAAATGCATGATCACCCACCTGAAACTCTAGTTACCATCTTCTTATTTTTTGCTGTATAAGCTTAGGTCCTCACAACTTTCTCTCACCATCACATCCCAACAGATAGACGATCAACATTTCCTATCATATAATTCCTTACAAGATGGCACTTGGATGCTAGCCTGCAAACTATTATTATAGGCAAAATCCACGTGCTCAGCCATGAGCTCTTCTGATCAATAAATCAATATCTCAACATATCCTCCAAATTTGAATAGTCTTTTTTGTCCGACCACCAGTTTGTGGGTAGAAAGCTATACTAAGGTTTATCTGAGCCCCAAAAAACAAAAATAGTCCATCTTCCTTCTCTTGCCTTCATTTTTTCAGCTCCAATTTTGAAGCTTGTCTTCCTGTTTGTCTTTGCATCAACTAATATATTCTCATCAACCAAAATGAATCTAGACATTGCACTCGATGCTGTAATTCAAGGAAGGCAAGAAGTGCTAGATCACTTACGAATTATAGGATTTCTAAATCCACATGTACTCATCTGTTATTTCTCTGGCTTCTTCATTCTAGGTCTCATTTTCAAATCTATATCTCTTGATATCCTCTTCCTTATCTTTCCTTGCCATCTTGATGAGACCATTCTTTATGAAAGATCAGGTTTCAGAATTTTTGTTTGGGATCCTAGGTTTGACCAAGTTTCACACTATAAAGCTTCTATCTAGGAGGAATATAGCCTCTTAGATATTTTATCTTTCTCTAAATCTCCTCCTAAAGCCAACTGATCTCTCATCCTTGCTACCCTTTGTTTCTGGTCATCTTCAAATAATTCCTGCATTTAAATCTTGGGATGACCAGTCCCAACCTTCTAGATTTAGGGTTTCTCTTAAATCTTAGGCCCATCAATGATGTATTGAATGCAAACAGTCCGATTGATATTCCTGATGAAGAATTTGGCTTGGGCCTTCTTATATGAAGAAGACCTTCGACCAGCAAACCGAGCTAATCTCCCAACATGAACACATCCCTTTCTTCCTAGTTTGGATTTGTAGATACCTTCTATGTTCCCAGTTGGTATAGATTGTGATAGGACATCCCTGATTGCCCACTACCTTGAACGAGGATCGGCCTATAACTTTAACCTTTTTAGTTTTCGTCTATCTAAATCAAGGCCTTAGGGAAATAAATTTAGGGAATTAGGTTTATCATGGTCCTTTTTGGATCTTCCAAATGTGGCTCTATCAAAGCAAAAAAAAAAAAAAAGGTGGCTCTATGCCTATTTTCTTGAAGTCCGACTGCCCATGCTTGATTTTCTTAAAGCCTATTTAGTCAATCTCTAATATGCTTGTCCAGGGGGATCCTTTCTCACTTTTTTTGAATGCTTCATAAGATTCCATGAAGGTCCTGCCCACCAGGGTAATTCTACTCCATGGGACTCACCAAATTCGATATAAACTATTTTGGCCATCATAGAAAAGATTAGATAGAGGCCAGGAGCAAGTTTCGCCACATCGGATGCTGCATCATGCGCCAAACTTTTAAAAGATTCTAACTTACCATTACGACATCCAATTAATGTACTCTTTTTTTTTTTTAAAGTCAAGTAACCTTTTGAACTCTACGATACAGCCCCACTCATAAAAGGTATGATGCACTAAGTGATCAAGGCCAAATTTATAGATGTAGGAACTTTATAGAGACACTTTCTTACTCCAAAAGATCTCCACGTAGGCTCCATCATGAAGCGATCTAGAAATAATAAGTGCTCAGCCAAGCATTAATCTCTAAATTTCTTCGCTCACCAATTTGGCCCTACTTAAGCAATCCATTATCCACCCCTATATTTTTTAAACTCCTCCTTTTATGATGAACTTCTAATTACTCATCAAAAATTGATTTCCCTGGACAATTTCTTTTACTAATGATTATGTTTGGAGTATAATTTTTGAAAGAGTTTTTTTCGTCAAAGGTTTCATTCCTGCCTAATCCACATCGAGTAGACCTTGTCATTGTGAGAATTCTTAATTCATGAGTTATAGGGAGAGACTTATGTTACCACAAACCGAGACTAAAGAAAATCTTGGATTTAAAGATGGTGTTAAAGATTACAAATTGACTTATTATACTCCTGACTAATTAACTGACAACCTCCTAATCAACTTTCTTCGATAAAGCAAACAAACAACCTGTTCCGACAACTTTGAACCTTCTCAACCTCTATTCATTCGCCAATCAACCGGCGATCAATCAGACGAGCTAGTTGGGAAGGGGTGATTAGTGAAGAAAGGAATTGCTGAGAGGTTGATTCTACTATTTGATCAAGACGAATGAGTAGTTGTGAAGCATGTTTAGGAGGAGGTCAAATTGACCCTTCTCTGAGTCAGACTAGTCAAAAACGGGAGAGCCCGCAGTCTATACTGCATCTCAGTGTTAGTACGTAAATAAATCGTGAATATGGTCCAAGTAATAAATGCCCAAGTTTTTTTCGGGTCCCAACTGCAATAAGATCCCCATGCTTCATTAGCCTATACTACTCCATAAAGAATGCCTATGGTTAAAAAGGTAAACCCTAAACTAATCATACGATAACTCCAATGATTCAAATGCTGAGTCAATTGATTTTATAGTATTTTTTTTTAAAAAAAGTGCTTTTAAAAATAGGTATATTTATAAACAAGCATGCTTAAGATATATAGTTACATTTGCTTTGTAGACAGTTAAGCATGTGCCATAAATTAACAATAAAATTGTAACTTAGGCTTGCCCCGCTTGTCACAAGCCTCAACTAGAGATTCTAATACCTTCGAATCTTCCATGGTGCATTACCAAGTATTTGAACCAACAATTATCACGCAAGCAGGTCATCATCTCTTCCTACAAAAGGGCAAATTAACAATAAAATGTTCATTGAACTCAAGGACCAGAAATAAAATGTCAAGTCAATAAGACCTCAAATGTTGATCGACAATTCTAAGGGCCGGAACTTTCTCCTACCATTTTTCTGTGGTCTGGCTGTGAACGCCACAAAACAAGTGGCAAATATACTTCCTTAGCTGCAATTTTAGACCACAAAATGAGTTCAAGAAATATCAACGTACTCTTTCGCCACCAGACGCGTCTTGGTACCGACTGATGTTACCGTTTCCCACCTATTATTTACCAAGATTACTTGGCCTGGATTTCCCCTTCCAACGATGCCCCCACACGGGGAGACGAGCCCCGCCATGAGGCTATAGAGCGCACTGAGCCTTGCTTCTTGTGGCTTGAGAAGGCTCCCGTGGGAAGCCGCTGAAAACCAAATAGCAGACCACTACTCTTTTTCCTCCGTGTCATTCTCGGCAAAGCTTAGTGGTGGTCTTCTTCCCCCGCTTGCCCGCCTTTCTATTCTACTGCAGCCTCCTTTTTTGATTCCCCTGCCTTCCAAATTTCAAACATCGCATGGAGTTTTTCTCACACCTTTACACCTGCTCAAACATCCCCTTTCTCCCTCTTCCTCTCCCCGTCTCTCTCATTCAGGCACGCACATAGCCATAAATCCATTTATATGAGTTGAGGAAGGGAGAAAGTTCTTATTTAGGTAATAATCTTCTGATATCTATCTAATAGATACATAAGAACCTAGACTGGAACATATCTAGTGGGCCTTATGAATCATATTACAAATAACCATCACTTTCTTAATAATGACAACAATAATAATAATTAAAGGCTGATAGATTCACTCTACAACAATATATTGATCTTGCAAGCCTTCGAGATAACGTGCATCAATTTGTTCACTCACTACCTATTTATTTCTCTCTCTCATACCATATCATGAGACAGATTTAAATGCCATCCGGTAGCACATCATAATATTGTAATAATTTTGATTGTCTCATCCATTGCTTTGCCATCAGACATCAGAGTGTGCTGTGAAACTGAGCATCAATTCACGCGGGACTCGGAGTTATTTGGAGCTGCCAGAGATTTTTCAGTAATCTATGGAAATGGTAGACAACATCGAACAGGCCACGTGAACACCAGTCTCCACCTCTTAAACTTCTCAATTAATGCTTCTGCCGTCTGCATGTTTTCATACTGATTGCCTTCTTCTCTCTTTCCTTGTAACTGGTCTTGTTCTCTCATCTATGTCGTAATTATTTTGTCTTATTCAATAAAAGCTGTGCTGGGTAGCTCCTTAATTTTAATTAGCCTCCCTCATCATCATCATCATCATCATCAAAAAAAAAAAAAAGAAAAAAAAAAAAAAGAGATGTTTATGAGCATACTCTTGAACACATCCAGTGGCCCATGAATTGCACTGCAAATTATCAAAGTGTGACAATTTAATTATGAGGACCATTGGATTTGCTTTTCCAGCAGTGCCATGGATCACGGGTACTTGTGGTCGTAGGCACCTTCAAGGTAAACCGCGTCAACTTGTTTATCCAACCTCCCTCTCCTCGAGTGTGTGTACGTAAAATGGCAGTGGTGAATTGGTTAGTTGCCTTTGGGCCTCAAAGTTGGACTTAGAAAAAGTTCATTACCTAAACCGAAGAAAGTAGAATACCATCGGTTTTAAATGCACGACTGAAACCATTCTTTATGCTTTGTGCGCTTCATCTAGGAATAGAATGATATCTACTTTTTGAGTTTTCATATTCTTAACGTAATAAGTCCATGAACCCTACTCACAGTCGATATTATAGTTAGAGAACTGATTTATATGGCAACAAAAAAGAATATACTATGAAAAAAAAAAATGGTACCACAAAATAATTCATAAAATTGCTCTTACACTCAGCAGAATGAAAAAAGTTCATTATTATAATCACCCAAAGAGTCTGTGAAGTTGGGAAATTTTCTCCCATACAAAGAATTACAGCTGAGTTTGTTTTTGCTACCATAATGGAGTTTTATGACACAGAAGAAAATTCAGCTACTTCACAGTTTTTACAGAGGTAATCTCTCTTTTATTTGCTGCATTAATTAACCAAGCCACCTAAATTTTATAAAAGGATACCAGTGCCCATCGTTATTCTAGTCTCCCCAACGAACGACTCCCGTCTTGCGCCTTCTAAAGCAAAGAGAACCCAAGAGCTTTTTGTTACCGTGCAGAAGATTGGATTAGCCTAATAACTTCAACCGCTCATGTTAATTTAATGTAGTGGAAACAAGGATTTTCCTGTGACCACTTCATTGCCGAAGCTGATGATACATTCCTTCTCTACCTCAGGAGTCTTCTGAGGAAGGTAATGAGAGTGACCCCCACCGGATGATCTTATATGATCGTTGAGCGAACGCTTGTGTTTGAAATTTGACCCACAGGTACAAAACCACAGCATGCCACAGTTCTTCTCATGGGTCCTCCAATCTCCTCTCACCGCAAATGGCTTGCTGCACTTTCTACACTCGAAGGGCTTCAATCCATGCTTCCTCTTATAGTGAGTCCGAAGGGTTTTGAAGTCCTTTAATGGTTTTGCTTGGGGATGATGAATGTTGTTCTTGCACCCGTGAGCACAACAGTAGCATGGAAGCTGGAGCATTGCAATCCGTTGTGTGCCTTTCAGAGATTCTGCTCCCTTTCTATATTCTGATCCATGCCCCCACATATGCATCTATAAAAATAAATATTACAAGCTAGTTTATGATTAAATATATAAGATATAGTGGTAGTTATAAATAGAGAAGAATAAAGTAGAATAGTCTCATAATTAGTAAAAGAACTTTTATGACTTTTTTTGTTATCTAATCACTAGATATATGTTTTTCTGAGTTATATTTTCACAGAAGACATTAAGAAGTGGACATTACACTAATCTAAGTATTAGAACAAGATGAAATAGATGAAAATAAATCACTTTGTAACTTCAGCCAGATATAACAAAAACAATAAATCTTTTGTACTGAGTTTATTATGTTTATGACCGCACACAAAAGCTAAAAAAGTTATAAAAAGAAAATTTAGGCCAGAGTGAAAAATATTGCCTGATCATGTGACTAGAAAGATAAACAAAGTGAAAAACCAGGAATATTTGATTTGTTGATCAGGCATGACCATAACTAATGCTGTTTTTTCCTCTTACTTCAATGTCCATAATTTTGGTATATGTGCTTGGACAAGGGGTTAATTCTTGAAGGAAGAGATAATTTTTTTTTTCTCAGTTCTTTACTAATTCACAAACGTTTGATAAAATAAAGTACAATGATTTATTGAACAAATTATAAGTCATGCATGTGAGATCGGCAGGAAGAGAGAAAAGCATAATCAAGTTGAACTTTCAAACTTGGGAAATAGAGCAATTCATCTTATTGTTGGGAAGAATATAATTATATGGACTCAGATAATTAGAAAACAGTAGGAAGAAGGAAATAAATTAGAAGTTCAAATACATATAATGAGTTCTTGAGAGGCTGACCTGCATATTGTTGTATCGGTTGAAGCTCTTATTGCAAACAGTGCAAGAGAACTGGACCGGCCCCATGAGGATCTGAGCTGGTGTGGGGATCCAAAACCTTTTTGATGAACCTCCCGACTTGCCGTCCTGTAAGCTCTCCATCTCCTCTTCTTCTTTCTTACAGTTCAAAGGCTTGGTCTCCCCATCAACCTCTCTTGATGCACCCGGCAATCCAATGTTCAAGGCCACGGTGACCATTTCTTGACTGACATCCTTCCCAACAAAGTCCTCTTCTTCCTTGATGGGCTTCTTAGCCCCTTCAAGACTACTCAAAAGTGGCAAGCATTCTTGTGCTAGGGGTGGAGAGGAGGAGGAGGAGGAGGAGGAAGGTAGCTTGAGCCATTCAAAGAAGGGAGGAGATTGGAAGCAGAGATTCATGTCTTCATCCATGGGGTATTTCCTTGGGCCCGTGTTACCAAAATCCTCTCCTTCTGAGTCTCCTCAGCAGGGGATCGGAGGATAGAAGTTCAGGGCTCTTCATGTCAAGGTATGCAGGTATTGGCTGGAAGAAGAGGGGAAAAGAGAGAGGTAGTTTGGTCTTCCATTAAGTCTTTGAGGTGGTTTTTGCTGCCCATTTTTCGTTTTCTTTTTCTAGCATGCTATGAGTACTTCACGAGGGTTGAATCTGTGGAAGCACAAAGCATTGTGGGTTTTAGAAGGGAAGTGCTCGACGGAATCAAGAAATATGAAGTAGGCTTCTTATTTTGCCATATTTCTTCTAGTATCTATATTAAAAAAAAATTCTAAAAGTCAAAGATACCTCTTACTAACAGAGTCGTTAGTCCTATAAATAATTAAAAAAAAAATGCAGCATCCTCTTTTTTTTTCTCATTTTTAGAATATACTTTTTACTATTACACACTATATAGCTAGGTGATATATATGTGCCAAGAAAATTAATTTTTTAGCAAGTCTATATACACTTTTAGGTAAATCGATATATATTTTCTAGAATATAGTATTTTCAGTATATAGCATACAACTAGATAATATATACTTAACAAATTAAACAAAGCTAGAAAATTATGTCACGTGTACTGGTACTGATGAACACCATATTCTGAAAACTATATATCAATTTATTTAGAGGTGTGTATTGCTTGCTAGATGACTAATTTGCTTGATGTGTATCATTTGGCTATGTAGTATGTACTAATAAAGAACATATTTTAAAAAATTTGCATCAATTTACCTATAGGTATGTATTAGATCGCTACTATGCATATATCAAAGAGGCTTGTAGTATGTATCAGAGAATCGACGAATATATATCACCCAACCATGTAGTGTGTATTGGTGAATATGATATTCTAAAAACTATATATCAATTTGTTTGGATATGTGTATTGGGTTACTCGATAATTAATTTGCTAAGTGTGCATTATTTAATCATATAGTATTGGTGAACACCATATTTTGAAAACTCTGTATTGATTTATCAAGAGGTGTGCATTAACTTGTTAAATGATTAATTTGCTTGGTGTGTATCATTTGGACATATAGTGTATATTAATAAAAATACGTTCTGAAACGAGAAAAAAAGAGGATGCTACGCTTTTTTTTTCTTCTGTAAATACAAGACTGTCGACCCCATGAATAAGAAGAGTGTTTTACTTTTAGGTTTCCTCTTTAAGATAGGCATTAGAAAAAATATAGTAAAATAGGAAGCTCGCCCCATATTTTTTTCTCTAGTGCTTGCCCCATGTGAATTTTGCTCGTAGGATCATGTCATGCTGATGGAAAAAGATAATACACATTAATTGTTTTATAGATGTATTTAGATTCTTTTGGTGGCTTTTTATCTATTATTTCCACAAAGGGCCTGTTTGCCCATTTTTATAGGATTGGGTTGAAAGTCCCGTAGGATTCATGGATTGGACCATCCATTTAAGCATGGACCTGTATTAACCATACTCTACCCAACCCAAATTTCATGGGAAGAAAAAAATTTCTTCCTGCAGCACAAAGTCTAGGATTTGGACTAGGTTTCGATAGGCTCTTAGAAAATATAAGCTAAATGGGCCAACAAGTCCAATTCCTATAGTATTTTCAGCCCAATCCAATAGGAATATTCAAATAGCCCCTAAAAAGTAACTAATTATTCTTGCACAAATAGCATCTTGCTCACGCTAGCTATTGAGTTCAATAGATCATCAGTGGCTGTGGAGCTCACCTAGATTGATTGTGCCATTGTATCTCTAGGTAGGGCTTCCATGAAGTGTCAATGGCCTTTCTCCAAGATGAGGGTATCGTAGGATTGTGCCCATAATAATAAATATTTGTAGGATATTTTTAATAATTTTTCTTTTTTTTTTTCCTTTTGCTCCCTAACACATTTTTGAGATCCACATGTGAGCTTTTAGTTTTAAACGTTTTATATTTCAGAGTTTTGTTTATATTATATTTTCTGCAATAAGTTTGATTAAGGGCTCATTGGGGAAAATTTTCTTGGGTAGATGTTTTCCTAGGGAAGCTATTTACTACATAATAATAAATATTTTTAGGGTATTTTTAATAATTTCCCTTTTTTTTACCTTTTGCTACCTAACACATTTTTGAGATCCACATGTGAACCTTTAGTTTTAAACTTTTTATAATTCTGAGTTTTGTTTATATTATTTTTTCTGCAATAAGTTTGATTAAGGGGACTCATTGGGGAAAATTTTCTTAGGTAGATGTTTTGCTAGGGAAGCTATATATTTAAACACAATCCATGGGGGATATTATGTTAGACAAGCATTTCAATAGGAAGACAATTTGAACTCGATGGAGGAATTTGTTTGCTATCTTACTTGGAAAATGACCTAAGAAAGTTTCCTAGGATTTTTTTTCTGATAAATTTTTTTTAAAGCAATATGCTAAGAAAATATATTTTTTGAGAATATTTTGAAAATGAGATTTACTAGAGTACAATTTTTGAAAAGACCTTTTATAAAACACTTTTCTCTTTGAAATTCTCTTTCCTAATTGTTTAAGAAATCAAATTTTATGGTGGCAAAAAGTCTATTTTGGATTTTTTTGAAAAACTTCTCCCAAAAATAATTTCAGACTCCTCTTGGGATATATTCTTAAATGTGCACATTATAGGGTGTATAAAAGGCCTCCCCTATAGAAGTTTTTGGCTCTCTTCAAATGTTTTATGTCATTTGCCAATTGAATGGGCACATAGCTTTCATACTAAAATGCATTCCGACGGCTCTTTCACTACAGGAATGGTAACTTTTACCGGCATTTTTTATAGCCTTTACCGACGCTAATAAGCGTCGGTAAAAACCCCGCCGATGCCAGAGAAAGCGTCGTAAACGCATCGGCGATACCTGAGTGGGAAAGTTTTTTGCCGATGCTAATGGAAAGCGTCGGCAAAACCTGGGATTTACCGACGCTAAAAAAAGCGTCGGTGTAGTTGGTTTTGCCGAGACAAACAAGCGTCGGCATAAACTACTACTCGAGCATGCGGGCATAGCTGCTGGGGTTTTTGCCGACGCTTATAAGCATCAGTGAATGGGTTTTAATGATGCTTTAAAGTGTCGGGAGTGGAATTTTTTTTTTAAAAAAATATTACAAAAACACATGCATATCATAAATCAGCATTTACATCAATATGAACCTGCATTATAATTACATCAATACAAATATTTAGATCATTCAAAATATTCATATTGTCATATATGATTAATAAGTTTAGAATTATAATGTACTTTGAAAAATATAAGAAAGATACATATAAAACTCCTTAAATAACAGTCTAAAAAGTATTAGGGACCGAATTCAGCACCATCAACATCTCTACGAGCTGTTGAAGTATCAGAAATCTACAAAAGAAAAAGAAAAACTTTAGAAGTTAGGAATATGAAAATTATTAACTCATGCAAAATAAGTGATAATTATGTAAAGTCATCAAATACATATAGTTATTTACTTGAGGAGAGAGAAATCGCCATAATATAGATGAAATATGCTCAAGCTGAAACTGCAAAGTTTGTTGGTTCTGCTTCAGCTCCTTATAAAGATGATAGTTAGATCCTTATCTGAGAGTAACATAATCTGTTGGATTTATGCGTTGAGGGATTATTATTGCTTATTACACAGACTTTGAATAGATTTAATCATGTTGGTATAACTTACCCCTCATGGAAAACTATCCTACTCCTCAAAGACGTTAAACAGTTGGATTTGCTTAAATGGACATAATTTACTTTATGAAAATGCCATAAGTGTTGAAACAATGACTCACATTGGCATGTTCATCTGCATTATATCTAGACTCTTGGCGACAGATACCATGACCAGTAGGCATTATATTGACAACATTTAGGTAGAAATCTGAATTTTCTTAAGCACCTGCTTAGGTCCAAATTAATCTACAACATTTTTCATGATGTACGTATAAAATTTGAGAACTGGTTTCTATTCAAACTTCAGTCTTGAGGAAGCACAGCCTACTGACGGATTGGTATCCATGAATAAGCACCACGAATCACCTTAAATAAGATCAGAAGTAACAGGCAAGACATCATGCATATAAATAAGGACTTCATAGAGGCATTGTTTCTATGGACCAATCCATGAGCTACTAATATTTGGTTAATTCTAAAATTTGAAATGCCGGAGAGGGTTGGGGAAAAAACTCACCGGCTATTAAATGCTGGAGAGGAGGGAGGAGGAGAGGAGCTTGTCGTCGAATGTCGCTCAGCACCAGAGAGGACAAGGTCGGCTGCTCGTCGTTGGAAAGGAGGGAGGAGGAAAGGAGCTTGCCGTCGGACGTCGCTCGGCATCGAAGAGGACAAGGGTCGGCTGCTCGTCGTCGGAGAGGAGGGAGGAGGAGAGGAGCTTGCCGTCGGACGTCGCTCGACGCTGGAGAGGACAAGGGTCGGCCGCTCGTCGTCAAAGAGAAGGGAGGAGGAGAGGAGCTAGGGTTAGCCTTGATCGGGATGCAGAATGAGGAGGAGGGGAACAACCGCTAGGTTCTGATGTCAATTTTATTTCTGACGACATATATAAGCATTGTCTTAGGCCACAATCTACGACGACGCTAATTAGAGTCGTCTATGGCCGATGCTTTTTAAAAACGTCAGCAAGTTTTGGCGCTAGACCAAAAATTGCCGACGCTTGTAAAAAGCATCAGCAAAAAAAAGTCGTTAAAGCACGATTTTTCTATAGTATTTATTATCCGCGGAAAATTTTCACATCCATTCCCTTGCTTTGACTTGCCGTGCTTCTAGAAATTCTTCTTTTGATAGCGGAGTCCTCGAACTCCTCTATGTTTCTTTCTTTTTGGCTAGAGATGGCTTGCATGTCTCCTTTGCAAAGGCTTAAGACGAACAAAGGAAGATTATTCGGATACACATTTTTCTCAGAGTTATATTCTTGGAAGATGATAGAGTCGATTTGGACCTTCTTTAAGAAGCTAGAGAGTTTCATGATTTGGCTTATGTCTTATGATTCAGCTAGGTGGAGCTCTACCCACCCTCGAGGATGTAGGCAACATCCTCAGGCTTCCCCCTTAATTATGGTTCGGAAGAGAGACGACTACATATATGAGGCGCGACGTAGGAGATGCTCGGTATCATTGATGTGGATGGGGCAGACTTGGTTTCAAGAGCCTTTCCTCATTTCTCATCATTTCCTGTTTATTCATTTTAATTACTCGTCACTTACTGTGTATTTCTGAGAGGGTGGATTCCTAGCTAGGAGGGTCTGAGTCGTATGCATATGCCTTGATACCTTTTGTCTTGTACAACTTTTCTCCTTGGATGATGCCAGGTTTGTGGATTCTTGCCTTTAGGATCTTCTAGGGGTAGTGGAGAATGGGCATTCTATCAGTCCTTGCATCCTACATGAGACCTTCGCTTGCTTGAGTACATTTCACCAGGATCCTTGGCAGTTTAGAGGTTGTGCAACATTGAATCATGTGAGTTTTCCAAACGCTTCCAGTTTTGTCGAGCATCCTAAAATAGTTCGTCTCATTATTTTTGAACTTCTTCTTCTTTGCATTTATGGCTGATGGAGCACCTCCCTATTATGGGGGATCCGCACTTGGTTTGCCCGAGGTCCCGTTATATCTGCATGCATTAAAGACCCATGACTCGGAGCTTGGCAAGAGAGAGAATGATGAGGATGGTAGTTTCCTTGGGAAGAGTTTGGGCTCCTCTTCTATTGTGTGGTATTGTGGTATTGGAGCTTGCCATCGAATGTCGCTCGGTGCCGGAGAGGACAAGGGTCGGCCACTCGACATCGGAGAGGAGGGAGGAGGAAAGGAGATTACCGTTGGATGTCGCTTGGCGCCGGAAAGGACAAGGGTCGGCCGCTCGTCTTTGGAGTGGAGGGAGGAGGAGAGGAGCTTGCCGTCGGACGACGCTCGGCACCGGAGAGAAAAAAGATCGGCTACTCATCATCAGAGAGGAGGGAGGAGGAGAGGAGCTAGGGCTAGCCTTGATCGGGATGCAAAATGAGAAGGAGGGGAACGACCGCTAGGTTTTGTTGTGTATTTTGCTTCTGACGATGCGTCGTCTTAGGTGAAACACTACAACGATGCTAATTAGCATCGTCTATTGCCGACGCTTTTTAAAGCGTCGGCAAAAACCACTTTTTCTGTAGTGTTTTCATTCAATCTAGAGTGAGTGACCATATCCTCCTTCCTGCTTCAATGGTCCCTAGATCCACCATCACTGGGGAGTTTGAAGGCACTTTGAATTGATCTAGGGTTGCCTATCATGCATGGAGCTCTATCGTTGTCTGCTTGGCTTTCCATTGGTAACCACAAGTAAGGCTACAAATGGGTCGGGCTAACCTGAAACGAGTGCTTAAGGAGCCGAAAAAGAATTTTTTCTATGGCAATTTATTTTTGGTTTATACCTAAGCAAAGACTATTTATGGAACGCCTATTATGATATTTTTCTTTCTTATGGAACACCTAATTATAGCTTTTTTTTTCTTTCCCCTCAAGTTTAGGATTATTTATTGTAATTGCTTGAAGAGCATTCCAAACGTGCCTATATAAAGACATGCCCTATGTTATGTTTTTAGAAATGAATTTCAAGTTTGAGAGAATTAAAGATTAAGCCTTTGATTTGACGAGTTTCTTCTTTTTGGTTGTTCTGTATCTCTGGGCTTTTCTTTGGGTGGCGAGCATGTCTCTATCTCAGGAAGATTGTTTATGAGTGGTGATCACTAGAACTTTACATCCTAGGATAAATTTTTTTGGATGGTGAGTTTTCTTTTTCCATCAAACTCTGTATTCTTTAGGTGGATTTCTTTGGGTAGTGAGTTTTTCTATATCTATTGTTCTTATTCTTAGGAATTTTGGGTTTACCATTATTTTCAAATTCTTGAGTGGTATTGGTTTGCTCATTGTTTGGTCTTCCCCTTTTTATGTTTTTTGGCATCAGACTTGGTATCAGAGCAAGGGTTGTCATGGCTAGTCAAGGTCGTGGTCGAAGAGGCAGGAAGTTGAAGGACCAAACTGTGAGAAGGATCTTCATGATGCTGAGAATGAAGAATTGCGGAGAAAAGTGTAGCGGCTTCAACAACAATTAGCACGTCTTCAAACTTTGAGATATAATATCCCAAATTATGAATTAGAGAAAAAATATTCACATGATGAGGAAGAAGAGACCATTCCTTTTCATCGTGATCATAACCCGACATCTAATCGTTCTCGAAGGAGTTGCGAGTTTCAATAAGAGTTCGACATCAAAGTTGATATTTCTGATTTTGAAGGAAGGGCGCATCCTGATGAGTTCATTGATTCGATGCATATGGTGGAGCGCATCTTTAAATACAAAGATGTACCAAAAGATCACAAGCTAAAAATTGTAGCCATCAAGTTGAAGAAGTATGCCTCTATCCGGTGGGAGCATATTAAGAAATAGAAGGCACGTGAAGAAAAAAGACGAATTGTGACATAAGAAAAGATGAGAAAGGTGTTAAGAAAGAAATTTCTTCCTGATAATTACAGACAAAATACTTTTCTCAAGTTTTATAATTCTAAGCAAAAAGAATTATCTATAGAAGATTATACTGCTTAGTTTGAGTATCTAATGTTGCGGGTTACATTGTGACATTTGTGACATGGTATAATTGCAACCTTATTGGACTTTTAAATATGTATGCAAGCTAGCAACTAAGGTTGAGAAGCAACTGAAGGAGCCTCGTAGGAAGTTTTTCGCTCTACAAATCATGACACTTCTTTTAACTGGAAAAGTGCCGGACCTTTCAAAGCTAATTCTACGAAGGCGTCCTTGTCAAAACTTCCTCCAAAAGCAGAAAGTCCAGCAATTGGTTCTAGTCATTCCTTACCTCTTATCGATCCCCGATGCTTCAAATGCCAAGGTATAGGCCCGGCCCGGCCCGATAAAAATTAATGCTTCATAAATTTTTTTAATAAATTAATAAATATTGAAAACTAAGGATTTATGAATATAAAGCCACCTTAATGGTAGGGGGTTTGGCATAGACCCCTACCAGTTTATTAATTTAAATCAAAATGGTACATAAAGGGAGGTTTGGACCTTGGTCTGACCTCCAGAATACAATAAGAAAGGGGCCAAAGGGCCGAGGTTTGGACCTTGGTCTGACCTCCAGAATACAATAAAAATATACAATTATAAAAAATTAAGAAATCTTACTAATCATCAGTGATTCAGTGAATCAGTATTCACTCTTCAGTCTTCAGTAGTGTTTGTATTGATGAGAGCACAAAAGTGCGACCTACATGTCACTAAAATTAGTGTTGTTACCAACCGATAATGATAAATTCATTAGATTAATATTATATTTGGGTTTGACACAGATTTTCATAAATTAAAAATAAAATATACATTGAGTACAAATTTGACTTCGGAAGGATCCCTTCCCAGATCCGACCCGGTTGAAGATCGAGTCAGGTCCGGGTCCAAATCGGGTCCAATTTCTTTGTGCTTTTGGAAAAGAATTTTGGGCAAATCTAATTTGACCATATCATAACTATGAGGTGCTGGGTAACCCATGACTTGAAAGACTTGCAATAGACCTTTAGTCAGAACAAATGATCCCTGACGAACTGAGTCCGTCCGTTTACAAACCAAATTTCACATCACACTATTTGTTTTTTTTATCTATATGACTGAACTTAGTGTCTCCTAGCTCCCATATCAGGAGGGCCAAAGATCGCACAACGCCCGCGCCTCCTTCAGCCCGTGATCCAGAGATCGCATGCCAGCGCCCCCCTCTTCCAGAACCGAGAATCCCAGCATCACGCGTCCGTGAATGGCATCTCCGGTGATCCCGCAATGTCCCAGCTTCATTCCATGGCAGCCTCCGTGTCCGGACATACCGCAACCAGCCGGGAAATGCGCGGCATTCAACCTCCAGCATGCGATCTAGCACGGATTGACGCCCTCCGCCCCATCCAAGCCGTGATCAGACTCCCAAAAATCGGATCCCCCAAGCATCCCGTGATGCAAGCCGAGATCGCGTGCCAGCAGCCCCCTCTGCAACCGCCCAGCGACCCTGTGATCCAGCCGTGATCCAAGCTCATCCCATCCCGTGATCAGCGATCCAACGCGTCTCTTCCCTTCCATTTCTCCCACCGCGTGCCAGCAGCCCACCTTCCGCTTCAGCTCCTCCCAGCACCCGAAGAAGGAAGCCCCAGCCGTGATCCACTCCTCCGCATTCTTCTCCCAGCAGCCATCCACGAAGGATCTCGTCCGTGATCGACTCCTCCCCGCGTCCTCACCGCGTCTGCCATCTCCCTTCCGCATCAGGCGTCCGTCCGCGGCTATAAGAGGAGTAGGAAGAAGAGGAGGGGGGGGGGAGTGCTCGGTGGGAGGCCAAGGGCTAGGGAGGTGGGGAGCTCGGCTGGTTCAAAGGAGAAGGAACAGGGGAGGCTCTGTTCTTGGGAAGAAGAAAGAGATTAAAAGTATTAGTTTATGTGTTGTTTAACCGTGGGAGAGAAAAAGAAACTTTATTTTATTTTATTTTATTTTATTATTTGCAGAAGAAAGAAGCATTAGGCTTCATCTTCAATTTTTTTCACTTTTTTTAATCATTTCTTTTTATGAAATCAATCAATTTCTTTCATGCAATCCTTGTTCTAGGTTTAGTTAAATTTCTGTTTTCTTTATGCAATCGTTTAATTTTTCTTTTTATGCAATACATCTTATTTTTCTTTATGCAATTTATGTTCTAGGCTTTTGATCTTCTTAGCACTGTTTTTCATCTATTTTAATTCATGCCAAAACTCTTCTCTGATTAGTTAAATATATAAATATTCTTTAAATCTAAGTATATGTCTTCTAGTTAATTTCAATTTAAAAAAAATAATTCTCCAGTAGACTAGAAAATCTATCATCATTCTACATCCTCAAAATAATGTTTTTCTTTAATCATTCAAAAATCGATTTCAAATCCGAGTGAACGTTCTGATTTTTATGCAACTCCAATCGCCTCCCTGTGGATCGACCTCTTACAACCGCTATTCTTCGAGTAGGAAAGATAAGAGTAAAATTTAATTTAACTTTTGTTCGTCGGTTCTAACAACGATCTGTCTAGCATATTTTTAGGTAGACAGGAATCGGTCGAACAAAATTTTGGCGCCGTTGCCGGGGAGGCAAATCGAGAAGTAAGAACGATCACGAAGATCAAATTGGATTTTGGATGCCCGGAGTGAACGCACTCCGGTAGTAAGTTTTTATTTTTATTATTTTCAGTTAATAATTTCGTACTTATTAAATTCTGAAATTTGAAATTCAAAAAAAAAATTGAAAAAAAATATATTTCAAAATTCAAAAATTCAAAAATTTAAAAATTTAAATTCAAAATTTGAATTCTGTGATTCGAAATTTGAAATTCAAAAAAAAAAGTTTAAAAAAAAATTAATTAAATTAAAAAATTCAAAAAAAAATTATTTTTGCTAGTAATTGATAAGGTGCAATCTCCCGAGGTTATCATACCTTTATTGGGGCTCCTCACGGAGTAATCTCCAGAGCTTATTCAACGGGCATTCGGAGATTGACTGACGCATAAGGATTGTGTTTAGTTTAGATTCAAGTTATTGCTAAAAAAAAAAAAAAATTGCTTGCTCATTTTAATCAGTACAACCTAATGACATTGCATAAACTTTAAAAAAAATATTGATTATTTGCTGCATTTAGTATTAAGCATTTGCATAAAGTAATTAAGGGCAAAACCCATTAAAAAGATAAGGTCGGAAAGTCATTACCTCTCCTTAGCCCAAAAATCACCACCTTGCATACTTATCCTAAGCCAAATTAAATTAAAATTAAATTAGACGTTGGCCTTAGGGTTTTCGAGCTCAATTAGGCTCTTGGAAAGAAGCGGCTGAAAGCCACTCCAGTGAGGATTTAGTAATTGGTGATGTCTAAGAAAGTTTTACAACAGTGAGAACTGTTACGGGTATTGTGGTATCGGTGTATCCCTTCTGGCACCACTGCACACCCCGGGACTTTCCTGGTCACTGGTTACTGGATCACTTAACTGGTAAGCTCAAGCTTAATCTGAAAGGGAGATTAGGAGCTGTCTAATCTAGAGAGAATTTCAGGAACTTTTATAACCTGATAAGTCTCTATGCAACTAGATATAAGAAGCTACTAAACCTCACTTAGCTCTAAAATTAATAGGGTCAAATTATTGTGTGGTGTTGATTGTGGTCATCTTGGTCTAGCCCTTCTTCTTATCTTTTAGGATTTCGTTTTAAAAAAAAAAAAATTGAGTCTAATTAAGTTGTGGAAAATGTATGCATGGTAGAAGGTCATTAAGGGATAAGTTAACCCCATTTGATCCTGAGATTGACAGAACTTTTCATCATAACCTGCGAACTGTAAACCAACCGTCGATCTCTACAATGGGTGAACATATTAGAACCCTGAATGAATTATTCGCTCCTGCATCCGCTAGTCCACCTACATGTATAGTATTGCCAATAAATAATGCAGCCCAATTTGAAATTCGGGCTGCAACAATAAACATGTTACCCAAGTTTCATGGGTTCGAGAGTGAACAACCCTATATTCATCTAAACAAGTTTTTGACAATCTGTCAAACATTTAGAAATCAAAACTTAGATGAAGAGGGTATTAAATTAAGATTGTTTTCCATGACTTTAGAAGATCGTGCTGCTGCATGGCTGTATTCCCTTGCTTCAAATTCCATCACATCATGGGAACAGTTGTCTAGGAAGTTCATGGCTAAGTTCTATCCCATGGTAAAAACTGAAAAAATTAAGGATGCCATCAGAACTTTTAGAGGAAAATCTGAGGAGGAATTTTTCCAACTTTGGGAAAGATTCCATGATCTGTTAGTCAAGTGCCCGCACCATGGGCTTGACAAGGCTGATCTAGTACATTTCTTTTATAAAGGACTAACTCCGGCACATAGAAACATGATTGAGTCCATGCACAAGGGTAGGTTCATGAACCAAACCCCGGATCAAGCCTATGAATTTCTTGTTGACTTAGCCGAGAACGCCCAAAATTGGAGTAGCTATAGTGAGGAAGTAAATAGAGATGAGTTCGGGTCTAGAAAACCAGGTAATTATGAAATGAAAACAGACCCAGAACTCAAAAATGTTATGTCCAACCTAGTGAATGGGATGAACAATTTAAGTAAAAAGTTTGATGCTTTTACTGTTTCCACTAGTTCGAGTTCATACAAAGAGTCAAATCCCATCATGAAAGTGGAACACGAGTCATATAGTTTGTGTGTCTTGTGTAACAGTCCGGAGCATCTAGTGGAGTGCTGCCCTAATCTGCCCATCATAAAGGCCGAGCAAGCAAATGCTCTAAATTCATATAGTGCCTTTAAGAAGCCCACTCCCAACTCGTTCAGCCCAGTTTACCACCCTGATAATAGGTTCCACCCAAATTTCTCATACAAGCAAAATGAACCTATTCAGCATCAAAGTGGTCCACCAGGTTTTCAAAACAACTTACCCAGGATAGGTCCACCACAAATGAACCAACCTTTGGTTCCATCTGTACCGCCTTATAATACCCCTATCCCACAGCAACCTTCACAATTAGAAACCATGATGGCTAATATGATGAAACAACAACAAGATTTTATCAAACAACAACAACAGACCAATACAGCCCAAGCCCAGACTAACCAATTCCATGCGCAAGCAATTGCAAAACTTGAGGTTAGTTTGAGCCAAATAGCTAACTCTCTAGGGGATAGGAAGAAAGGTAAACTACCTAGTCAACCAGTGCCTAACCCTAGTAGACAACAAAATCAAGGTCAGATAGGTCAGTATCAAATCAATTCTAATGGAAATCCGACCTATGAAGTCCAGGCAATTACCACTTTAAGGTCTGGCAAGCAAGTGGACAATAAAGTCCAACTTCCTGAAAATGAAAAAGAAAATAAAACTGAATCCGATAAGAACCCTATTCAGAAGAGGGGTCAAGAACAGGACAAACCGGAAGAAAGGGAAGAACCCATAGAAACATACAAACCCAAGGTTCCTTTTCCCAGTAGACTTCAGGACTCCAAGAAACAATCTAATTTTGATGAAATCATGGAAGTCTTTAAAACTGTTCAAATAAATATACCTTTTCTCGATGCCATAAGACAAATTCCCTCCTATACAAAATTCTTGAAAGACCTCACCATGGTCAAAAGAAAAACCAGTATTCCTAGGCAAGCTGTTATGGCTGCACAAGCCTCATCTCTCATTCAACAACAGATTGCCCCGAAATTCAAAGACCCTGGTTGCCCAACTATTGAAATAAAAATAGGAGAGACGATCATCCAGAGAGCTCTATTAGATTTAGGAGCCAGTGTAAACCTACTTCCCTACTATGTGTACCAAAAATTAGGTTTGGGAGAATTAAAGCCTACAAATATTACCCTTTTCTTAGCAGATAGGACAGTGAAGTACCCCAAGGGGATTGTAGAGGATGTAATAGTGAAAGTAAATGAGTTTTACTATCCTGTGGACTTCGTTATCCTTGAGACTGAACCTGCAATACATCCAGATAGTCACAAACCTATAATTTTAGGTAGACCCTTCTTAGCCACAGCAAATGCTGTGATCAACTGTCGAAATGGGATGCTGAAGTTATCTTTTGGAAACATGAAAGTCGAGCTTAATGTCTTCAACATAAGTAAACAACCAGCAGACGACAAAGAAATCAATGAAGTTGACATGATTGAAAGTCTGGTTCAGGAGACTTTCTTACAAACTTATAATAAGGACCCTTTAGAAGCTTACCTTGCTCATTCCGAGGAAGGGGTCAAGCATGCGCCCCTTAGTTCGGTTCCCCTTATGAGCATAGATCGTCATCAGCCAACTGTTCTTCATCGGACTCTTCCAAAACCATTCTTAGATAATGGTTGAAAAAAAAAGGAGGATTTACATTTTGTCCGGCTGAAGACATAAAACTTAGCGCTCTTGGGAGGCAACCCAACATGTAAATATCTTCTATTTAAAAAAAAAAAGTTCAATAAATTACTAACATGCAGGTTTGGGGAATTTTGTCCCAATTTTCAATTTACCCACCCATATCAGGTAACCTCTCCTCTGTCCTCTTACTGCTTTAAATTTTCTTTAACATTGAGGACAATGTTAGATTTAGGTTTGGGGGTATTTTTACGCATTTTATAAAGAGGAAAAAAAAGTTTTTAGTTAAAATTTTTGAAAAAAAAAATATACAACACACAAGGTATATAAAATCTAAGAGCCCAATGACTAGTTGGAAGTAGTGCAAAGTGAGTTCTTTTTATTAAGTTCCTTTTAGTGAGTTGTAAGCTAATTAGTGCTTTGAATTTCACAACACATCTGGCCTGCATTTTCTAAGGTATAGGTTCGACATTGTGTTGAGAATATGGTAACAACCTCGAATCCTGATGAACCATCTTTTTCTGATCCAAAAAAAAAATAAAAAATGGTGGATTTAGTCAGGTACATCGAAAAGGGCTACCTATTGTCAAAGGTCAGCGGGCTTGTGATGAGGAACCCGAGCATAGGTCCGTAGGGGAGTCTTGATGCCCGACACCTCATGCCAACTGGTGTGAGAATTGTCGACTAATTGCTCGCTACATGGAGGAATCATCACAGGAGTGAAAGTGCACAATATATACATTATCATTTCTCTTTCAAAAAAAAAAAAAAGAGAGAAGAAAAAAAAATGAAAAACAAAAAAAAAATGTATATTGACCTTAAAAAAAAAGACAATAGTGTGAAAGCCGTCGTTGTAAAAATTTGAGTAAACTGGAATATTACATATAAAGCCCATGAGGTATTAAAGTAAACATCCACAGCTCTCGAAATTCTGCAGAAAAGATGATTTTGAATCAGCAAATAGGTCTTGTCCGACCAATTCTTGGAAACTACTAATATTAGCGATATTTTGGAGATCCGAAACCTTAGCTGGTGCATGGTCTAGACTTCACTAAGCACTCAAGTATAAATAAGTATTACAACTCCCTAGCAGAAAACTTAATAACTTCAACTTAAATTGCATACTAACCTAAAATTTGGGCTACTTAGTAATTAAAACCTTGTGTGCTTTTGAAATTCTTATCAGTTATGTACTTGAAATAAGACTTTCATTTCACAAACCAAATTTTATTTTGGGATTGAAGTTTGTGGGTAACTTCACTGCAAACCCTCACGAGACAACACTCGTCCACTAGGGTAACCTAGGGGTTTAACGGCTTGTTGCACGTGCTAAGTGCAATCGTAATGCTCTACGAAAGTGAGTATTTATCTTAGTATATTTATATAATAAATAACACTTTTGCACTCTTATTTTATCATTTTCACACTAAATTGCTAGAGACTAGCAATAAGCTAGTTGGGGGGTGTGATGAGAGCACAAAAGTGCGACCTACATGTCACTAAAATTAGTGTTGTTACCAACCGATAATGATAAATTCACTAGATTAATATTATATTTGGGTTTGACACAGATTTTCATAAATTAAAAATAAAATATACATTGAGTACAAATTTGACTTCGGAAGGATCCCTTCCCAGATCCGACCCGGTTGAAGATCGAGTCAGGTCCGAGTCAGGTTCGGGTCCAAATCGGGTCCAATTTCTTTGTGCTTTTGGAAAAGAATTTTGGGCAAATCTAATTTGACCATATCATAACTGTTACGGGGGAACTTAGCCACCATGCCCCACGTGACCGGCACGCGCGCCCAGGAAGACTACGGCAGCCCCTTGATCCAGCAATCCGACCCCGAGTCCGACATCTTCGTCTCCGCAGCCCGACCCCGAGTCGGCTGCCCCTTGATCCAGCAATCCGACCCCGAGTCGGACATCTTCGTCTCCGCAGCCCGACCCCGAGTCGGCTGCCCCTTGATCCAGCAATCCGACCCCGAGTCGGACATCTTCGGCTCCGCAGCCCGACCCCGAGTCGGCAGCCCCTTGATCCAGCAATCCGACCCCAAGTCGGACATCTTCGGCTCCGCAGCCCGACCCCGAGTCGGACACCTCTCGACAACGACAGGCTATTCCCCAGAGGCACGCCGCAGCCTCCTGCTCCACTACTCCCTGCAACGGTTGTATCTGGCGCTGCTCCACGATCCCCTGTAACAGCCGTACAAGGCGGAGCTCCACTACGCCCTGTCATGGCCGTACCCAGCGCTGCCCCACGACGCCCTGTAACGGCCGTGTCAGTGGCAGCTCCATCGTGCCCCACGATGACGAACCCCCCTGAAAGACCCCCCAGCCTGGTATATATGCAGCAGGGAGGAGGGGGAGGGTAAGCAAGAACTTCCAGTGCATTCTCTTACTTGCTACTATTATCTCTCCTTCTCCTCCAATCTCCTCTGACTTGATCGTCGGAGGGCCCCCACTACCCCAGTGGTGGTGCGAGGCTTGCTTGCAGGTTTTCTGGTGGAAGGTGGAGCGCAATCAACACCAACCAAGGCAACTCAAACGGAACCCCGTTCACACCGCTGTGCCAATCGTTCTCGGTTTGGACCACCAGCAACAGTTGGCGCTAGAGGAAGGGCACCGAATCTCAGAGCGATCGTAATGGCACGGCGAGGTGGTCGTGGAGCTTCCAATGCCTCCGGTCGCGGGGCCTCTCGCGCCTCCGGCCGGGAGGCCGCTGCGTCTCCAACGCATTCTCAGCAACACTCCACCGTTCCACCCCCCATTCAGATGGTCGAGGCCGCTCAGTTCGACCAGTTAGCCCAGCAGGTTCGCACCCTCGCGGAGGCAGTGCAGAACCTGCAGGGTGTGATGTCTCGGGCGCCGCAGCGGGCCCAGGAGCCGCTGCTCCCTGAGCGCTCACCTGTCCTCCTCAACCCGCGCTCCTTCCTCTCCCATGGGGAGGAGCGCCGGCGCGAGGAAGATTCTCGAGCACGGTCCATTCTGCCAGGACCTTCCCATCGGAGCTGCGCGGGGTACGAGAGGCGGGCCCGGGCGCGTTCCCAGACCCCTCAGTCCTCAAGGAACCCGCGCTCCAGTCGGTCCCCCTCTCGGTGCTCCTTGTCTCCCACCCATCGGTCGCGCTCCCTGGACCGGCGAGTGGACGATCTCCACCGACAACTCCAGGTCCTGAAGGGCCACTCCAAAGATCCCTTCGCCGACTTGGAGATCTCCTCCCAGCCGGCGCTTGCCTCGAGGATCCTGCGGACCCCGAATCCGCCGGAGTTTAAAATGCCGGCGATCGAGCCCTATGACGGGGCGGCGGACCCGCGGGATCACGTCGAGAGCTTCAGGACCCTTATGCTCCTCCACGGAGCATCAGATCCTCTCCTCTGCAAGGCCTTCCTGGCGACCCTCCGTGGCCCGGCAAGGGCGTGGTTCGCCGGCTTGGAGGCTAACTCAATCCAGTCCTTCGACCAGTTTACTCGCCTCTTCATCATCCATTTTGCCGTCAGTAGCCGGCGGCGACTGGTCTCCGACTCCCTCTTTGATGTCCGGCAAAACGAGGGAGAAAGCTTGCGGGATTATCTTACCCGCTTCAACAAGGCTACGCTGGAAGTCCGGAACCTGAGCCAGGAGGTGGCTCTTTCAGCCCTGAAGCGTGGCTTCCGAAAGGGCAGACTCACCTTCTCCCTGGACAAACGCCTGCCGCGGAGCTTCCCGGAGCTGTTGTCCCGGGCGAACCAGTATGCGGACGCCAAGGAGGCGGCCGCCCACCGGAGCAAGGAGGCCGCCGAGATCCCTCCAAAGCTCGGGAAGAAAAGGCGAAAAGAGGCACGCCAGAGGAGGAGCCCGACGCCTCAACATCGGTGCAGAAGCCTGTCGCCGGCGAGGAACCACGGCGCCCTACGCCCTCGTTCTCCGCCCCGACGCTTCAACCGGTACACTCCTCTCCTGACTCCCCGGGCCCAGATCCTCATGGAAATCAAGGGACGGGAGGACCTCCCGGTCCCGAGACAGATGAAGAAGATTCCTGGGAGGAGGCCCTCTCGGGCGTACTGTGAGTACCACCGGGACCACGGCCACGACACCGAAGACTGCTTCCAGCTTTGGGACGAGATCGAGGCTCTCATCCGCCGAGAGCGTCTCGGTCGATATGTGAACGACCGACGTCCCCCCGCAGACCCGCGTCCGGCCGACCCGGCCCCTCAGGAGCCTCGGGAGCAGAATCGACCCGTCGCGGGCGTGATCCACCCTATCACTGGGGGCTGCCCCCGGCCCGAGAGGAATGCAGGGGGCTCGACTGAAGCGTCAGGGGCAGCCGTCGCAAAGAGGCAGAGGGTCGGTAATGTAATCACTTTTTGTGATGAAGATGTAAAGAGGGTTCAGACCCCCCACGATGACGCCATGGTGATCTCCCTCACTATGGCGAACTATGATGTAAGGCGTGTTCTTGTGGATAGTGGAAGCTCAGCTGATATTTTGTTTTACGAGGCCTTCCAAAAGATGAGCTTGTCCAGACAATTGTTGCACAAAACATCCACCCCCCTCATAGGATTCACTGGTGACGCTATCTCGGCCGAAGGTGTCATTGAGCTGCCTGTGACTGCGGGCGTTGCACCCGCAGAAGCCACGGTGCGGCTCGGGTTCTTGGTCGTCCGTATTCCCTCGGCCTACAACGCTATCCTTGGACGACCCGGACTGAACGCCCTTCGCGCGGTGGTCTCTACGTACCACTTGCTCATGCGGTTCCCCACGGCGGCCGGGATTGGAGAGGTCCGAGGTGACCAACCGACCGCAAGGCAATGTTTCCTAGCAACTCTCAAAGGGAAGAAGCCCGTAGAAGCCTTAAGCGTCGAGTCCCTCGACGCCAGAGACGAGGTGGCCTTGCGGCACGGGGAGCCGGCCGAGGGTGTGATCGAAGTTCCCCTCGAGGAAGGTCGCCCGGACAGGACGATCCGGGTCGGCGCCAATCTCGACCTAGGAGCTCGGGCCCGGTTGGTGGAATTCCTCCGAGCCAATGTCGATGTGTTTGCCTGGTCGGCGGCCGATGTACCTGGGATCGACCCGGAGGTCATTTCTCACGCCCTCAACATCGACCCGACCCACCGACCGGTAAAACAGAAGAAGAGACACTGTGCCCCGGACCGGATCCGAGTGGTCGACCAGGAGGTAGACAAGCTCTTGGAGGCAGGATTCATAAGGGAGGTCAGCTACCCCGAATGGCTGGCAAATATCGTACTTGTCCGGAAGGCGAGCGGAAAGTGGAGGATGTGCGTCGACTACACCGACCTGAACAAGGCATGCCCCAAGGATAGCTTTCCGCTTCCGCGGATAGACCAACTGGTCGACGCGACTTTCGGATATCAGCTGCTGTCTTTCATAGACGCCTTCTCCGGCTACAACCAGATAATGATGGCTCCACAGGACGAGGAGAAAACTGCCTTTATAACAGACCGGGGGCTGTACTGTTACAAGGTAATGCCCTTCGGTCTGAAGAATGCTGGCGCCACTTACCAGCGCCTCGTCAACAAAATCTTCAAAGAACAAATCGGCCGGAACATGGAGGTGTACGTGGACGATATGCTGGTGAAGAGCCGCCATGCAGACCAGCACATCGCGGATCTGGAGGAGACTTTCGCCACCTTGCGGAAGTTTCACATGAAGCTGAATCCAGCGAAGTGCGCCTTTGGCGCTTCGGCCGGGAGGTTCCTCGGTTTCATTGTCAACCAGCGGGGGATCGAAGCCAATCCGAACAAAATCAAGGCCATCCAAGATATGTCCCCTCCGACCAAAGTGAAGGAGGTTCAGGAGCTCGCTGGGAGGGTCGCCACGCTCGGACGATTTGTGGCAAAATCGGCCGAACGCTGCCAACCTTTCTTCAAGGTGTTGAAACGCCCGAAAGACTTCCTCTGGACGGCCGAATGTCAAGCAGCATTCGACCAGCTCAAGGAATACTTGGCGTCTCCTCCCCTGCTGTCCAAACCGCAAGAAGGGGAGATGCTCTACCTCTATCTGGCGGTCTCCCCAACCGCAGTCAGTGCGGTACTGGTTCGGGAAGAGGCAAAGCTCCAGAAGCCTGTGTACTACATCAGCCGGGTCCTACGGGATGCCGAGACGCGGTATACGAAGGCTGAAAAGATCGCCTTCGCGCTGCTGACCGCGACCAGGAGGCTTCGCTCCTATTTCCAGGCCCATTCTGTCACCCTCTTGACCGATCAACCGCTGCGGCAGATCCTCAGCAATCCTGAGAATGCGGGACGGCTGGTGAAGTGGGCAGTAGAACTTGGTGAGTTCGACATCCGCTACCAGCCCCGACCCGCCATCAAGGCCCAGGCGCTCGCGGATTTTCTCGCTGAGTGCACGGGGTGCAGGAGGCGGAACCTAGGTCGCCGGAAACACCCAGCCTCGACCTCCCGATTTGGACGCTTCACATCGATGGGTCGTCGAACCCCGAAGGTGGAGGGGCCGGGCTGGTCCTTACCAGTCCTGATGGAGTGATAGCCGAGTATGCCTTGAGGTTCGGATTTCCAGTGACCAACAACGAGGCGGAGTACGAGGCCCTAGTCATGGGACTCAAACTCACCAAGGAGCTCGGCATCCGGCGCCTGAAGGTCTTCACCGACTCCCAGCTGGTGGTCGGGCAGGTCCGTGGGGACTTCGAAGCCCGGAACCCGACCATGCAGAATTACGTCCGGAAGGTGCAAGCACTCATTCCCGACCTCGGCAGTGTCGACATCCAGCAGGTCCCAAGAAGTGAAAATGCCAGGGCCGACAGGTTGTCCCGCTTAGTGGGCGCAGACGCGCACAACTTGTCGAGGGCGATCTACCTGGAGACCCTGGATGCCCCGAGCATCGGCAAGGCTGGAGCGGTGATGGCGATTGACCTGGAGCCGTCTTGGATGGACCCGCTTGTCGCCTACCTCGCTGAAGGGATCCTCCCTGAAGACGAAGATCAAGCTCGGCGACTTGTTATGAAGTCCGCCCACTACGTACTCTATGAAGGGAGGCTGTATCGGACCTCGTTCACCGCCCCCCTCTTAAAGTGCCTCTGCCCCTCGGAAGCGGCCTACGTCCTCGGCGAAGTCCACGAAGGCGTTTGCGGATCACACCTGGGGGCTAGGTCCTTGGCGCACAAGATCATGAGGCAAGGCTATTATTGGCCTACCTTGTTGGAGGACTCAAAGGATCACGTACGGAAATGCGACGCCTGCCAGCGCCACGCCAACGTCCAGAGAGTCCCTTCTGTCCCCTTGGCACCAATCACTGCACCCTGGCCCTTCGCCCAGTGGGGAATGGATATCCTCGGACCATTCCCCGTCGCTTCAGCTCAGCGGAAATTTTTGATTGTTGCAATCGACTACTTCACCAAGTGGGTGGAGGCAGAGCCGCTGGCCACTATCACGGAAGCGCAAGTCCGGAAGTTCGTGAAGAAGAACATCATTGTCCGATTTGGGGTACCTCGGGTCCTCATCTCGGATAATGGCCGACAGTTCGACAACAAGCATTTCCGTGACTTCTGCGAGGAGTTCGGGATCGAGCATCGGTTCACATCTGTGTCGCATCTCCAAACCAACGGCGAGGCCGAGGTCACAAATCGGACAATCCTCCAAGGAATCAAAGCGCGAATCGGTCGGACGGGGCAAGCTTGGGTCGAAGAACTCGAGAATGTCCTTTGGGCGTATCGGACCACGCATCGGACCCCTACCGGGGAGACGCCTTTCAGCCTAACCTATGGCACGGAAGCCGTTGTCCCCATGGAGCTCGGACTCCCCTCACCTCGGGTGGCCGCGCACCGACCCGAGGCCAATTCGGAGCAACTCCGAGGGAACCTGGATCTCTTGGAAGAAGCGAGGGAAATGGCGCAGGTTCGGATGGCGATGTATCAGCGGAGGGTGGCCCGATATTACAACTCCAAGGTCCGACCGAAGCTTTTCAGAATCGGAGATCTGGTGCTAAGGCGAGCTAAAGCATCTCAACCTGCGGAAGGTGGGAAGCTAGCGCCAAATTGGGAAGGCCCGTATAGGGTTCGCTGGGTAAACCGACCTGGCTCCTACTAGTTGGAGGCCCTAGATGGTCGAGAAATTCCAAGGAGCTGGAATTCCGCTAACCTGCGGATGTATTACCAGTAGAACGACAATGCCAGAAAGACAGTTCAAAAATGTATAACACTTTTCATTTCAATAATTTCTGGTTACAACGGCGTGCTCGTGTGATTACAAAGAATTCCCAGAGGGGAATTAGGGTATAAAGAAAGTAAAGAAGAGGTGGAGACTCCGAGGAGCTGGAGATCTGGGATTCCGAAACCTCCATCCGAAGCGGCTGCAATCCCACCGGAAGTGGGTGCTTCCAACCGGAGGCGCCATCGACGTCTCACGAAAAAGACGAAGAGCCAGCGCGGATGAAGAAGAAGTGGACGAAGGAGAAGTCCACACTGCTCCTACCTAGAGGCGCCATCCACGCCTCACGAAAAAGACGAGGAGCCGCCGCAGACGAAGCTCCCGCTGCCTCCAGGGGAACGCCACCTCCAAGGGATATTCCGGTCCTCCCCAGTGTTAGGGGAGAGAAGGAATACAAGGGAGAAGAGCATATGGAGGCGCGGTCCCGGATCAAGCGCCTGGTGCGGAGCTCAATCGGGAGGCCGAACTTCAAGGAGGGGAGACGTGATCCCGGATGAAACGCCTAGAGCGGAGTTCCGCCGGGGAGAACCTCCTTGTTGATCCCAGATGAAACGGCTAGTTGGCGGAAGTCGCGAAGGGCGCGCCTCCCGTTCCTTCGGTAGGGGTCTTTCAACCATGCGCCGGAGAGGAGGCCCACAATCCATGGCAACCTGAACAGCTCCGGTTTGGCAGGCTCCATCGCACCTGCACCTATATTTATAGCCAAACTGCGGCCCCCCGGTCGTTCCGATGCGGGTGGCTCCAATAAATGCGGGCGCATTGAATCCGGAGCCGATCCGGCTCTCGAGGCATATCTTCCCGCGATTTCCTAAGCGTTATTCTCCTTAATCGCATTCTTTGTGCAGGACACTCCGGGTGGCCTGTACCCCTAGGTCCACATATCTCCGCTCGCGCCCAGGCCGCATCCGCCTCGAAGAACGCGCGTATCGCGGCCGCTTAACTGACACTCCTCGCAAGCAGCAACTGGCGATCCGATTTCCCAGGTAACCCCTCAATTAGCATTTAATGCCCATCTGGTGTTCCCCAGGCGACGCTTGGAGAGGAGGAGAAACACGATCGCAGCTGGCCGCGGAGAAATTCCGTCGGGCGGCAAGCGACAGGCGCACGACCAGCGAGCGGAATTTTCCGAGGCTCGGCTCTCGGATGCCAGGCTAACCCGATGATCATCCCGGGAGCAGACTAGCCTGAAGCCCCGACCGGTCGCCTCGGCTTGCGCCAGCCTTGGCCGACCAACGAGCGGAATTTCCCGAGGCTCGGCCCTCGGATGCCAGGCTAACCCGATGATCATCCCGGGAGCAGACTAGCCTGAAGCCCCGACCGGTCGCCTCGGCTTGCGCCAGCCTTGGCCGACCAACGAGCGGAATTTCCCGAGGCTCGGCCTTCGGATGCCAGGCTAACCCGATGATCATCCCGGGAGCAGACTAGCCTGAAGCCCCGACCGGTCGCCTTGGCTTGCGCCAGCCTTGGCCGACCAACGAGCGGAATTTTTCGAGGCTCGGCCCTCGGATGCCAGGCTAACCCGATGATCATTCCGGGAGCAGACTAGCCTGAAGCCCCGACCGGTCGCCTCGGCTTGCGCCAGCCTTGGCCGACCAACGAGCAGAATTTCCCGAGGCTCGGCCCTCGGATACCAGGCTAACCCGATGATCATCCCGGGAGCAGACTAGCCTGAAGCCCCGACCGGTCGCCTCGGCTTGCGCCAGCCTTGGCCGACCAACGAGCGAAATTTCTCGAGGCTCGGCCTTTGGATGCCAGGCTAACCCGATGATCATCCCGGGAGCAGACTAGCCTGAAGCCCTGACCGGTCGCCTTGGCTTGCGCCAGCCTTGGCCGACCAACGAGCGGAATTTCTCGAGGCTCGGCCCTCGGATGCCAGGCTAACCCGATGATCATCCCGGGAGCAGACTAGCCTGAAGCCCCGACCGGTCGCCTCGGCTTGCGCCAGCCTTGGCCGACCAACGAGCGGAATTTCCCGAGGCTCGGCCCTCGGATGCCAGGCTAACCCGATGATCATCCCGGGAGCAGACTAGCCTGAAGCCCCGACCGGTCGCCTCGGCTTGTGCCAGCCTTGGCCGACCAACGAGCGGAATTTCCCGAGGCTCGGCCCTCGGATGCCAGGCTAACCCGATGATCATCCCGGGAGCAGACTAGCCTGAAGCCCCGACCGGTCGCCTCGGCTTGCGCCAGCCTTGGCCGACCAACGAGCGGAATTTCCCGAGGCTCGGCCTTCGGATGCCAGGCTAACCCGATGATCATCCCGGGAGCAGACTAGCCTGAAGCCCCGACCGGTCGCCTTGGCTTGCGCCAGCCTTGGCCGACCAACGAGCGGAATTTCCCGAGGCTCGGCCCTCGGATGCCAGGCTAACCCGATGATCATCCCGGGAGCAGACTAGCCTGAAGCCCCGACCGGTCGCCTCGGCTTGCGCCAGCCTTGGCCGACCAACGAGCGGAATTTTCCGAGGCTCGGCCTTCGGATGCCAGGCTAACCCGATGATCATCCCGGGAGCAGACTAGCCTGAAGCCCCGACCGGTCGCCTCGGCTTGCGCCAGCCTTGGCCGACCAATGAGCGGAATTTCTCGAGGCTCGGCCCTCGGATGCCAGGCTAACCCGATGATCATCCCGGGAGCAGACTAGCCTGAAGCCCCGACCGGTCGCCTCGGCTTGCGCCAGCCTTGGCCGACCAACGAGCGGAATTTCCTGAGGCCTAACCCTCGGATGCCTGGCTTAGCGCCGGAAGAAGTTCCTGAGGCCTAACCCTCAGATGCCTGGCCTAGTGCCGGAAGAATTTTCTGAGGCCTAACCCTCGGATGCCTGGCCTAGTGCCGGAAGAATTTCCGAGGCCTAACCCTCGGATGCCTGGCCTAGTGCCGGAAGAATTTCCTGAGGCCTAACCCTCGGATGCCTGGCCTAGTGCCGGAAGAATTTCCTGAGGCCTAACCCTCGGATGCCTGGCCTAGTGCCGGAAGAATTTTCTGAGGTCTAACCCTCGGATGCCCGGCTTAGCGCCGGAAGAAGTTCCTGAGGCCTAACCCTCGGATGCCTGGCCTAGTGCCGGAAGAATTTTCTGAGGCCTAACCCTCGGATGCCTGGCCTAGCGCCGGAAGAATTTCCTGAGGCCTAACCCTCGGATGCCCGGCTTAGCGCCGGAAGAAGTTCCTGAGGCCTAACCCTCGGATGCCTGGCTTAGCGCCGGAAGAATTTCCTGAGGCCTAACCCTCAGATACCTGGCGTAGCGCCCGAAGAATTTCAAGAGTCGGGAGTCAGCGAGACGCTACCAAGAGTTAAAAAGAAGAAGGACGAAAGTGAAATGAAGAAACTCTATTTGCATTAACTTTCATTGTTTCAGGGCCGAGACCCATACAACTTGGCAAAACGCCAACACACAAAGAAAAGAACAAAAATACAGAAGGTCAGCTTGGAGGAACCCCCGGGTCGGGAACGCCGGGCACGTCCGCAGGGGGTAGGGAGACGGTTGGAGAATCAGCAGGCAATGGCGCCAGAGGGGAGTCGAGAAGGGAGATCCCACTCAGGTCAATTTCGGAGTACTTAGCCGACACCCTTGCCAGGCCTTCCTCGAAGCCTAAGACAAAGGAGTCGGACCTCGCGTCCGACATGTCACGGACGAACTCGTCAGACTGACGATAGGCCTGTACCGCCTCCGACATATCACGGGTGAACTCGGCGGACTGACGATAAGCCTGTACCGCCTGACGCCCGATCTCCGCACTCTTCTCGGCCAGCGCCGCCTCTGCCCGCTCCATAATCTGAGCCTTCGCCTCCAAGACCTTCGCCACAATCCGGTCATCCGCCTCGGAGGAGACCCTCAGCAGATCAGCCTGAGCCTCCTTGTGCTTCGCCTCGGCAGCAATGCGAGCAGCCTCAGCCTCCTCCAGGCGCGAATAAAGCTCCTGGTCGCTCGCGCGGAACTTCTCCAAGACCGACTCCAATTCGCCCAGCTTGGCTTCAAGAGACCGGGTTCGGTTGCGGGCGTTGTCGGCTGACCGCTGGGCCTTCTCCCACCTCTCCCGGTAGTCGGCAGCCTTCCGGGATTGCTTCTCGGCCCGCTCCTCCGCCTTCTTGATCTCGCCCTCGAGACCCGAGGCAACCTTGAGTTGCTCCTGAGCCTCCAACAGTTGCTTCTCGAGGGTGACGAAGCCGAGTGCCCGCTCTTCGGCCACCTGGAGCCTCGTCTCGAGGTCCCTGGTCGTCCTCCCCGCCGCAGCCTGACCTCCCTCCTCTACTGCCTTCAGTTGGCTCTCGGCCCTCGCCAGAAGCCTCGCCTGTTCCTCGTAGCACTCCTCCAGGCGGATCATGTACTGGGCGAGCTAAGAGATAAGAAAAACGAGGGCGTCAGGCGGGGATCAACAGAGCCTATAAATGATGAAAGCGACCAAAAGAACACTCACCGACATGAGACAGACGCAGCTGGCGGCCCCAACGTCAGGGACCCTCATCTCTCGGACCCGCCTGCGGTCCTTCTCCAGCAGCACCGTCTCGATGAGGTTTCGGGCGCCGGTGAAAGTGAAGGCCGACCCCGACTTCTCCCCGGAGTCGGACGGTGGTTCTGCAGCCTTACCCTTACCCATCGCTTGGGGAAGAGTCATGCTGACCATGCTCGGGGCGGGGACCGCCCCTGGAATTGACAGGGTCCCGCTCGGCCGGGGCCTCGGCGCGTCCCTCCTCGTATCATCCGGAGCCGACCGAGTCGAAGGCTGGGCTGGTGACCGATCACGTCCGACCCGTCCATCTCGGGCGCGCCCGGGTGATGCCTCCGGAGAAACGGTAGTCTCGGCATCGGAGGGCTGATACAGCGTCAACTGCCGGTCCGCACCCGCGGCGTCCCCCTGATCGGTGGGTCCGGACCCGTCTGTCGGCGTCGGAGTCACCTGCTGGCGGGACTTCTTCACCGGTGGGGCCCCGCTCGGAGGAGCTCATTTCTTCCTCCGGACTGCTTCCAGTAGGGACGTCCTACCAACAGCCGTTGCCTTGTCCGACCGCATGACGTCGTCGATCTCTGCAAAAAGGACGAGGTGGTCGGAGGTTGAGAAACTGAAGGAAAGAACGAGACGAAAGAGGAGAAAAGAGCTAAAAAAAAAATGGTGGCGGGCTCACGGTCAGCGGGGACCAAGCTCAGACCGACGTTCACCAAGGTATCCTCGGAAATAAGGCAAGCCACCGGGGGGAGCCGGCCCTCGGCAACCAACCCCTTCAAGACGGCGACGCCATCGGATTCCTCCCTCGACAACCTCGATAGGCCAATCGGGGACTTCATCGGCGTCTCCCAGGTTGCCCTGATTCCCCAAGAGGGATCTACGTCAATGAAAAAGAAACGCTCCTTCCAGCCGTGAATGGAGGAAGGAGCCTCCTTGACGAGGCCACACCCTCGCCGCGCCGCAAAGCACCACCACCCTCTGTCCTGGGGGTGGCCGTTCAGGCCGTAGCATTCCCAAAAGACATTCAGGGTGGCGGGAACCTCGTGCATGCGGCAGAGAACCTGGAAGGCCGTCAGGGCGCGCAATGAGTTCGGCACCAGTTGCGTCGGCGCCACTCTTAAACCCCGAAGCACCTGCACAACTAAGTCCGAGGGGGGAAAGCGGAACCCGGCCTGAAGAATGCCCTCGTTGATGGCAACCTTCCCTGGAGGAGAATGGGACATCCTCTCCTCAGGCCCCGGGAGCGTAACATTGCAGGCCTCGGAAAGGTGGTATCGAGCCACGAACCTATCTAGGTCTTCGGCGACCAGCTCCGACTTAATGCGGTTTGCTCTCACTTCGCCCATCCCTAATGGCCAGTGAATCTACGGTCAGGACGGGGTCAAGAAGGGGGAAAGGACCGGAATGACTGGAGTACACTAATACAGAAGGAGAAAGTATGGAGAGCCTTAAATTGAAGAATGGGGCAACTCACCGGAAAAGAAGGAAGAACGGCTCCGAGAGCGTCAAAGGAGGAGCAAGCGAACAGTCCGACGGCGATGACGGCAGTGCAAAGGAGAAACTCGAAGATGTCTGTAAAGAGAAAGGCGGACGGAGGAGGGCCCCCGGTTAAATAGGCGGAAAGGTGGGCGACGCCTCGGTGACGCCAGAGGACGCCTGGCTGCCGAAGGGTCGCTCGCGCCCCAAAGGCAAATCGACGCCATTAAGGAAGGATGTCCGCCGAAATCCTCAGACTGCCAGGTCAGCAACAACCGCCATATGCCATAAAGAAGGCGGGGAGCTCGAAGCGCGCGCGCCTCTCCGAGGGATGGCGGCAATCTCGAAGCATCAC
This sequence comes from Phoenix dactylifera, assembly GCF_009389715.1. Taxonomy (NCBI): domain Eukaryota; kingdom Viridiplantae; phylum Streptophyta; class Magnoliopsida; order Arecales; family Arecaceae; genus Phoenix; species Phoenix dactylifera. Next base: position 845,878 of record NW_024067684.1, read on the forward strand.
TCCCTTCACCCGTTCCCCTTCTGGTTCCGGGCTCGGAAGTGGGGGGCTACTGTTACGGGAGAACTTAGCCACCATGCCCCACGTGACCGGCACGCGCGCCCAGGAAGACTACGGCAGCCCCTTGATCCAGCAATCCGACCCCGAGTCGGACATCTTCGTCTCCGCAGCCCGACCCCGAGTCGGCTGCCCCTTGATCCAGCAATCCGACCCCGAGTCGGACATCTTCGTCTCCGCAGCCCGACCCCGAGTCGGCTGCCCCTTGATCCAGCAATCCGACCCCGAGTCGGACATCTTCGTCTCCGCAGCCCGACCCCGAGTCGGCTGCCCCTTGATCCAGCAATCCGACCCCGAGTCGGACATCTTCGGCTCCGCAGCCCGACCCCGAGTCGGCAGCCCCTTGATCCAGCAATCCGACCCCGAGTCGGACATCTTCGGCTCCGCAGCCCGACCCCGAGTCGGCTGCCCCTTGATCCAGCAATCCGACCCCGAGTCGGACATCTTCGTCTCCGCAGCCCGACCCCGAGTCAGACACCTCTCGACAACGACAGGCTATTCCCCAGAGGCACGCCGCAGCCTCCTGCTCCACTACTCCCTGCAACGGTTGTATCTGGCGCTGCTCCACGATCCCCTGTAACAGCCGTACAAGGCGGAGCTCCACTACGCCCTGTCATGGCCGTACCCAGCGCTGCCCCACGACGCCCTGTAACGGCCGTGTCAGTGGCAGCTCCATCGTGCCCCACGATGACGAACCCCCCTGAAAGACCCCCCAGCCTGGTATATATGCAGCTGGGAGGAGGGGGGGTAAGCAAGAACTTCCAGTGCATTCTCTTACTTGCTACTATTATCTCTCCTTCTCCTCCAATCTCCTCTGACTTGATCGTCGGAGGGCCCCCACTACCCCAGTGGTGGTGCGAGGCTTGCTTGCAGGTTTCCTGGTGGAAGGTGGAGCGCAATCAACACCAACCAAGGCAACTCAAACGGAACCCCGTTCACACCGCTGTGCCAATCGTTCTCGGTTTGGACCACCAGCAACAATAACTATGAGGTGCTGGGTAACCCATGACTTGAAAGACTTGCAATAGACCTTTAGTCAGAACAAATGATCCCTGACGAACTGAGTCCGTCCGTTTACAAACCAAATTTCACATCACACTATTTGTTTTTTTTTATCTATATGACTGAACTTAGTGTCTCCCAGCTCCCATATCAAGAGGGCCAAAGATCGCACAACGCCCGCGCCTCCTTCAGCCCGTGATCCAAAGATCGCATGCCAGCGCCCCCCTCTTCCAGAACCGAGAGTCCCAGCATCACGCGTCCGTGAATGGCATCTCCGGTGATCCCGCAATGTCCCAGCTTCATTCCATGGCAGCCTCCGTGTCCGGACATACCGCAACCAGCCGGGAAATGCGCGGCATTCAACCTCCAGCATGCGATCTAGCACGGATTGACGCCCTCCGCCCCATCCAAGCCGTGATCAGACTCCCAAAAATCGGATCCCCCAAGCATCCCGTGATGCAAGCCGAGATCGCGTGCCAGCAGCCCCCTCTGCAACCGCCCAGCGACCCTGTGATCCAGCCGTGATCCAAGCTCATCCCATCCCGTGATCAGCGATCCAACGCGTCTCTTCCCTTCCATTTCTCCCACCGCGTGCCAGCAGCCCACCTTCCGCTTCAGCTCCTCCCAGCACCCGAAGAAGGAAGCCCCAGCCGTGATCCACTCCTCCGCATTCTTCTCCCAGCAGCCATCCACGAAGGATCTCGTCCGTGATCGACTCCTCCCCGCGTCCTCACCGCGTCTGCCATCTCCCTTCCGCATCAGGCGTCCGTCCGCGGCTATAAGAGGAGTAGGAAGAAGAGGAGGGGGGGAGTGCTCGGTGGGAGGCCAAGGGCTAGGGAGGTGGGAGCTCGGCTGGTTCAAAGGAGAAGGAATAGGGGAGGCTCTGTTCTTGGGAAGAAGAAAGAGATTAAAAGTATTAGTTTATGTGTTGTTTAACCGTGGGAGAGAAAAAGAAACTTTATTTTATTTTATTTTATTTTATTATTTGCAGAAGAAAGAAGCATTAGGCTTCATCTTCAATTTTTTTCACTTTTTTTAATCATTCCTTTTTATGAAATCAATCAATTTCTTTCATGCAATCCTTGTTCTAGGTTTAGTTAAATTTCTGTTTTCTTTATGCAATCGTTTAATTTTTCTTTTTATGCAATACATCTTATTTTCCTTTATGCAATTTATGTTCTAGGCTTTTGATCTTCTTAGCACTGTTTTTCATCTATTTTAATTCATGCCAAAACTCTTCTCTGATTAGTTAAATATATAAATGTTCTTTAAATCTAAGTATATGTCTTCTAGTTAATTTCAATTAAAAAAAAATAATTCTCCAGTAGACTAGAAAATCTATCATCATTCTACATCCTCAAAATAATGTTTTTCTTTAATCATTCAAAAATCGATTTCAAATCCGAGTGAACGTTCTGATTTTTATGCAACTCCAATCGCCTCCCTGTGGATCGACCTCTTACAACCGCTATTCTTCGAGTAGGAAAGGTAAGAGTAAAATTTAATTTAACTTTTGTTCGTCGGTTCTAACAACGATCTGTCTAGCATATTTTTAGGTAGACAGGAATCGGTCGAACATGTATCATCATCATCAGAGGATGTTGTATTATGTCCACCTTTATCTTGAAGTCTTGCCTCAGCATCCAACCAATCTTTGAAGCAGAGAAGCATCTCCACCATTTCGCTCGTCATCCTACTTCTCTTTTCGTCAAGAACACGCCGACCTACACTAAAAGCGGATTCCGATGCTACCGTGGACATCGGCACAGCTAAAATATCGCGTGCAATTGCAGACATAACAGGATATTGATTTCTAACACTCTTCCACCAAGATAATACATCTAGATTCTTTATTTGATTTTCATCATATGCAGACTGAAGATCATTTCGTAAATAAAATTCTAGTTCACTACTTAAAGATGAAGAAGATGAAGATAAACTTGAAGCATGTGTGTGTCTTTTCTGTGCAATGAATGAAAAAATAGATGACGAACGAGAACTACTAGAAGAAGGAATAGAGGTTTGTATTTGTGTTCTAGATCCACGAATTTTTTCATCATATATAGCATAAATATCATAAAGAAGTTGTTTTACCTCATTTTTAGTAGGTTCAGGATCTTTAATCATATTTTCACAGTATGCATCAAGTAAAATTAGCACGCCATTTAATTTAACTCTAGGATCAAATACAGCAGCTAAGTTATGCATAGGACATATCTTGTCCAATACTCATTCCATTTAGATTCCATTAGGTCAATAATAGGCATTAAAACATCATCATATCTATGTTCTGCAAATTTTTGACTAATTATATATGCTTGTTATAAAAATGAACATGAAGTTGGATAATAAATACCAGAAAGAACATTGGTAGCATTATAAAAACTAAGCAAAAAATCTTCCAAAATTTTTTCTTTATTCCAATCAGTTTCAGTCAATGTAAAACCTAATCCACGATCATTAATATATGCACTTAATAAGTTTCTATATGGGTATGCATCATGTATCATGCTATATGTTGAGTTCCAACGAGTAATTACATCAAGTTTAAATTTTTTAAAACGTTTACCATGATTTATACATAGTTCCTTAAATTCTTGAAGTCTTGATCTTGAAGCATGAATAAAAAAAACTGCATTTCTAATTTTACCAATCACATCTTGAATCATACCCATGCCAGCTTGAACAGAAAGATTTAAGATATGACATGCACATCTAATATGCAATAAATTTCCATCTAACATGGGATGCAATGAGTCTTTTAATAATGCAACAGCAGAATTATTATTAGATACATTATCAAAAGTAATAGACATAATTTTATCATTAATATTATATGAACATGCAGTTTGATAAATGATATTTGAAATTTGTTGCCCAGAATGTGGAAAATCAAAATCACGAAAAGCAAGAATACGTTTATTTAATTGCCAATCATTATCAATATAATGAGCAGTAATGGCAATAAAACAATTACTACCTACAGATGCTGACCAAATATCAGAAGTTAATGAAATTTTTACATTTAAAGTAGAAAGTGATTCAATTAAACTTTGTTTCATTGCTAAAATAAACTAAAAGGTAATTCATCCTTAACTATCCATTTTACAAGTACTTTTCTTTGATTTTCATGATTATATGCAAAATTACCTACAAGTAATCCTCCTTGTATATTAAGGGTACTTTGAGTTTGAGCATGAGAATCATGCATCCTATGACTCTCTTGATGTCTTTTTAAATACCCTGTTCCCCCACTACTACTACAACTATAAAGTTTGGCACATTTTTTACATTTAGCTTTCCAGACTCCATCAACCATAACTCTATCAAATTCAGTCCATACAGCACTAGTCCTCTTACGAGAAGAGGTTTGATCTTCACTCAGTTCACTAGTTCTAGAGGAACTAGGAACATGGGGTTGGGGATTAGTTTCTTCTTCCTCAGAAACAGGAGGAATGCCAAACTGACTTTCCTTGATATATCTAAATTGATGAATTAAAAAAATAAAAACTAACCACAAGGAGGATTGGAGGAATTGAGTAGAGGGTCGGAGGGCAGAGGCAGAGCCGCAGAGCCGAGATTCTGAGCTTCCTCTTGTGCTCTCAACAGGAGTGACCTTCTCTTCTCAACAGGAACCTCCTCTTGTGTAGCACTTGAACACTTGTTAAATGCAAACTAAAAATTAAATTGCTAGAAGAGCACTTTAGAAGAGAGAAATAATAGTATTAGAGAAGGAGAGAATAGTTGGTTTGGTGTGGTGAGAATGAGGGAGGAAAGGGCTATTTATAGAAGCCCAAATTTTTTTTTTCCAAAATACCCCTCAATTCAGCCGTTATTGGACAGTTGGGAGGGGTAAAACCGACTTTTTTCCAAAATAGCCGTTGGAAACGGCTATTTTCCTCACCCCTCACCGTTGCGGGCCGTGCCTGGCACGGCCCGTTTATACCCGTTACGGGCCGTGCCTGGCACGGCCCGTGGCGTGCCGTGCCCGGCCCGGCCCGCCAATAGACGGGCCGGGGGCCGGGCCGGGGGCCGGGCCGGGCTTCCTTTTGCGCCCACGACGGGCCGTGTCGGCACGGCCCGCTTCATAAGCGGGCCAGGCCAGGCACGGCCCGTTTAGACCTTGGGCCCGGTGGGCCTGGGCCGGGCCGGCCCGGCACGGCCCGATGCCCAACACTACTGTAAAATTAATTCTCTTATGGACGAAGACGAAGGTGAAGCCAAAGATTTGGGTGAGCCAACATATGATGAGGAGGTAAAAGAAGAGGAAGTGGTTTATGCCGATCAAGGAGAATCTTTGATGGTTTGTAGGAGCTTGAGCACAACACATGTAGAAGATGACGAGTGGCTTCGCAACATCTTTCATACAAGATGTACTTCTCATGGCAAAGTTTATGATATGATCATTGATGGAGGAAGCTGTGATAATGTCGTGGCAGAAACAATGGTGGAGAAATTGAAGCTCAAAATCGAAGATCATCCTAAACCATACAAGCTTTCTTGTCTTTGCAAGGATAATGAGGTAAAGGTTCACAAGCATTGCCTTGTTCAATTTTTTATTAGTAAGAAATATTCCGATGAGTTGTCTTGTGATGTTATACCTATGGATGCATGTTACTTATTACTTGGTCGTCCATGGCAATATGATAGAAAAGTAATACATGATGAATTCAAGAATATGTATTTCTTTGTGAAAGATGGGGTGAAGATTGTGTTAGGGCCTACTAAAATAGAGAGCAGTCCCAAGCCTTCTAAAGGGGAGGAAATAATCTTTTGTCCAAGTCTAAAGTTGAAAAGGACATAGTGGAATCTCATAGAACCTCTATAGGAGATGAGGAGAAGTGTGAGTTGCCTCCTATCATGGATACTTTGTTCCATAAATTTTCTGATATTGTTTCCGATAAAATTCTACCAGGACTACCATCTATGAAAGACATGCAACATTGCATTTATTTTATACCTGGTGCTAGTCTCCCAAACAAGGTAGCATATAGGATGAATCCTAAGGAGTAAGAGGAGTTACAAAAGCAAGTAGACGACTTGATTGTTAAGGGGTTAGAGAGGGAAAGCATGAGCCCATATACGGTTCTAGCTCCTTTTATGCCTAAAAAGGATGGTTCTTGGCATATGTGCGTTAATAGTAGAGCAATGAACAAGATTACAATCAAGTACCGATTTTCAATTCCACATCTTGATGACTTACTTGATCAATTACATGGTACTTTTACATTTTTGAAGATTGATCTTAGGAGCGGCTACCATCAGATCCGAATGAGGCCAGAAGATGAGTGGAAGACTGCTTCAAGACAAGGGATGGATTGTATGAGTGGATGGTTATGCCATTCGGATTGTCAAATGCCCCGAACACTTTTATGCGCCTTACGAATCATCTGTTTAAACTTTTTATTGGTTTGTTTGTTGTGGTTTACTTTGATGATATTTTAGTGTACAACAAGCATATTGATCAGCACTTGATGCATCTTCGTTAAGTTTTTAAGAAGATACAAGAGCAAAAGCTGTATGTGAACTTGAAGAAGTATCACTTTTGCACTATTAGACTCATCTTCTTAAGTTTTGTAGTCTCAAGTGATGGAATCAAGATGGATCTAAGCAAGATGGAGGCAATCACAAGCTAGCTTGTTCCCAAAAACTATTCATAATATCCAAAATTTTCATAGGTTAGCTTCATTTTATCGTCAATTTATAAAAAAATTCAATGCTATTATTAATTCTTTCACTGATTATTTGAAAGCGGGAGTCTTTAAGTGGATTGAAGAAGCATAGAAGAGTTTTGAGATTTTGAAGAGAAATGTAACTAAAGCTTTTGTCTTAGCATTGCCAAATTTTGAAGGCATATTTGTAGTAGATTATAATGCTTCTAATCTGGGGATTGGTGTTGTCCTTAGTCAAGAAGGTAAGCTTATTGCCTATTTCAGCGAGAAGTTGAGTAAGTCTCGGAGGTAGTACTCTATTTATGACAACGAATTCTATGCCATCATGCGAGCCTTGGATCACTGGAGCCATTATCTTTTGCTTAAGAAATTTATTCTCTTTTCTGATCATGAACACTGAAGTACATCAATGGGCAACACAAATTGAACTGACGACATGTTCAATGGGTGGAATTTTTGCAGACCTTTTCATTCACCATTAAGCATAAGTTTGGACTTCAGAATAAGGTGGCTGACGCACTAAGTCAAAGATATTTCATGCTGTCTACTATGCAAGTGAAGAAGTTCTCAAGGAGCCATATCAAGATAATCTGTATTTCAGTACTATTCTAACTGAATGCATAAAAGGGTCATTTAATCATTTCGTCTTGCAAGATGGATTTCTTTTTCAAGGATAATCGGTTATCCATTCCTTAATGCTCATTGCGAGAGGCAATTATTCTAGAAGCTCATGGAGGTGGCCTAGCTGGACATTTTGGGCGAGACAACTTTTTCGTTGGCGGCATCTCATTTCTATTGGCCTAGAATGGAGCGAGACATTATGAGGCACTTGGAGCGATTTAAGACTTGTCATATAGCCAAGAGTCATGGGCAAAACACAGGATTGTATACCCCATTACCAGTTCCAAATTCACCATGGGAGGCTGTTAGCATTGACTTTGTAATGGGGCTGCCATGGACACAAAGGAAGAAGAATTCTATCATAGTAGTTGTCAGTCATTTTTCAAAGATGGCGCATTTTGTTTCATGTAGCAAGATCATGGATGCTTCACATGTAGCTAACTTATACTTTTAGAAGATTGTACGACTTCATGGCGTGCCAAAAATGATTGTCTCGGATCAAGATACTAAGTTCATGAGTCGCTTTTGGTGCACTTTGTGGAGAAAGCTTGGAATGAACTTACTTTTCAGCATGTCGCATCATCCTCAAATTAATGGTCAAACTGAAGTTGTTAACCGAAGCTTGAAAAATTTATTGAGGAGTTTTGTAGATAAAATCATTCGTCAGTGGGATCTTATGTTAGCTCAAGCGGAGTTTTTCTACAACCGTTATGCAAGTCAAACTATTGGTTACAACCCTTTTGAAGCAGTGTATGACCATAATCTAATTAACCCCTTGCAATTTAGTGGAGATACCGATGAGCGAGTCAAGGCTATTAAGAAGATGCATGAGCAGATTAGAGAGAAGATTGTCAGTTAAAATGAGAAGTATCATGCTAGTGTCAATAAGAATCGTAAGCCGACGTCTTTCAAGGAAGGAGATTTGGTGTGGATTCATCTTCGAAAGGAGCATTCTTCAATTGGAAAGTATGGGAAGCTGATGCCTCGAGCTGATGGTCCATTCAAGGTGTTGCGACGTGTCCGAAAGAATGCTTACAAGGTTGAACCTTTAGGAGATTATGGTATTTTTTCTACATTCAATGTATTTGACTTATCCCCTTATCATGAAGATAAAGATGAAGCTGGTCCAAACTTGAGGATAAGTCTTTTTTTCAACCTGGGGAGCATGACACAGGTGCTTAAGGAGCCAAATTTTTTTTCTATGGTAATTTATTTTTGGTTTATGCCTATGCAAAGGCTATTTATGGAACGCTTATTATTTAGGCTATTATTTTTGGTTTATTTTTCTTTCTTCCCAAGTTTAGGATTATTTATTGTAATTGCTTAAAGAGCATTCCAAATGTGCCTATATAAAGGCATGCCCTATGTTATGTTTTCATAAATGAATTTCAGTTTAAGAGAATTAAGGATTAAGCCTTTGACTTGACAAGTTTCTTCTTTTTGGGTGTTCTGTATATCTGGGCTTTTCTTTGGGTTGTGAGCGTGTTCTTACTCTGTATCTTGGAGAGATTGTTCGTGAGTAATGATCACTAGAACTCTGTATCTTGACCCAACTTGACCAATCTGATCCAAATTTGGTACACCGTTAGGGCTCACAAGGGCGCTTATAGGTCTCTAACTATCTATTCCTCTAATCTCGTCTTGTGTTTGAGGACGAGAGGAAGGAAAGAGATTGTCTTTTGTATACTGTCGAATGGCATGAATTTTATATTAAGGCTTAGGTTGGTTACATTAAATGGAAACATTGTGGCAGATAGAATAGGGTTAATTTTGCCATGTGGAAGAAGATGGGTTCATGATGAGTCCTTTGCAGCTATTGAACTTTGTTATGTGTCATTATCAAAACTATATTCCTTATTTTAACCCTTGTATGCTTTTCTAGTAGTATATTTAGAAAAAATAGTAGTAGAAAGGATTAGCTTAGATGCAATTCTTTTCTACTCAAAAAAAGTATTGCATATGTGAACAGAAAATTTTTCTTGAAGCTAATAAAGTTAAAGCCTATCATTATTAGGTTAGTTTGTAATAGCATCAACCCTTAATGCTTAAACACTTTTACTTGTACGGTCCTGCATAATCTACTTTTTGTAGCTTTCACTCATGACAAGTACAGAGATCGCACTCGGACCCAGCCTAGACCCGACTCAGACCCAAATTTTTTGGGTTGGGACGGGGTTATACATAGACCCGACCAGACCCAAATGATTCGTTAAGTTAGAACTTTTAGCCATGGATCTGACCCGACCCAACCCGATCTTTTATTGGGTTGGGTCTGGGTCCAATAATAGGACCTGAACAAAGAACTAGGTTAGGTCGAGGTCACTCATGACCCAGTCCGACTTGACCCATTTGCACCCCTAACTACAAGACACTTAACAATGCTATTGGATTGTAGCTAGATGTGGAGAGTGCCTGGGATGCGGAGCAAGTAAAGGGTTTTTTTCTCCTTTGTCACCATGAAGTATTAGTCATGAAGAAAGAAGTTTTGGGCTCTTCTAAGTTTGAATGAGTGATAGGACAAGAGTTGTATCTTTCGTGCGAAAGAAGAATCCACCTTCCTTTGCACGAATCCACCATCATATCGCACAATGTTCACTTTGAGGTCTGTGTAGGCTAATGAATGAATGAGTTCGAAGTGATTGGAGATCTATGCGGGGCACTATCCAATGGTCGATGTCATGAAAGAAGATCAAGCATTCTTTCACACAAAAGATACAACCTGAACCCTAAGTGATGAGAGTGCCCCAGACTTGGACTTGTTAGTAAAGGAGTCACTCATTGATGTGGTCTTTGAGACATTTGGAATAGTTTGAATAGAGGACACTAATGAGGATGAATTTGTGGAGTCAGTTAAATTATTTTTATTGTTTCTAGATATTTTTGTTATTTTTTGCAATTTTTATCATCTTTGAATTAGGAGATAAATCTAATCTGATTTGGATTGAGCATTGTTAGTGAAAAAGAAGGAAATTTGCATCCTCTTCTAACTAGAAAAGGGATCTAGCTCCAACAAAAAGAGCAGATCTCTAGAAAATAGTAGAGAACTTGTACTTTCTCCTCTTTTTAGCTAGAAAAAGAACCTATTGTCGCCCTTACTGTCCCATTCCGAGTCAGCTAGGGAACTTAGGATCCCTAGAGAGTTCAGTTGATCAAGGCAAAGGGTGGCTTGCTAAACTCGAACAGGCAATGCCTACATGCATGCGCGGATGTGCCACCGATGTTGGGCTAGTTAAAAAGATGTGGGTTGAATGAAGAATAGAGATTAGCATGGGTCTAGGTGTCTTAACTTTTAAGAACTTTTGCCACCATTATACCACCTTTCAAATAAGATGAAAATAGATGGGAGTGTAGCATTGAGCTATGGTACAAGAGTGTAGCACTAGACTGCGGTAGAAGGATGGCACTAGGCTAGGTAGGGATTGTAGCACTGGGCTATGTTGAGGGTGTAGTGATGGGCTACAGTAGAAATCTAGGTTACACATAATCTTAGGACAAAAGGTACATTAAACTTAAGATAAAAGATAAAGATTCATTAGATTGATTGTTGAAAGATCCTCTATAGAATATGATTCTACTTATTTATACTAATATATAATACCTTTCCTCAAACACGATAATTGTTCACTCTGACAATTTCTTCCCACATTTGGTCTCCACTTCTAGTAGTTTTGGCAATTGTTTTCAACCATCTTCCCACTATACACATAGGCAAACACAATCATTTTGTAACTACCAAACTGATAATTATGCCTTATCGACCATTAACTTATTCCGACGTAGCTTGTGTTGGTCATCTCCTATCACTTGGTCTATAATATAGTCTTCTATTATTGAGATCTGAGCTTGGTATGATTGCCTCAGTTCCATCAGCCAACGGCTCAAGACTTGACCTTTAAGTTTGCTTCTTCATTTGAGGGTCCAATTATATGTGTTCAGCTTGGGTCTCTACTCTTGGTATGATTTCATAGCTAAACTTCATCCCGTCTTAGTAGAGGTCACGTGATTCTTATCTAGTCTAATTCTATCAACTTAATCCATGTAACACTTACTTCTGGCCACCAACTAAATTGTTGAGATGTGGTATAAATAAAATCGAACTCAAATAAGGAGAACAAGAAAATAGAAGGCAGATGACATGATTTTGGAGAGCAGAAATAGAGTACAGACTCTACTCTCTACCCATAATATGTACAACTATTATAGATCATGAGTAATTAATGAAAATAAATGTCTCACAGGCCCATGTTCTAATTTTTTTATTATTTATTATTTTATTAAAAAAATTGAGCTAAGCAGGTTGAAAGAATTTCTTCCTTCTCCATAATCAGAACAATTTTGGTATCAACATAGTTATTGAACCCGGGCTGGAGACTTATTTGGGCCAAGTGTTCAGGTCATCATGAGGTCATTTGTTTGACCGTAGGGTTAGTTGGTCAAACCAGATTTATGACAAAAATATTAAATTCTAAAACATAAAAGATAGTTTCAAGTTAAGAGAGATGTACATAATTATTGATAAGATTATATTTTATATATTATTATATACATTATATAGGTCAACGTTTTTGGTCTTATTAGAAAACAGGACCGACCAGGGATCTAGTTCATTGATTTTATAGTCCAATTGGTTGAAGCAGCCTGGGTTTAATAACCATTAATAGCAAAGTTGGAGACCTCCTAGCAAAACTCTTTTCAAATTAAATTGGCATCGTTCATCAACAAACATTTGGTTCCCATAATATTTACCCACCATGCCACCCTAGCCTAGATCTAGCACGTCTCTCTTTTTAACTCCATTATTCAAATTTAATAATTTTATGGTACCAAAATATAGTATCGCCAAACCTAGAGGGTTAGAAGAAAGGGAACTCAGCTGAGTGGAAAGGAAAATGGGCTGGATGATGGCAATGGCGATAACCCTACTTGTGGACAAATAAGCGACCATGGTTGTCATTCAGAGCAATCCGACCCAAGAGAAGGAATTTGGCAAAGCCATGGAGAAAAAAATCTTGGGCCAAGGTCATCAAAGGCCAAACTCAATGTTTAGGAGATGCAAAGTTTTTGATCATCCCTACTGATGTAGTTGAGGATTCATGCAAAGAATGGAAATCCATGGCCTTTGTAGGGAAGACCTTGGGGAAGAAAGTTTTCATTGACTATATCGCAAGGGAGATGAAACAAAGATGGAAGTTGGCACCTGAAATGGAATCTTTGACTTTAGCAGAGGGGTTCTACTTGTTTCAATTCAACACAGAGGATTCCAAAAATAAAATCCTCCTTGATGGAGAATTTTGAAGCAATCCTTGGACAAGTTATATAATAAGGAAGAGATTTATTGGCTCAAAAGTGCCATGGATAAAAGATGGGTATATTGAAATACAGCTTTCCTCAATAAGGCCGCCTCAGGTAAGAAAAGAAGCAATTTCATTGCCTCTCTCGTGGATGGAGGAGTTTAGTTCATCCCTCAGAAAGATATTGCTTCAATACTCTATTTATATTTCAAAAATATTTTTGGAAGCTACTCTAAATCAAAGATTTCTAACAATTGGAGCTTCCTCTATGCTAGCCCTTTTATTTGGTTTGAGCACCCTCATTGACGCCTTCTTTGTGGATGAATTAGACATGACATACTTTCGTTGGGAAGTTTGAAAGCTTTGAGGCCTAATGGGTCCTCTTTCTTCTTCTTTGAAAGATATTGGAGCTTAATCAAGGATGATCTTTTATCCTCGAGGATTTTTGTGAGAATAGAGCCTGAATGGGCTGAAGCCAGCAGACCCACCAAAAAAAAATACAGAACAAAGGATCGCAATTGCGATCCTTTGCTCCACCTTCCACGGCATGACATGGGCTAGATCTGCGGCAACACTACGGGAGCTCCACGGCCGCTTGAACGGCTACCGATTACGCTCAATCACAGTTAGAATCACGGCAGTAAACAAGCCATGTGTCTAATCCCTTCGAGAACCCTCTAAATCTCCTCGCCCTTTGCCATTGATCCACCACCGAGCTTCCACCTCTCCTCCCTTACTTCCAGTGACCGACGCACCACCACCTTTGAGCTCTGCCACTCTTGAAAACCCCTTTTGTTCTCTTAAATTTTTGCTGCTCTATTTTTTTAGGTCGAGTTGCTCATTTTCACTAGAATTCATTGCCATGGCCAAGAGCTACTGCTTGCGCCGCTCGCTGGTGAGACCCCACCCTCTCTTGTTTCTTTATTGGCTAAGGAAGTCGCCTCTAAGTTAGCTAGGGGGGCGCTGCCCCCTTTCTTTCTCCTTCTCTATTTCTTCTATGTTCACGACCCCTCCTCTATTTCGAGCCAAGTAGTTGTTCCTTTCTCACTGCGCCACCACGAGCTGCTGGCCGAGCCACCGCCAGGCCATCGACCACCCAAGCCTGTCCACTGCTAGACCTTTCGGCCTATCCTTCCTCTCTTCCTTCTCTTTCCCCTTCCTCCTTGTTTTCTTAATGGGATGAAGGACCTCTGTTGGGATGTGTCAACCCTATCTTAAGCCAAGAGAAAAAAAAAATACTCTCCGACTCTCCTTAACCAAGTATATCTAGACTTTGCTCCTAATAGTCGACCGGAACCACTCAAACTGGGCCCGTGGTCAGGATTAGACCAAGATTTGGACTGAGATTCTTTCTTCAAGCCTCCTTCTCTCTCTAAGCCAAACCTAGGAATCTTAGTTCAAAGTCCTTGCTTCCATTTTGCTTAGATCCAACTTGATCCCTTGGTGGGTGCCCTGCATCGCCTCGATACTTGGGTGGTAGATCAGCTCATTACTTCAACCCCATCTAAATTTGACCATCGTTGGTCTTCACTATTGAATCCTCCTTACTTGGACTGACCTAGGCAGTCAGGCACAATTACCTAACCGAATTGCTCTGGGGGAATGAGTCCGCTCTCCAGAAATATTTAATTTTGACTTCTAGAATGATGTTAAAATTTATAATATTTTAATAATATTAAGCAGGCATATCTGACCCGTTTGTCTAAAATGGGATTTAAAGCGAAAAGATATAAGTAACCTAATATGTCAAAGTGCGTTTTTCAAGTTATTTGGTAAAATAATTATTAGTTGAATAAATTTTGATATATAATTTGTACTTAGTTAAATGGATGAGCAATGTTAATAATCATTTTAAAAATTATATTACATATTATAAAATTTAGAAAATGTGATCGGACAAATTATGAAAAATCTATTCTTGTATGTATATATTCTCAGCATAGATATGATCTGGCCCCGCCAATAGAGATTTTCTGTTGGCCTTGTCGACTTGTAATCTGTGAGAAATTGGTTTAGATTTCACTCCACCGATGATTAGAATAGTGATATTTGGACACCGTCGTCACAGATGGTTAATAATAGTAGTTTTTTGTCACAGATATTATGTTGCTTACTGGGCTAGTGTAGCTCACCATCATGTTTTCTCTATTTCTTAGATCGAGATGCATTATCGCATGAGACTGAGGAGTGTATTAGATTTTTTTAAGATACCTTCATTTGGTGACGCTTTAATGAGATTAGTTAGAGTAATTAATTTGATTTATCTTAATAGTTAGTATATGTTGGCTTATGGCACTTTGAAACTCTAGTAACTGATTAAATAAATTTTTAGAAATTAATATTGCTTTGATATAATCTATAGCGTTGCATGTCTGTATGGCTCGCCATACAGGTGTGCAGCGTTTGTTGCGCTCTGGATTCCCTGCATGGTAAATTTGGTGGTGAATTGGAACAAGCTGAACATTGTATCTGAGATTCACAGTTTCTTGGGCCTAACTCGATATTATAGATGGTTTGTTGAGGATTTTTTCTTAATTGCTGCACCTTTAACTCAACTAACTCGTAAACTAGTTAAGTTTGAGTGGTCAAATAAATATGAACAGAGCTTCAAGAAACTTAAGGAACATTTAGTGTCAGCCCCTATCCTTATCCTTTCTTCCAGTGGTGAAGATTTTATCATCTATAATGATGCTTCAATAAAAGAATTGAGTTGTGTGCTGATACAGAATAATAAGGTAATTTAGTTTCCCTACGTAAATGCTTTGGGGCGCCCATTTTGTGTAGAAAAGAAAATTATCGGACTCATAAACATTGATTTGATAATTTAATAATCAATCACCTTGCGTATGGTAATAGATAAATCCGCAAACTTTTAATGATCTCCATTTGCTACGTGGTGGAAGAACTCTTCGTGTGCTCATAACTTGGGGCCCCTAGCATTACTCGTTTTTCTATTATTACTTTTTAATAAGGATGCGAACGAACCATGCCAAGTCCTCCATGGACACGCTATCCATGCGTGGGTCGTATTAATCCCCTTTAACGGACAAAAGGTTTAATTCCAGGAGGCCAGCTGCTTGTTTCAGAGAACACTATCCACCCAAGCCTTCCACTTGGACACATTTCAGCAAATGCTGCTAACCAAACCAACAAGCTGAACCAGATTCATTTAAAGATCACCAACTCCCCCAGTTCCTGCCTCTGGAGAATATTGTGGAAGAAACCTAGCTCTAGAGAGGCACTGCAGGTACTTTCTGTGCTTTTCTCCAGGGAAAGGTCATCTTTCTTTGTGCCTCAGTATGTTCTACAAACCAAATACCATTGTCATGTTGATAGTAGGAACAATGAGCTCTGATGTTGGAATCTTTATCATTGTCACAGGGATGCTTACTGCGATAGCAGCAGTTTTGGTGGTAGCTCTCTTTGGATGGATTTACCAGGCCATCCAACCTCCCCGTCCAAGAATCTGCGGCACTCCAAACGGTCCTCCTGTCACCTCTCCAAGAATTAGGCTCAGAGATGGAAGGTACCTGGCCTACAAAGAATCTGGAACCCCCAAAGACGAGGCGAAGTATAAAGTCATCATCATCCATGGCTTTGGCAGCTCCAAAGAATATGAATACCCTTTCAGTCAAGTAAGAAAAACAGAAAATTGCAGCAGATTTCTATGTTGATACATGATGGATGTGTGGGACTAGGTTTCAATGGTATTATAAAATGTTGGTTTCAGGATCTTGTGAATGAACTGGGGATCTACTTCCTACAGTTTGACAGAGCGGGCTATGGGGAAAGTGATCCAAACCCCAAACGCATGGTAAAGAGTGAAGCTATGGACATTGAAGAACTCGCTGATCAGTTAGAACTTGGATCGAGGTTCTATGTGCTTGGAGGTTCCATGGGTGGTTACCCTGTCTGGAGTTGCCTCAACTACATACCACACAGGTAATCTCTCTATAAACATCCCACTCTCATGCTCTATTCCTTCAATGTAGTCATGTTTCTGAAAACTTGTATCCGAGTTAGCTCCAGTTCATCTCAAAAGATTCAGGCGAAAAATTGCACTGGAGTACTCTATCAAACTTTTTCCTTTACAAATAGTTTCAGTACTTGCAGATTAGCAGGAGCAGGACTTGTTGCACCGCCTGTCAACTACTGGTGGCCTTCTTTTCCTGCCGACCTGGTAAAAAAGGCCTATAAAAGGTTGTTGGTGCAGGACCAAAGGACTATCTGGATTGCACACTATGTTCCTTCCCTGATGTATGCCTGGATGTCCCAGAAATGGTTCCCTACTGCGGCTGCTGTTGAGAGGCATCCTGATCTGTTGTCCCCTCAGGACAAGGAGAACATGCACAAGAGGCCCAAAAAAGTTAGGTCACCTCGGGTAAGGTCCTTCACAGATAGGCTTCGGAATGTTTCATATTTTAAAGGATTCTTATCTCACTATTTCCTCCGAATCATTTTAAACTACAGAAATAAGAAGGATAAAGAAGGAAAAAAAGAAGAGAAGGCATGAAAGCAGATTAATCAATGAGAATTCTGGTTTCTTGACCGATAGGTTCACTGTACCAGCCCAAACTAGGCAGTACAGATCGTACCGTACCATATATGTTTGGTACAGTATTTGGTATAGATGGCGCACCGACATTCGGTATACTGAAAAGATTCTATATTACCATACCAACGCAATACTAATATAGTACCGATACAGAATTCGGTATTGAGAAGGCAAATCTTTATATGAGTAGTTTAGTTTAAAAGTAAAACTAAACTAAAGCCTCTTTCAGTGTTATACAGTCAATAAATATTTGGTAGCTAATAAAATAGGATCAAGAAAGACCAATTTTTTAGCCAGTATTAAGGTCTATTTTGGTTCCCTCCAACGTAACGAGGCACACACTAAATGCAAGAATTGGTACAATTTGAGCAAATTTCTAATTTCCTTTATAAAGGAATATCTCACACAACTAGAGAAAAAGATTGTCCAACTAACTAAGATCATATCTCAATTGACAATGCCTTTAACACAAGCACCAGCAACTCTTATAGCGAAGTTGTCTTCCATATCTAGAGATGATAAACTACTATTTAGCAAGAGGATAAGCAACCTACGGGTACTCATAATCCTTGTCTTCTACCTTTTAAAAATGAAGCTCGAATTGAGATCCATGAATATAATGAGCTATCGGTGTAGAGAAGTTGGATAACTAGTTAGACTAGTTAGAAACCTACTTCACTATCTATGGCTATATTAGAATCTAGAAGGTAGCTTTTACCCATCTCAAGCTTTTCAAGCATGCCCTTATCTGATGGTATTCTTATATGAGGAATGATGACATCTCTCTTAGATGTGGAGAAAATTCAAGAAATTAATCAAGAAGCAATAATACCCACTCACCTATGAGGATGAATATTGAATCAAATGGCAGTACCTATGGTAGAAGTATGATCGAACTATACACGATTACACCTCCGAGTTCCACAAACAAGCCATCTCACTTGAAATCTCCATCGATGATCATGTGGTTTTCATGAAGTACGTTGGAGGTCTCTATAAGAGCATCCGAAAGGAGCTAAAGCTCTTCAAAGCTGAAGACATTGATGAAGCTAATGTGAAGACCATGTGGATTGGTTTGAGGAAGGACAATGGCGATAAGTTTAAAGAAGATGATGGAAAATCAGGCCACGAAGAGCAGGAGAGTAAGAAGTAGGTCAACATGACGTAAAAAAATCAATGTGGCCACTGCAGAATCAAAAGGCATACCAAGAAGTATCGAAAGCTTCATCCTGAGTTGCAATTGTAGAGGAAGAAGTCGAAGGATGAGGATTCCAACAAGAAAAGAAAGGTCGTCAATGGGATAGAGGTTGACGAGCTGCTTGAGCTTGAGCAAGCAGATTCAAAATTGAGTTTGATGCGAGGAAACTCAAGATAACAACTGAGGCAGACCTAAAGATGCAAGAGAAACTCTTCTACTTGAAGATCCAGATGAAACAGAGCATCATTTAGGCTATTACAAATTCTAGGATCCAAATAAAATTATCTCTAAAAGATTGGTTTAGAAGCTAGGGTTGCAGATGAAGCCTCACATGTGTCCCTATACCATTGGGTGGATTCAGAAAGATATTGAGTTACAGATCACTGAGTAATATACCTTCCAATTTGGAATAACTAAAAGGTACATAGACGAGGTAACTTGCAAAGTAGTTTCTTTGGATATATGCCAATTCATCCTTAGAAGCTCATACCTATGGGATCAAGATGCAGTCTTTTATAGATGGCTAAAAAAGTATCATTTTGCAAAGGATGGAAAGACATTCATGATAAACACCTCCAGGATATAAGAAAATATGGATCTTGCAACTGCTGCCCAAATGAAGCGATTTGTTAATGCCTGCAATAAGTTAATGTGGATGGTGATATGAAAAGCTAATACCACTTATAAGAAGTCATGCTCTCGTTCCTTGGTTCCACCTACTAGTTGATTGAGATTGAGGGGAAGTGGTCGTCATTGTCAATGAGGAAGGACAACAAGAAGCATCCCTATTGCAAAATCTAGATGCAAAAATAGGTTAAGTGGTTTGCTAAGATTCGGGAGCAAAGAAGAGTATGGATGGAACCCATCTCCAAGCAAAGCTAAGTAATTTATCCATGAGATAGGGAAGTAGATGTTTGCCCATCTATAGTTTTGATTTATAAAAGCTAAAGCCCCTAAACAAGGGAGCTCGGACAAAAAGGAACACCACACTCGTTGTTGACCACTTTGACTATTATAAATAGGTTGGAAAACATCCAGGAGCAAGATCTGCCATATTGAAAGGCCAAATTGCATGTTAAACTTTTGAAGACTATAATTTTGTCATATGATGCCCGATTCAAATGATATTTTAAATTAGATAACTTTTTGAGATCTACAATGTACGATCAATCTTCTAAAAAGTTGAAACAGACCGAAATTCCGCATTTGGTCCCTAAAATTGACCAGTCAAATTCAAAGTTTTCTTTTCAAGAAAAAAATTGATTGAAGACTTTGAAAGATATATACACTGAAAAAATTGCAAATGGAAAACAACTGTCAGTCTTTCATGAACAATATAATGCGTTGGAATGCCAAGTAGTTGAGAACTTACAAGCTAGCTAAAAGATGAGAAAATGAGATTTAGAATTATGGATGAGATAAGGTACATTAGATAATAAAATATTTGTGAAATATGAGATTAGAGAAATTTGATTTTTTTTAAAAAAAAGGGGTTGCCAATGAATAATGGTAGGCGATGGGAAAACCTTTGAATTTTGAGACAAAATCAGTACTCTGATATATTTTTTTGCATGTTAGTCTAAAATTGGTATTTGGTACATCTAGGATCACTTTGAATATGTATAAGATCTATTAGTTTAATATTTACAACTTTACTTTCCTCAGTATACCGTTTTAACAATAATCAAGTAAGTGAGCAAACTAATCGAAACTAAATCTTTTTAAGCAGTAACAATAGGACTCGAAATGGAAATCTAAAACAAAGAATTGAACTGCTACTCATATGCTAAACTTAATTTTGCAGTCATCACTGTTATCAAAAAGAGAACGTAGTCATTTAGTTATGATGTGGCATGTATAAGAAAAGATATTGACATAAAGCAAGGAAACTAACAACTCAGGATAACCAGGATAACCATCAAGAGTCCAAAATGACATGATGTCTCTTGTTCCTTGGCAAAAAAGGAAAATCAGATCTCTTGTTCCATTGGCCTCTTACCAAATGAGTAAATTTAAAGAATGGCTAATATAAATGGTTGGTATGCTACATATCACATATGGATTAGCAATAGGATTTAACTAGGCCAAATTGTGTGCTGTAGTAAACAGAATAAGAAATATATCATAACAAGAATTAAGTTTCTCTATTTCTATTTAATTATAATTTTTTTAATGTTTCAATCAAACTAATTATCTAAAGAAATCCATAACATACTGGATTACAGCTTCAAATTCAAATGCCAGGAAGAATCGGCGATCAGTTAAAAATCATTCTATGCCTGCTTGAATTAGCATTTTATAAATATAAAGACGATCCCAAGATTTTGATGAGATACCAGAATACCTCAAGAAAAATTATTCAAACAATCCAAATTAGTATATCATGGTGGTACAGTTTCATAAAGTTTTATAAGCACTGCATGTAGTTCTGGTAATGATACTCCAATGTTATTTTTATATGCAATTTTCAGAACAAGGCGCAGCAACAAAGCATCTTTGAGTCTCTCCATCGGGACATCATGGTTCTATTCAGCAATTGGGAGTTTGACCCCATGAAAATGAGAAATCCTTTTCCAAACAACGAGGGCACTGTCTACCTTTGGCAAGGGTATGAAGATAGGCAAGTCCAGGTGGAGTTACAACGTTATGTTGCACAGAAGCTTCCTTGGATACGATATCATGAGCATCCAAAATGTGGGCACACGTTATTGTATATGGATGGTTGGGGTGATGCAATGCTCAAGGCACTTGTACTTGGAGAAGAGTTCACTGCTACTTAGAATTACTTCTGAGTACTTGGCGTCACCTAGCACTCCAGTATGGGAAACAGGCCATATAATAATTGTGGTGTTCACAATCCTAAGAAAATAAGCAGTGCAACATTATATCACATGCATGCAGAGAAAATTTCTTTAGCCTCCAAGTTCTGAATTGCAAGGTACAACTACTTTTCTGTAAATTTAGAGCTACTTAAACTACAAAGCCATTTGAATATTTAACGTCACTTGCTACTACAGCCAGAAACTGACTAAAACGGCATTTCAGGTCTCAACTCTTTGCTTAGAAAGTACGGGGAAAAATAATATTATAGGGTATGCAGAATAATTTTATTCTTATGGTCTGCAACTCCTGAATTGCAGAAACACAACTGCTCTTCCGTACCCTACTACAGGGAGGACATCATGAAAAATTATTTATATGTCATAAACATCTATTAAGATTCAAGTACTAGATGTTTGGAAGTGGAAGTCGATTATCATTTAAAGGCATCGCGCTTGTAAATTAAAGTGGTCATTCATTTGTACTTACCATTTTACCACTTAATCATATCATATTAGATGAGAAGTTCTTAGTTTCCATATGACAAGCATGCCCAAAACACAATCCACCAAGCAGCTCTTCAACTAATACTAGCCATAAATGTGTTGAAAATTAAAGAATCATCATATTCATCTATAACACATACCACATTACCATGTGAGAAAATCACCAGCCAATGACCATGCAGAAGAAGAAAAACTAACCTCTGTTCATAGGGCATAAGTCTTTAATATATTGAGTTTATACAATTACAAAAGCTATTGTGTAACACCAAGCCCAGCTAATAAGTAACTGAGCTTAGTACACTTGATCAGCCCAGGTGTAAAAGTTGGAGTAAGAAACAGAAGAAAAAAAAAAAGAAAAGAAGATAGATGTTCGATTTGGAGTAAGAGGTGAAAAAAAAAACAAGGTTAGAGCCCTGTTCGACTTGGAATATGAGACGGACTTCTTCTCCATCTCGATTTCTTAGAAGTGCTATGAAATCTAGCCTCCAATGGCTATTTAAAGACCCAGTCTCTTTTGCCTCACCATCAAGAGGTTTTACTGATCACTACTACTAGACCACCGCCGGTTCTTTTCTCCTTCTTCTTCGCGTCCAACGGTCTCGGCTTACGGTCACCGGAGATTTCAGGAGAAATAGAAAGGAAAAAATCTTAGGTTCTGAGAGGGATTTTTGAAATTATTTAGACCTATAATTTGGTTTTAAAGAAAAAATAGTTGCAGAAAACTTCAAGAAAAAAATAGTGTTCTAATATAGGATATGAATGATCTAGGAGAAATAGAAAGGCAAATGAAATACTAAACTTTATAAAAGAATGTATCTTGTGCAAGACATAGCATACAACTTATTCCTCAACCTCAAGGCCACCCATGCACAAAATGGTTCTTATTCCTATCCATAAAGAGCTAGCCGACCATGGTTCTATTAACAATGTTGGACACTTTTATTGGGGACTTTGTACATTGATAATTGCGACCTTGTACCCACCTTTTATCTATCTTCTCCTTGAGGTTGAGCTTGCTTTCCCAAGCGATAATCATAAACTTTTCCAGCTTGAATCGTAATGAGCAAGGAATTTACCTAAAAAGGCTAGGCAGAAAGTGTGGAGTAAGTAAGGGAAAAGGTTGGAGGAATCTAGATATAGGTTCATGGTCGAGAAGGGCCTAAAGAAAAACCGACCAAACCTCAAAGAGAAGAGGTCCTATGGGTAGAATAGGGCTCGTGGGTTTTGAGGGAGATGACATAAGGCTTAGAAAATGTAAAATAAGAAGAAGAGGGGGAAGAGAGGTGTAACATCCCTATATTTACTTGGTTCAGAGCTTCGTCTCCTTACACCGTTGGATTGTGTCTCTACTTGGAAAAGCCCCCAACCAAGGGGAATGAACGAGTTACTTCCTTCTTTGCTTGTTTGCAAAGGCTATGCTAGTATGATGGAGTTAGAAATTCATAGTTATAGTTTAGGGGTAGAAGATAACATGAAAGAAAGGCATAATCCCCGACAAGAAAAAAAAAATGTAAAACTCACTAATTAAAAGAAAAAGGAGAAGATTTAAGTGAGAAATATAAATTGCTGACTAGAATCCACCGATCTTTTGACCAAAAATTGGTTGGCGATTGCAGCGGCACTGCCTGGGCTAAGATTCATTATAGATAAAGAGAGCAATTGAGAGGTTAAGGTTTGTTAATGTATCAACATAAGAGCGAAGATTTTAGGAACGAGAAATAGAGCCTCTTTACCTAGCTGATGGAAAATCAATTTACCCATCTCCCAGTTAGGTAAATATTTTTGCCATTTCAAAAGTACATGCTTTTCATTGGAAAATAACTTAGGCCCTGTTTGGGGAGCTGTTGGAAGTAGAGCTGTTGGAAGTAGAGCTTTTATAAAAATCTGTTTGCTGTTTGGTAACTACATTTCTAAAGTGCCGTGGCACTTTAACATTTGTTTGGTAAACAAACTGAGAAAGTACTTTTGTATGACAAAATGACCATAAAGGACATTACTAGTATTATACAATAGTGCATAATAAAATATAATATATATTAATACATAAATATATGATATAGTATAATATTAATGTAATGTAACTAATATTTTTATTTATTTATTTATTTATTATTTTATTTCATTTAAATATATTTATTTATTATTTTATTTATTTATTTATTCGTTCATTTATATACATATTTATTTATTTATTTATTTATTTTTTCTTTTTCTTTCCTTTTCTTCTTTTTTTTTCTTTTTTCTTCTCTTCTTCTCCTTCCTTCCTCTCTTTCCTTCTTCTCCTTTCTTCTTCTCCCGCGAAGCCGGCGGTGCCGGAAGGGGGACCGGGCCGCGGCGGCCGCGGGAGGGGGACCGGGATAGCGGGCCGCGGCGGCCGCGGGAGGAGGGGGGCTCGGGAGGGGGTCGGGACAGCGGGCCCCGACGGCCGGGGGGGAGGGGGGGCTCGGGAGGGGGCCGGGACGGCGGGCCCCGACGACCGCGAGGGGAGGGGGGGCTCGGGAGGGGGCCGTGACAGCGTGCCGCGGCGACCGCGGGGGAGGGGGGCTCGGGAGGGGGCCGGGACGGCGGGCCCCGACGACCACGGGGGGATGGGGGCTCGGGAGGGGGCCGGGACGGCGTGCCGCGGTGACCGCGGGGGAGGAGGGGCCAATATTCAACCTCACTTTTTTGACTGGAGAATGAGAATGAACCCTGCCGATATAAAAAGATGCCAATATTCAACCTGAATATTAGAACATAAAGCAATATTCTACTCCTTTGCACTATAGGAGATACATTTGCACCTAAAAAAACAATAATTGTTTATAGAGCGATGACTAAGAGGATAGCCAAAAGCCCAGCACAACCGGCATCTGAAAATGCATACAAATCTAATGTTGAATTATAGAGAATATAAAGAAAAACTAAATCAAGAGTCCATTAAACATAGCAAAGTATATGCTTCACTAGATGAAATAATCTAGCAGTCATAGCATACATGACTTGGCATACATAATTAACACATTATGCAAGACCGGATCTTGTAGAAGTTCAGTATTGCAAGCCACAAGCAATGCTTTGGTAAATATTGGGGTTAGGATACGGGTCTTGATTATCTATATGACGATCTACTACAGGAAATCATAGAATCTCTGATAGTTCAAAAATACCAAGAAATATTCAATAAATGTCGCCCAATAAATTCCTAGTATTTTTAAAAATGTCGGACAAATGTCGACGAATGCAGTGTCAAGGATATATTTAGTGTGTGGAAAATATTATACGGATAAAAAATTATCTGAAAAATATTTTTGTTTGCACTTTTTCCATCCCATCCGGGTGAGCACTAAGGAACTCGAAATCCCAGAAAACTTGGTTGGCAAAGAAAGGCTTCGAATCTAAGTGGCAACAAGGTTGGTGTGCACGAATGTGCCACCGGTGTTTGATCAATCAAAAAGATGATGATGAGGATTAAAAGGAGGATAAAGTGTAGCATAGATATAGGTGTCTTGATCTTCAAAGACTTTTACCATTGTCGTACCATTATTCGAAGGAGAAGGATTGGATAGGGATATAGTGTCAGTCTATGGTGGGGTTTAGCGCTGAGCTACGATAAGGATATAGTACTGGTCTATGGTAGAAATTTAAGTTATAATTATTTTTATAGTAGAGCTACTAGGAGAGTAAAACTAAGATAAAATAAAAAGATATATTGAATTGATTGTTGAAGGATCTTTTACAAAGTCAAGTTCCACTTAATTATATTAAAAAAAATAACTATCCATTGTGATGATTGCCATCCACATCTGGCCCTTATTCATTGTGGTTTTGGTAACTGACCCACTTGCTTTCCTACTACTACGTAACCATCAGGATCTACTTCACATTAACTACCAAATGGAGCTTATCATAGCCGCACTCCATTAAGGCCAACAAAGGTCATATGACTTTCGCATGTCTTGACTTTGCCCAAATTGATCCATATGGCACTTGCTTATAGCTACTTTCTAAATTTTTAAGATGTAGTGTAAACAATTTTAAAACTAGTGATCATCAATTATCTAAGAACCACCTATCCACTATGACAATAATCTACTTTAGTAAATTAAGATTTATTATAGTTATTAATGGTTTATTCACATTATAAAATTTGAAATATGTTATGATATTTCTTGTTTTAATTATTATTTATTTTCATAAAATAGCAGTCATTTCCTTTTGATAAAATGAAAAATGAATAAATTCATTTTATTTTTTTATGATATTCTATAATCATTTTATTTAAAATATTTAAAATATCAATAACTTCAATATATTTCTTTATTTGTTTTTTTTTTCTTACAAGCTCTCTAATATACTTTGTGCTGCAATTAAAGAGTAAAAATGATATTTAATATATAAAATTTTAAGATCCTGGGCCAATGATCGAGATCCTAGGCCAAATCAATCTTGCACATCCTTATTTGATATCAAAAATGAAACAGTCAATATTTTCCTGGACCTGTATTTGAACCTAGGACCTCTTCCATGGATGTATCAATGACAACAAGCTGAGGAGAAAGCAGTTGGCAATGGTGGCTCTTTTTTTCTTTATATCATTTTCTATAAATCAAATATTATTTATTTCCAAAATTCAAATTTGTTAAATCAATTTCATCCAAAAGAGATCGTGCAATCTGTACCAAATGATATTTTCATATCAACTGAGCAGTGAAGAAAATCATTATCTTCAGTCATCATCTGATAGTTTCGGTGTTACATTAAAAATTGATTGTTTTAATATTGAAAAAACAAAATAACAAATTTTGAGTCAAATAATATCCGTTACTACCATCATAACAGTCAACAAATTGGTGGGGTTCTGCTGTAACGCCGCCTTGGTTGAAATGTAAAGGCGCTGCTGCTAATCAAATGACTGAAACATTGTTAAGAAAAAAAGCTTTACAGAAAGCTGCTATACTTTTTGATGGAATAAAGGTTGATTGCAATTTTATCATCTGTTTTCCATTCAGCAACCAAATTTGTTTGAGAAGGGTTCCACGTTATGCCAAAGAACTGTGACTTTGTGGTCAAGTACCATATAAGTTAAACTTCTATACACCAAAAGGTTGCACCATACTTGATACATGTTCACAGGGTTCCTTTGTCCCTGGTCCAGAATATTTTTCCTTGTTTGAGATGCATCATGCATGCATTGGCGTTTCACAGGGGATAAAAGAGTTGTCGAATTATAAAAGTTTTCCTCCAAGAAATCCCTGAGAATCCCTTCTAAGAGAGCTGAATAGTCCCAAGCATGATATGTTCACAACTTTGTTTCATCTGCCTGTGAATTTACCATGACAAGCAATGCAAACAAAATTTCTGATGATTGATTTGACTTGTTCGACAGGCATAGAAAAGGCAGCGAGGAGAGATGAGACTGTCCAACATGACATTATCGTTGCTCTTGGGAGGTGGAATTTGATCATTTCGATCTTGACAGCCCATACACAGATAAGGATTCAGGTCACACGTAGGATGGTGTCAAGGATATGACAAAAGCTTTCACTGGGTTCACCATCACAAGCTTGAATTGCTGTCCATATGTTCCCATTTGCAAGCAGTATGAGCAAGCAATGCTATTCTGAAGGCGATTTTGTCCGGTAGCTCCGAGCCAGCAGTGACTGGTGACCCTGCTTAGCTTTCTTACCGTGGCCACTACACTGAATTCCACATTTCCCTTTAAAATTAACCAAGTGTATCGTTCCATTGAACCCTGATCGCAATCAAATGCACTGCTTGCTTGATGAGTTTTACAAGGTTAAGTGGAATACAGATTCAAAATGAAAACATCTTAAGATCAAGCCATATGTATACGAATAATTCATGCGACAATGTGATATTGCTGCCATGTAATTCAACAATTCACCTGTAAAATTCAATAAAAAAAAAAAACAATTCACCCGTAAAATACCTGTGCAGTGATCTCTCGGTCTGAAAATGAATAAAACTGGACCAGAGCCATGAAAGTGCTTTACCAACGCCCGTTAACAGCCTTGCAAAGACCAGTATAGTTTATGGACACACTTTAGTCGATCCGAAGATTTGATCAGACTTTACAATGTTTTAGTGGTCTATCATGTCAACAAAACCAGTCTTGGTCTGGTAGCACTCTCTGACATTATGATCTTCATGGCACTCAATTCAACAATTTTGGCAATACTGTAACTTTTGAATTATGATTCTTTTTCTAAAACTAAGCAGACCATGCTGGTCCAGACTCATCATTGTTCATCAAAACAGCTGTCATTCCATTGATGGCGCCCTGATTAACCCATGACCCTACATGCACCTTAATTGATAAGCAAATGTGACCAGACACTGTAAAGACCTCTTGGGATGGTAATGTTGTATAATATGAGCCAAATTGGTCTTATTCAAGTCACTGTTCAGCTGCAGTCATAGTAGGAGAATCAATTATTGTGATGCTTACCTCTTCAAGGATGAGGGCGATGAAAAGAGTTCTGGGGCTGTGTTAATCTTGATTGCCCAATCAAATTGACCATTAGGAAAAGGTTTTTACAAGAAAACCTATGGTACTTGCTGCTTATATAATTGGACGTTGCAGGGCTGTCTAACCTTCCCTGGAGAATATCAATAACAATGCACCTACATGATATGCAAACATAAAAAATAGATACAAATCAAATGTTCCTGACAAAAATAAATAAAGAGAAAGATTAAAAGAACAAAGGCACAAGCAGGCTAAGGTTAAGCAGACCGTGGAAGACTATTCCACAAGTTCCATCTAGGATTGTTCCAGAGTTTCTTAAATTCAGACTTGAACTTGTCGATTTTAGTTCCTTATCCCGTAAAGCACAACATTCCTAGTGGTCCTTTATGCAGCCACAGAATTCCCTTCCTGATTTCTTTTAATTCATGATGTTATTTATCCACCGCCTTCACACAACAAAGGATTCTAGCAAAATAAAATTACGCATACTATTCATTAGTGCGTTAACAATTTTCTTACTTTGGTGAAAAATGTTGCTGAACATACCTTGTAGCAGAAGAGAATCAAAGAATGTGAACTGACCAATTGTAGAAAATCCTGCCATGTCTATAATGGACACATCATCAATACATAAGAGCTGCTAATCACAGCAAGCAAACAGTATATTCCAGAAGAGGTAGTTTTGCTTCAGTAAGCTCTATTCACCCATCCTGTCCACTTTAACCTACCTTTCAACGCACACTGATCCAATCCAACCACTGCTGCCAAAGTTCTTTAAAGAGTCTTCCCACGAACTCTCTCAACTCCTATCTACGGATGGTGTAAAAGAAATCCAGGTCTTGAGGTTCTTTCCTATCTCATTTTGTTCTTAGACTAAACTTGCCACTGTCATGTTAATATAGTGTGGCCTAGAATGCATGAGTTCTGATGTTTGAATCTTTGGCATCGGTACAGGGATGCTTACTGCAGCAGCAGCAGTCTTGCTAGTAGTTCTGCTTGGATGGGCTTACCAGGCAATCCAACCACCCCCTCCAAGAATTTGTGGCGCTCCAAATGGTCCTCCTGTCACCTCCCCAAGGATTAAGCTCAGAGATGGAAGGTACCTGGCCTACAAAGAAGCAGGAATCACCAAGGAAAAGGCCAAGTACAAAGTCATACTTGTCCATGGCTTTGGCTCATCCAAAGACCCTGAGTTTCCAGCATCTCAAGTAAAACAAACAGAAAATTATAACAGTAATCGATGTTAATATATGATGGATAAGACTAGATTTTGATGGTGTTATGACTTGTTGTTTCAGGAGCTTGTAGATGAATTAGGAGTCTACTTCTTATCATTTGACCGAGCAGGGTATGGCGAGAGTGATCCAAACCCAAAGCGCACAGTAAAAAGTGAAGCTATGGACATTCAAGAGCTTGCTGATCAGTTAGAGCTTGGATCAAAATTCTACGTGATAGGAGCCTCCATGGGTGGTTATCCTGCCTGGAGTTGCCTCAACTACATACCGCACAGGTAAACTACTATTAACATTCTACTCTCAGCTCTGTTCCTTCAGTGATGCGATCATATTTTTCGAAGTTAATCGAGATAAGAGGATTGTTTATCCAGTTCATCCTGATAGATTTTTCAAAAAATTTTGCCTGAAAATGAAACTAAGTAGTTGTAGTTACAAATATGCTGAATGCTAGCAGGTTGGCAGGAGTAGCACTAGTTGCACCGGCCGTCAACTACTGGTGGCCTTCTTTTCCTGCCAATCTATCAAGAATGGCCTACAAGAAGTTGTTCGTGCAGGATCAGAGAACATTCTGGATCGCACACCATTTTCCTTCCCTTCTATATGGGTGGATGTCCCAGAAGTGGCTCCCCACTTCAGCAGTTATTCAAGGACATCCTGAATTATTTACCCCACAGGATATGGAAATCATGCAGAAGATGAAAGCACATGCTGAGATACTCGGGGTATGTTCCTCAGATATAGCCTTTAGACTATTTTATATTACCTGTTTGTCTAGGTTGCTTATGCCCCTTCTTGTTTTCACATATGTTTACACAAGTTATGAAAAAAAAACAAAGAAAG
This sequence comes from Phoenix dactylifera, assembly GCF_009389715.1. Classification (NCBI taxonomy): domain Eukaryota; kingdom Viridiplantae; phylum Streptophyta; class Magnoliopsida; order Arecales; family Arecaceae; genus Phoenix; species Phoenix dactylifera. The sequence continues at coordinate 876,144 of NW_024067684.1, forward strand.
AAAGAAAGAGGGGGGGAAAAAAGGATTAGCTGAAGAGGTTCCTTGAGGTATTACCGTTATTCAAGCTGCAGCTCTGCGAGACATAACACTTAAGACTAGTCATCACCATATCTATACTCAAGCTGGTCGAGTAGTTGGATGTCAAAAAGGATTTGGAAACTAAACAAAGCTAGATATATGAAAGGAAGAAGGTTAAACATAATCAGAATTAGAAATACAGACCAGTTACCTATCCAATATTAAGTTGCAGCCAAACCCATTTCTGACTTCTGCAGTTTGCTCAATGACATGAGGTCTCAAACTCACCAGCTCGGATACAATAAAGCATGTTCACATACTTTTCCATGGAAGTTGCCATTGGTGTTTGGAAAATCAACTAAAAGGAATGATAAGAATTAAGATATGGCAGTCGGTCTCGGTAGTGTTCAAGGTGAGACTTCCAAACATACATGGTAGAATCACAATTTTCACGAAACGCGTCTAAGTAGGACTCATCTATGAAGACTAAACGTAGTATCTAAAGGATCCAGAAATATGTTGCATGGTTGCTTTGGAGTGCTCAATTATCAAGCTATACCACCAGGATTTCATTAAAAATTTGGAAGAAAGAAGACAGAACAACAACTAGAAAGGTTAGGGTTTCAATCTAAGAAGATGGTGTAGGAATATAAACTAGCCTTGCATAGATGAAAATGCTTCATTGTGTTTAAAACTAGAGGGGAAAAGGTCATGGAAAGAAGTAAGCAAATAAATAAGAAATGAGGTTAAGTATTTGCTTTTAGACAAGGGAAAAAGGGTGGAATATTGTCCATGATGGTATGACCCTGGTGTAGCACACAGTATAGATGGAGGAGGTTTTGGAGGAAAAGGGGCTTGAATTTGGCTGCAAAGATAAAGAATAGTAAGGCCTGATAAGACTTGATGAAGGTCATGGGAACAGATTTGCAGATAAAGAAATATCCTGTATGTAGCAAAAGATGAGTACGAAATGATCAGCAACAAGATAAATCATGCTGATTTGACTTCATCTGCACTAAATAAGCAATGAAGATTCCATCTGGTACAAGGACATAACCATGCTAGCAAGTTCAGAATCAGAATAATATTAACCGTTATGACAATTATTAGAAATAACAGTCATCATAACAATTAGAACAGAAGCCTCCTAAACTATTATATCGGCCATTACAACATTATAATAGCAACTATTACCAAGGTTTAAAATACCTGCACCAACACCTTACCCATACAGCAAGATAGCATGACCACAAATAGCATGCCTCTTGACGCCAGCATAACAGAAAATGAGGATACCAAACTTATGTTGGTATGGTACCAATTGCAGGGCATACTCAGTTTGGCTTGTATGGACCTGTACTATAAATCTTTGTTGAAACCTCACAAGTCACAACATACTCAAACACTGACTTGGAAGAATTTGTAGGCAAAGCCATTTCTAACCATTAGAAAGACGATACGAGGAAGAAAAAAATGAAATCTATAAATGTACATGTGTGTGTACATATCAGCATACCTATGCATGTACTTATAGGACAATCCCCTTACAGAAAATTGTACTATCAAGAGGTGATCAAATATCTGAAGCAAACTGTATAGTAGGACGTAATCAAGTTGAAATGATTGAAAAATATGTTTGGTGGATAAGATGTCGAGATTATAAAGTCAGAAACACCCCTCAAAAAATAAAGTAAAAATCCCGCAAAAATAAAGTTTATAGTCTGATCGGAGGGAGAAGGAAGAAAATCCTTCCATCTACTCAACCTGGACCTCTCACAAAAAAAATAATAATAATTAAAAATTCAAAGTAGCGTTTTGGACCCATTTTGCTTTCATTAATTGAATACCAAAATCCATTGCAATGCCTTTCATTTACACTAGTGAGGTCCGAGTCCTGAATCTAGGTCATATTCCTCTTCTAGTTAAAAGATATTAGAACTTTTGTAAAATAGTAAATAACTAGTAGAGAAATCAGGTGGATGCTAAAATTATCCTAGCGCTAGATCTTGACTTTTCCATCAACCTTGACTTCCATTATAATGCCTAATTTCTCTGCCATTGAAAGATGTGCTAGTCACAATCTTAATGGAAAAGGAAAGATTAGGATTTTCCTTGGACTGGCCTGTTTCGAGGCCCAAAACAATGCCATATCCCCACATTAGTAGAATGCAGCAAACCTCCTTGGAGGCTGTATCACCCTCGTAGGTCTTAAAATGATACCAATGTCAAAATTAAGAAAAGCATAAAAATCAGACACCATATCACAAAGTTATGGCCTCTGAAAATTGGCTGCATAATCTAGTTATAGATGTGGTGAATCTTGCACCTAGAACCCATCAGACCTATCTCAAGTGGCCAAATTGGTCCATGGCAGGTGGAGATCCTCTGGGATTAGTTTAACCCATCTACCAACTTTAAACATTTTCAACAAAAACTGAAACTTTATCTTTAGAATTTGAATGAATGATTTCACAAACAGGGGAGTAAAAAGTGACTGAATAGTAGAATAAAATCACCAAACAACCCACACTAAAGGCTATGAGAATACATGAAAGATAAAGAAATATCCTGTATGTAGCAAAAGATGAGTACGAAATGATCAGCAACAAGATAAATCATGCTGATCTGACTTCGTCTGCGCTAAATAAGCAATGAAGATTCCATCTGTTACAAGGACATAACCATGCTAGCAAGTTCAGAATCAGAATAATAATAACCGTTATGACCATTATTAGAAATAACAGTCATCATAACAATTAGAACAGAAAGCCTCCTAAACTATTATGCCGGCCATTACAACATTATAACAGCAGCTATTACCAAGGTTTAAAATACCTGCACCAGCACCTTACCAATACAGTAAGATAGCAAGACCACAAATAGCATGCCTCTTGATGCCAGCATAGCAGAAAATGAGGATACGAAACTTGTGTTGGTATGGTACCAATTGCAGGCCATACTCAGTTGGCTTGTATGGACCTGTACTATAAATCTTTGTTTGAAACCTCACAAGTCACAACATACTCAAACACCGACTTGGAAGAATTTGTAGGCAAAGCCATTTCTAACCATTAGAAAGACAAAACTAGGAAGGAAACAATGAAATCTATAAATGTACATATGTGTGTACATATCTGCATACCTTTGTATGTACTTTATAGGACAATCCCCTTAGGGAAAATTGTACTATCAAGAGGCAATCAAATATCTGAAGTAAACTGTAATGTAGGACGTAATCAGTTGAAATCATTGAAAAATATGTTTGGTGGATAAGATGTGGAGATTATAAAGTCAGAAACACCCCTCAAAAAATAAAGTAAAAATCCCTCAAAAATAAAGTTTATAGTCTGATCGGAGAGAGAAGGAAAAAAATCCTTCCATCTACTAAACCCGGACCTCTCACAACAAAAAATAATAAAAATTAAAAACTCAAAGTAGTGCTTTGGACCCTTTTTGCTTTCATTAATTGAATACCAAAATCCATTGCAATGCCTTTTATTTACACTAGTGAGGTCCAAGTCCTGAATCTAGGTCATATTCCTCTTCTAGTTAAAAGATATTAGAACTTTGTAAAATATTAAATAACTAGTAGAGAAATCAGGTGGATACTAAAATTATCCTAGCACTAGATCTTGACTATTCCATCAACCTTTACTTCCATTATAATGCCTAATTTCTCTGCCATTGAAAGATGTGCTAGTCACAGTCTTAATGGAAAAGGAAAGACTAGTATTTTACTTGGACTGGCCTGTTTCGAGGCCCAAAATAATGCCATATCCCCAGGTTAGTAGAATGCAGCAAACCTCCTTGGAGGCTGTATCACCCTCGTAGGCCTTAAAATGATACCGATTTCAAAATTAAGAAAAGCACAAAAATCAGACACCGTATCACGAAGTTATGACCTCTGAAAATTGGCTGCATAATCTAGTTATAGATGTGGTGAATCTTGCACCTAGAACCCATCAGACCTATCTGAAGTGGCCAAATCGGTCCATGGCAGGTGGAAATCCTCTTGGATTAGTTTAACCAATCAACCAACTTTAAACATTTTCAACAAAAACTGAAACTTTATCTTTAGAATTAAAATGAATGATTTCCCAAACAGGGGAGTAAAAAGTGACCGAATAGTAGAATCAAATCACTGGACAGCCCACACTAAAGGCTATGAGAATACAACAAAGATAAAGAAATATCCTGTATGTAGCAAAAGATGAGTACGAAATGATCAGAAACAAGATAATTTATGCTGATTTGACTTCATCTGCACTAAATAAGCAATGAAAATTCCATCTGGTACAACGACATAACCTTGCTAGCAAGTTCAGAATCAGAATAATAATAACCGTTATGACAATTATTAGAAATGTAGGTGGTTCTAAATTTCTAGCACTTAGAGGTTGATCTTTGCACAATATAGCAGCCAAAACTGATGAACTCATAAACTTATCAGAAGATATTGACTTCTAAGTTCACACATAGAAAGTAACAAGTCCATTTCTGTTCTAGAAGAAGTGCCAAATTGTTACCAAGGCAAACATGCACGTACAATAAGATTTTCCATGTGTACAACCATCCAAGCAAAGTGAAAGATAGTCTGAAAGGGTTTATCCCTACATACTTTATGGCTGTGGAATTAGGTGTCATGACAAATCTATGAGCAGCACGAATGAAACATATTTGATAGAAAGAGGTAAATGTTCACATGCTGCAATTACCTTAGAAGACATTGATGGAATGTTATTCAAGAAAAAAACTCAAACAGAAGGAAATCATAAAATACAAATCTCAGGACCCATGTGAGGAGGTAGAAATAGGTATTGACTCTAAAGAAAGCTAACAACAAGGTCCAAAGTTTGGCATGAAAAATTGTAATACGTATCGGGCAAGTCTTCCATGCTTGGTTGTTAGAAAGTATCCTATTTTATAGGATATTAAGAAATAAAATACCTTATTTGTGTCAAGTAGGCACTTATGCAACCTCTTGGGATCCAACTCAATTTATCCATCGGCTTAATAATTTCCAATGGAGATCATGTATAGGTGTATCTGTAAGTGGCCAAAGTTTTGAGTATTGACGCCGGTTTTGTTGGTCACCTGCTGAACCTGTACTACTACTACATGATTGTGGAGTGATTGATTAAACCTCTATTTGATTTTGATGAGCTCAAAGCATTTGAGTATATCTTATATTATACTAATGAATTCAATCTAGTATTTCAGGCATATATTTGTATATTTTCAATTAAGTGCCTCAAGCTTTGGTTCAAAATAAGTTGGACAAGTATTGAACCCTATTTGAACCAAGGGCTGATTCTCGAGTCGACTTCGGAAGATTACGAGTCGACTCTAAATGGTTTAGAGTTTCTGGCACCAGCTCGAGTTGACTCCGATACTCTACGAGTCGACTACGACTGAGAACAGAAAGAAAGACAGAAAGATGGTTTTCAGACCCTGTCAGCGAGCCGACTCCAGAAGGCTTCAAGTCGACTCTGATGCTTGACGAGTCGACTCTCTACAGATCCGAGTCGACTCCAATGAGTAACAGACAGAAAGATAGAGAGGTATTTTCTAGACCTTGTTACCGAGTCAACTCCAGAAGGATGCGAGTCGACTCCAACGTTTGGCGAGTCGACTCCTAATCATGCCAGAGTCGACTCTCAGAGGAAAGCGGACTGAAAGGCAGAGAACCAAACTCAGTGACCCTGTGAACGAGTCGACTCCGAGAATTCCAGAATTGACCCCAAGTCAGCCGAGTCGACCCCAACAAAGTGCGAGTCGACTCCGAGGCAGCTCAGATCAATAGACAGAGGATCGATTTTTCGGGCTCTGAGAGCCGAGTCGACTCCAAGAGGATCCGAGTCAACTCGAGAGAGAAATGCAGAAAAATAGATCTCTGGAATCCTGAGAACGAGCCGTTTTCAAAATGCCGAGTCATCTCCAGATCTTGGCAAATCGACTCCAAGCTTGGACCGAGTCGACTCCAGGTTGGAACGGCACTGTAATTCAAATCCTGAACAGTGGGTGAGTCGTCTTCAGTAAAGCATGAGTCGACTCCAGATCGAGCGAGTCGACTCCAACCCCAACGGATACATTGTCAGGAGGTGCAGACTGTGCAGAACGGCTACAAATCAGTGTCTAACGGCTATTTTTCAAAAGGGACTGTTTAAATAGCCAGAGTTAACAGTAGTAGACAACAAAAGAGTTACTCCACTATGCATTAAGGCATTTCCAACTACCAAGAGTCCATTGAGAGAAAAGACAAGCAAAAGAAGGAAGAAACGCATTCAATTCATTCCTAGAAGTTTTTCTTTCGCATTCAAGGCTCTTCTTCTGACATCAAATCTTCAGTGCACTCAAAGAGGAGACTCAAAGTTCGAGAAGCCCTTTCTTCCTCTTCCGAAATCTGTTTGAGGGCTTCTAACTTTACTCTATTCATATTGATTCATATTTGCTTTTTAAGAAGCTTTCCTTGTATCTTTTCCCAAACTGTTTTTCTTACTTGGTTCAATCAGGGGATTGAATCAAGAGTTGTAAGGTTTGTTGGTGACCCAAGGTTAAAACCAACGGTGTAAGGGTTTGATTGTAATCCCAGGAAAACAATCGGGTGGTTCTAGTCAGTGAGCCTGTGAAAACCGACCGAGTTCATTGTGATCTCGCGAAAACAACAAGTTGGGTTGTGATCTTGTAAAACAACCGGCTGTAATCCAAGGAATTATAGTGAACTCCCAAGTGAAGCTTGGTGAGTGGACGTAGGAGCAAGGGTTGGCTCCGAACCACTATAAAATTTTCTTGTGTTTGCATTGGGTATTTGTCTCTTCCAATCTCCTCGTCAAGTAGCTTAATTAACTTGCCTGCATTAAATTTAATTATTTACTAATCAAGTTTTAATTTGTCAATAATTAATCCAAACCCAATTCACCCCTTCCTCTTGGGTTGTCTCCTTGGGCAACAATGATAATAAGAAATAACAAATAATAAATAATTTTAATTAAAAAAGTTAAATAGATGCCATGCCAACTCGTGCTAGCTGCAATACTTCCCTAGCAAGGCAAATGCTAACTTGCACGGTCAACAAACATTTTAGTAAGAACTAGTAGTAAAAAGCAGATTATCCTAAGAACTTAAGATTATTAGTATCTTACTCATGAACTTAATGTTGCATAATGGACATCACATCCAAGCGCATGAATGAATTACAAGGTTTTTCTAGTTACTATACAGAAATAACAGTAGGCCCCTCTCTTGTCTAAAGCTGCCCAGACCATGAACTCGTGCAGCACCAAGTCTTAGAGGGTTGACATCAGGTTGACAAATGAGTATTCAAATGCTTGGACACTTTGGAGTCTATCTTAACTTAGGATTTATGCTCTACAGTTGCCCAATTTTAACTAGAAAAGGTTTGTAATAGGATGATGATGATTTGATAGAAATCATGAATGATGTGACAAAGGTAAGCAAAAAACATAGAAATCTAAGGGGTTCAAGAGATGATAAAGTTATAATTCCAGGATAAAAATTATAATTCCAAGAAAAGCAATACAATTAAAAAATTTGTCCTAAATCAGAGACGAAAAAAACAAACTAAAGATTTTCATGGGAATGGGTGACCAAATTGTTGCCCAAGGTGACAAGCCAAGAGGGGGGGTGAATTGGTTTCTCTTAATTTTTACTATCTTACTTATGTCAATTGATGAGTTAGTGAAATATAACAAAGCACAATACAAACACACAAGAAGTATAGTGGTTTGGTGCTCTCCCAAGCACCTACGTCCACTTCCCAAGCGACCCCTTGGAAATTAACTATAATCCCGCGGATTACAGTTGGATTATTTTCCGGGCTCACAATCCAAAAACCTTTACACTTTGGTTTTCCGGGATCACCAAAAACCTATGTTGGTTTTACGGACTCACCAACGAACCTTCACAATTGGTTTTACGGGTTCACCAACAACCTACGTTGGTTTTACGGGCTTACCAACAACCTATGTTGGTTTTACGGGCTCACCAACGAACCTATGTTGGTTTTACGGGCTCACCAACGAACCTTTACAATTGGTTTTACGGGTTCACCAATAAACCTACTCCGTTGGTTTTGCGGGCTCACCAACAAACCTTTACAAGGTGATTAATAAAAGAAGGAAGAAAGTTTAAGCTCCTAGATGAGCAAATATAACAATTATAATCTACAAAGAAGAGTTTAGAGAATAGTTATCGCTTGATGAGACTTCTCTCTTCTTTGTCAAGAATGATTCACTCTTCAAGGGTAGATGGAGCTCTTAATGTCTCTTGGAATCTGCTCAACCACTTTCTTTTCACTCTTGAATGAAGCACTTGGATGAAGAAGATTAGGGCACTTGTCTTTCTTGTGTAATCTTTGATATTTTGCAAAATGATGTTTTCTCTGATGAATAGTGTCACTTTAAATAGTTTCCTTCATCCATTGGACAAGCCCCAATGGTTAGAATTCAAAAACTAGCCGTTACTCACTGTTGGAAGGTCAAAAAGTACTTCTGCAGAACTAGCCGTTATGCTTCTGCCCGTGCTTGGGTCGACTCAACTTTTACTGGGGTTGACCCAACTTTCACTTGGGTCGACTCAACCTTTGCTAGGGTCGACCCTCTCAGAACCACAGAACCTTGCATTTCAGCCTTCCTTCACTTGGGTCGACTCAACATCTTTTTGGGTCGACTCAAGGTTCAATTGGGTCGACTCAACTTCCACTTGGGTCGACCCTCTCAGGGTTTCCAGAGAACCTATTTTTGAATGTCATTGCCTTTGGGTCGACTCATGTTAACTTAGGGTCGACTCAAGTTTCATTTGGGTCGACCCTCTCAGTGTTTCCAGAGAACTGTTTTCTTGAGGCTTGAGAGGCTTGAGGTTTGGGTCGACTCATTCTTTGCTTGGGTCGACCCAACTACTGTTCATCCGTGTCATTTTTGCAGAAGTGTGCCAGATGCTTTCTTGATGTGCCGGGGTCGACTCAATCAACCTTGGGGTCGACTCAATCCACACTTTGCTGCAACTTAAGGTTAGATTCATCCATATAAACAATGAAATGCATCTTTATCTTATTATACTAATGTACTGAGAGTAACAGACTTATAAATGATGTATCGAATTAACTTGTAACATACTCTTGATTATTGTATTAATCATCAAAATACTACTATCATCCTCAATCTCCCCTTTTTTGATGATTACAAAATATAGAGTATGAGCCTATTGATACTTATCTTAAAATTAGTTTTAAAAGGGCTCAAGTTGCTGAATTTCAGCTTTTCAAATTTGAGAGTGAACTCTCCCCCTATTTCATCCAAATGTTTCCAATTTGACCTTTTGAATTACTCCCCCTTTCTTTTATATTTCATTAAAGATGAAACTTCAAAAATTTGAGATAAAGTATGAGTTTCAGATTATGTATCGAGGTGTGAAAGGTATGTGCCAAATTCTGAAATTCGATTTAAATTTTAGACTTTAACATTTTCATTGTTACAAATTGCTCCTCCTTAAATGTATATGCTTTCCTATTATAATTTTCAACTTGTTTGTCAACTTATTTCTCTTTCCTTGCTCAACTTATTTCTCTTTCCTTGCTTCTCCCCCTTTTTGTTATCATCAAATAGGTGCATGGGAATAAACACAATAATTAACAAACATTTCAGTTTCATTGATCAAAATGGAACATTATAGTACAATAATGCCAAAACAAAACAAATACAATGTTCCTCAATCAAAGTTCAAAGTACATGATCAACACAAAATATATATGAGAACTAGATACATATCCTAGGCTCTAATCAGAATGCTAATATCAGCCTAGGGGGTATCTAATGGCTGTAATCTAGTCCTCATCCTTCTAGCATAAGTGGCGAGGGGAGGTCGAGCCTGATGGGACTGAGTCTGGCGTGGAGCTCAGTGAGCTGGATGACTCTGTGCCGAAATCTCTAACTCAGCTGCCTGTGGCACAGATGGTCCATGAACCTCTCTCTCTCTCCGTAGAGCTCCTATCTGCTCTCTAAGATCACTGATCTCAGCAGTCATAATATCCAGTCTGCTCGTCAGTCTATCAGTGATAGTCCTCGCTTGAGCTGACATAAGCTCAGTCATCCTACTCCAAAACTCATTTGTGTCTCCCGCAGGAACAGATGACGAAGGTCCAGCCTCTGAAGGTGCTGTAGGATGATCCGTAGGCTCCTCATCCTCAGGGATAGGGTCTCCAATCTCTGGTGCATCATCCTGAATCCCCGCTCCAGCACATACCCACTGCCCGTTCACCTTCTCATAACCCATGCGAATAAGGGATCGTGCAGTGTATGTGTCAGTGAAAAGTAGATGCCTGGAGATCTCTCCCTCTACAGATATATCATGCTGTCGGAAGATCAGGGTGAGTATCATACCATAAGGCAGGGAGACTCTGGAGTTGCATATAACCTTTCTCATCTGCCTCAGTATCATAGCCGGGAGATTCAGGGGAATACCCTGAATAATGTGCTCCATAACAACCAGATCTCGCTCAGAAATGAGATCAAATCTTCCGCTCTTCAGAAATAAAATCCGACCTATGAAGTTGTGCAACAACCTCATTTCAGCTGAAAGAGAGCTTGCTATTACATTTTCAGAATAATCGAAGTCTTCATTCTCAAGAATCAACTGCAAGGCTTTCAGTTTGTTTTCGGGCTTTTCTGGAGTTGCTCCTTCGCAGGGGAAATGAAGCAACTCACTCAAACTCTCTTCGGAAACTCTAACCCTAACTCCTCGAACTTCAGATATAAGCTCTCCCATTCTAGTTTTGAGGAAGGCATAGAACTCATGGACTAATCCTGGGTAGATCACCACATCTAGGGAGCAAAGATACTCCCATCCTTGCCTTCGGATCCATTCTCCCAAACGGAACCCTTCTTGATCCAAAAACTCGGAGTGGATCCTTCTCCCCGTGATAATTCTCCCCGCAAATTTTGCAAGTTGGACTGAAGGGGAGGGAGGAGGAGGAGGCTCTACACGTGTCTCACCTTGTGGAGATACTGTAGACGGCTCTGTAGCAGCCCTATCCGCACGGGTGATCTGTGAAACTCTCCCGGATCGCTTGGCTACGGCTCTTTTGGGTCCCATTTCTTCAAGATCTTGATGTAATCTACTGTTTGGAGATGATTGGGGGAGATTTGAGAGTGGGGAATAGGGTTTTCGGAAGAGGACAAAGTGAAAACAGTGCCCTAGATGGCTCACGGGTCCCCCTTTTAACAGTGAGATCCCGTCGTTGGGTCGACCCTAGATTTTTCTTGGGTCGACTCAACGTTGGGTCGACCCTATTCTGGGTTGGGTCGACCCAAGTTCAGAAATTTTTCTCTCTCCCTTTTTTCCTTTTAAAAATTTTTTTTTCTTCCAATCCTTACAAATTTTTACTGGAACAATGATACATAAGTAAGGAATCTATAGATAACAAGTTTGACTAATGTTTCATGGGTTTTTAGAAATGGGAGGAGTGTATCATGAGACTGCTTGCTCCCTTTTATATCTCCTCAATAAAAAGGATCACATATGCCTAATTCTCTCCTAAGCGTGCAAAATCTATCTTCACTCAAAGGTTTTGTGAATATGTCAGCTAATTGTTTCTCAGTACATACATGCTCAATACATATGTTTCCATTTTGCACATGATCTCTAATAAAATGATATCTTATTTCAATGTGTTTGGCTTTAGAGTGCTAAACCGGATTTTTAGTAAGATTGATGGCACTAGTATTATCACACTTTATGGGAATGATATCTAGTTTAACTCCATAGTCCTCTAGTTGTTGCTTAAGCCACAGTACTTGAGCACAACAACTGCCGGCAGCTATATATTCAGCTTTAGTCGTCGACAGTGCTACTGAATTCTGCTTTTTGCTAAACCATGATACTAAGTTATTTCCTAAAAATTGACATGTTCCACTAGTGCTCTTCCTATCTAATTTGCATCCAGCAAAATCAGCATCTGAGTAGGCAAGCAAATCTAGACAGGAGTCTCTTGAGTACCATAATCCTATGTTTGTAGTTCCTCTTAAATATCTAAGGATTCTTTTAACAGCACTTAAATGTGACTCCTTAGGATCTGATTGGTATCTAGCACATATTCCTACACTAAACACGATGTCTGGTCTACTAGCAGTAAGGTAGAGCAAGGATCCAATTAATCCTCTATAAAGCTTAATATCAATACTCTTTCCTTTCTCATCTTTGTCTAGCTTACTAGTATGATTCATTGGAGTGCCTACTCCCTTGTGATTTTCATTCCCAAACTTCTTTAATATTTCCTTTGTATACTTAGTTTGATGAATGAAGATACCTTCTTTAGTTTGTTTGATTTGTAATCCGAGAAAGAAACTTAGTTCTCCCATCAAACTCATCTCGAATTCTCCGTGCATTAAATTAGCAAACTCTTTGCAAAGATTATCATTTGTGGCACCAAAAATTATGTCATCTACATATATTTATACCACTAGCAGATTTTCGTCTTTTCTTTTGAGAAAAAGTGTTTTATCTACATTTCCTCTACTGAAGTCATTATTTAGTAGAAATTTGCTTAATCGATCATACCAAGCCCTAGGTGCTTGCTTCAATCCATATAATGCCTTATGTAGTCTAAACACATGATTTGGCAATTCATGATTCTCAAAACCAGGAGGTTGCTCTACATATACTTCTTCCTCTATAAAACCGTTTAAGAATGCACTTTTTACATCCATTTGATACAATTTGAAATCCATGAAACATGCAAAAGTTAGAAGTAATCTAATAGCCTCTAATCTAGCTACGGGAGCAAATGTTTCATCAAAATCTATCCCTTCTTCTTGATTGTATCCCTTAGCTACAAGTCCAGCTTTATTTCTTATAACTACCCCATTTTCATCTAATTTATTTCTAAAGATCCATTTTGTTCCAATTACAGAGTTATGCTTTGGTCTCTCAGTTAATGTCCATACATTACTTCTTTTGAATTGATTTAATTCTTCTTGCATAGCATTTATCCAATTGGTATCTTTTTCAGCTTCTTCATAAGTCTTAGGTTCTAACTGTGAAACAAAAGCAAGATAATCATTTAAATTTCTAAGAGAGGATCGAGTTCTTACCCCTTGAGATGGATCACCAATGATTAAGTCTTTAGGGTGTCCATATGCATACCTCCATTCCTTTGGCAAGTCTTGAGGTTGTGGTGGCATGCGATCATTTTCCTTATCTTGAATTGGCACGTCATCAAGATTTAATTTTTCAAAGTTAATAATTCCTGCATCACCATCAAGAATATTTTCTTTCCTAGCAGACTCACTATCAGACTCATCAAATATGATATTAACTGACTCTTCAACTACAAGAGTTCTTTTATTGAACACTCTGTATGCCCTGCTAGATGTGGAGTATCCTAAGAAGATACCTTCATCTGATTTGGCATCAAATTTACTTAGATCCTCCTTGCCATTGTTTAAAATGAAACATCTACATCCAAATACTCTAAGATATTTAGCGGTTGGTTTCTTATTCTTCCAAAGTTCATAAGGAGTTTTCTTGGTTATAGGTCGTATTAAAACCCGATTTAGAATATGGCAAGCAGTGCTTATAGCTTCAGCCCAAAAGTACTTTGGAAGATTTGACTCGCACAACATCGTGCGTGCCATTTCTGCCAAGGTCCTATTTTTTCTTTCAACAACCCCATTTTGTTGAGGCGTTCTAGGTGCTGAAAATTGATGTGAGATACCGTTTTCATTACAAAATTCTTCAAAGTGTTGATTTTCAAACTCAGTTCCATGATCACTTCGAATTGCTATTAAGGTGAGCTTCTTTTCATTTATGATATAATTATAATATTTCAAGAATGCTGAAAATGCTTCATTCTTATGTGCCAAAAATGAAATCCATGTATATCTTGAAAAATCATCTACTATAACTAGTCCATACTTCTTCCCTCCTAGACTCGCAGTTCTAGTGGGTCCAAATAGATCCATATGTATGAGTTCAAAAGGCCTAGTTGTTGATACTATATTCTTTGATTTGAAGGATGATTTTGTTTGTTTTCCTAATAAGCATGGTCCACAAATTTTGTCCTTTTCAAAGATCAATTTTGGCACATCTTTTATTAATTCCTTCTTGACTAGTTTTGATATTAATTCTATACTAGCATGTCCTAGTCTGCGATGCCAAAGCCAACTTGTTTCATTTTTCTTTTCTTCATTAGTAATTAAACATAATCCATTTTTCTTGCCTAATTCATGAAGATCTACCATGTAAATATTTCTTTGCCTTTGTCCTATAAGTACAATGCTATTATCTTTAGGATTTGTGATTATGCATACTGATGCTTCAAATGTGACTTTAAACCCTTTATCACAAAATTGACTTATGCTAAGTAGGTTATGTTTCAAATCATTAACTAATAAGACATTTTCTATGAAGATAGATGGAGTAATGAAAATTTTACCCTTTCCAATGATATACCCTTTTCCATTGTCTCCATAGGTTACTACTCCACCCTTCTTAGATTCCAAGGTGACAAATTGGTCTACGTCACCGGTCATGTGTCTTGAACAGCCGCTATCTAGATACCATCGTTTATCCACTTTATTAGCTGCAAGACACCCCTGCAATCAAGATCAAGAATGAGCTTTAGGTACCCAAACTATGTTGGTTCCTTTAGGGTTAGTACTTGATGTTCCTTTTGGAATCCAAACTTTCTTGAATTTAAGCTTATAATTATTACTCAATTTGTTTTGGCTGGACTTTCTATAGTTACATTCATATGCTTTATGTCCTAATTTATTGCAACAATGACAAATAATATTTTTGTTTTTAGCTTTTACAAATATGTTTTTTAAGTATTTTTGTTTTCTATTTGTTTTATATCCTAATCCAGCCTTATCATATACAGCTTTTTGACTATCAAGAATCATATTTAATTTGGTTGAGCTAAGAATAAACTTGTCTACTAAGGATTTATATTTTTCAGCATCTTCTTTTATCTTGACATTTTCAGCAATTAGATTCTTAGTTTCATTTGTGAGTCTCCTACTTAATGTTTCCCAGTTATGAGATAGTTTCAGCTTATCTTTGATAAGAGATTGATTTTCTTCTTTTAGAACTTTATTTTTATTGATTAGTTTTTTGTGTTCTTCCATGAGTTCTAAAAATGCATCATGTAATTCATCAACAGTAAAATCACATTCAAGTTCAGAATCTACCTCATCGTCATTGGCCATATGACATATTTGGGCCGTCTCTTGATGATCTTCGTCTTCCGAACTTGACTCCTCACTTTCACTCCATTCAGCCATGAAGTTCTTCTTTTTAAGTTTTCTTGCCATCCACTTTAATTCCAGGCAATCTATCTTATAATGCCCGGGCTTGTTACACTCATAACAAATAGGTGTTTCCTTTTTCTTTTCTTTGTCCTTACCCTTTTCTTTGCTTGAGCTACCTTTGAAGAAGGGTTTCTTTTTATGAAATCTCTTCTTACCTCTCATAAATTTTCTGAATTTTCTTCCAAGCATAGCCATTCCTTCTTCATCAAATTCATCATCATCATCAGATTCTTCCGACTCAGTTTCTTGTTTTGGAGTGATAGATTTTAGGGCAATGGTCTTTCTTCTCTTGACCTCATCTTCTGAGTTTTGCCTCATGGTCAACTCATGGGTCATGAGTGATCCTAGAAGTTCCTCCAATTGCAGTGTATTGAGGTCCTTTGCTTCCTGAATTGCTGTTACCTTGGCCTCCCAAACTCTTGGTAGAGACCTGAGAATTTTTTGCACCAATTCAGAGTTAATATAAGACTTTCCTAAACTCTTTAGCCCATTTATGATTTCAGTAAAACGAGTAAACATATCAGTTATGGACTCAGTGGATTCCATTTTAAACAATTCATACTTATGTACTAATATGTTTATTTTTGACTCCTTAACTTGATTAGTTCCTTCATGTGTGACCTCAAGTTTATCCCAAATTTCTTTTGCAGAGACGCATGTAGATATTCTATTGAATTCACTTACATCTAGTGAACAGTAAAGTACATTAATCGCTTTAGCATTTAATTGTGTTAGTCTTCTATCACTTTCATTCCAATCCATTTCTGGTTTGGGTATGATAGTGCCCTCTATACTAATTGTGGGTGTGTGAGGTCCTCTAGTTATAATATACCACAATTCATAGTCTAGAGCTTGAATGAATATCCTCATCCTAGCTTTCCAGTATGTGTAATTTGTGCCATTAAATAGAGGAGGTCTATTTGTGGATTGCCCCTCACTTATAGAACATCCCACTTGGGTTGTCATAATCTTTGACTCTTGATTGTGAGATCAACAAATACTATAGGAGCACCTTGCTCTGATACCACTTGTTGCCCAAGGTGACAAGCCAAGAGGGGGGGTGAATTGGTTTCTCTTAATTTTTACTATCTTACTTATGTCAATTGATGAGTTAGTGAAATATAACAAAGCACAATACAAACACATAAGAAGTATAGTGGTTCGGTGCTCTCCCAAGCACCTACGTCCACTCCCCAAGCGACCCCTTGGAAATTCACTATAATCCCGCGAATTACAGTTGGATTGTTTTCCGGGCTCACAATCCAAAAACCTTTACACTTTGGTTTTCCGGGATCACCAAAAACCTATGTTGGTTTTACGGGCTGACCAACGAACCTTCACAATTGGTTTTACGGGTTCACCAACAACCTATGTTGGTTTTACGGGCTCACCAACGAACCTATGTTGATTTTACGGGCTCACCAACGAACCTTTACAATTGGTTTTACGGGTTCACCAATAAACCTACTCCATTGGTTTTGCGGGCTCACCAACAAACCTTTACAAGGTGATTAATAAAAGAAGGAAGAAAGTTTAAGCTCCTAGATGAGCAAATATAACAATTATAATCTACAAAAAAGAGTTTAGAGAATAGTTATCGCTTGATGAGACTTCTCTCTTCTTTGTCAAGAATGCTTCACTCTTCAAGGGTGGATGGAGCTCTTAATGTCTCTTGGAATCTGCTCAACCACTTTTTTTCACTCTTGAATGAAGCACTTGGATGAAGAAGATTAGGGCACTTGTCTTTCTTGTGTAATCTTTGATATTTTGCAAAATGATGTTTTCTCTGATGAATAGTGTCACTTTAAATAGTTTCCTTCATCCATTGGACAAGCCCCAATGGTTAGAATTCAAAAACTAGCCGTTACTCACTGTTGGAAGGTCAAAAAGTACTTCTGCAGAACTAGCCGTTATGCTTCTGTCCGTGCTTGGGTCGACTCAACTTTTACTGGGGTCGACCCAACTTTCACTTGGGTCGACTCAACCTTTGCTAGAGTCGACCCTCTCAGAACCACAGAACCTTGCATTTCAGCATTCCTTCACTTGGGTCGACTCAACATCTTTTTGGGTCGACTCAAGGTTCAGTTGGGTCGACTCAACTTCCACTTGGGTCGACCCTCTCAGGGTTTCCAGAGAACCTATTTTTGAATGTCATTGCCTTTGGGTCGACTCATGTTAACTTAGGGTCAACTCAAGTTTGGGTCGACTCAAGTTTCATTTGCGTCGACCCTCTCAGTGTTTCCAGAGAACTGTTTTCTTGAGGCTTGAGGTTTGGGTCGACTCATTCTTTGCTTGGGTCGACCCAACTACTGTTCATCCGTGCCATTTTTGCAGAAGTGTGCCCAGATGCTTTCTTGATGTGCCGGGGTCGACTCAATCAACCTTGGGGTCGACTCAATCCATACTTTGCTGCAACTTAAATTAGATTCATCCATATAAACAATGAAATGCATCTTTATCTTATTATACTAATGTACTGAGAGTAACAGACTTATAAATGATGTATCGAATTAACTTGTAACATACTCTTGATTATTGTATTAATCATCAAAATACCACTATCATCCTCACAAATATATGAAGGATTAACATTTAGATGTAAGAAGGATATGCAATAGCCGCAGTAAGTGTTCGTTAAAAAAAAGAGCATCCCAATGGATGAGGCTCTCATCACTATGGTGTCTGGAGAAGGTCAGATGTATGGTACGGAGAGGTTGTTTCTATGCAGGTCACAATAGAGCAATCTTACCATTGCATTAAGGCCTACCCTCTAAGTGTTCATTACTAAAGGATTCTAAGTGAGGAATATTGAGCAGATCTTCAGAAACTTTATTTGGGGGAGGAACGGAGGTGGAAGGGGCATCCCTCTCATGGCATGGGAGGTGGTATGTCAGCCGACGAGATTTGGTGGCTTGGGGTGCAGTCCTTGGTGGCGAGACGGGAGGTCCTAGCGGCACGGCACGCTGCTAGAGTTGTGTTAGAGCCTGATGGCATGTGGTCCTCACTGATGAGGGCCAAGTATGGCGATATGGTGCCCGGGGCCCGTGCGGGGCGTCGCCATTCACCGATCTGGAGGGAGATTTGCGCTAGAGCAGGGTTGGTGCTTCCCGCGATTAGATGGGCTATTGGTGATGGGCGATCCATTGATGTGTTAGAGGATCGCTGGGTGACGGAGCAGCCTATGAGTAGACTCCCGATCATGGTGGATACGTCGAGGTTAGTCGGTCTCAGGGTCAGAGATTTGATGGAGCCCGGAGGGGGGCGTTGGAGGGTTGAGTTGATTAGGAAGACTTTGGGAGCAGTTGGCAGAGATGATCCTGGCTCTACCTATTCCTGCCCGGGTGGGTCGGATAGACTAGTCTGGATGCCGACAGGGCGATCGCAGGTGCGAGTCAGGGACATCTCTATTTGTTGAGCCGAGAGCCAGCCCGACAGATAGAGGGAGGATGGATTTGGAGGATGCGGATTCACCCGCGTGTCGCGCTCTTCATATGGAAGGTGGCATGGGGCTGCCTACCAACCAGGAGCGTGTTAGCACGGCGAGGGGTGAGGATCACTCAGTGTTGTGAGGAGTGCACGGAGACTGTGGAGACGATTGATCATGTTATCCTGCAGTGCCCCCAGAGCTAGGGGAATCTGGAGCCGATCACCATCTTTGTTGCCCCATTCAGTCGAGTCAACACAGGATTGGATTCATTGGTTGAGAGTTTCCATGCGGAGGCCCAGTACGGTTGAGGCCGGGATCCGGTGGGCTTATTTGGCTCATTCTATCTGGTTGGGACAGGAATGCTGGTATCTTTGAGGGCAGACGGTTACCCCCGAGGGTTGGTGGTGGACAGAGCTATGCGTCTTGCCAGGAAGGTTACCACTACTACCGTTAGGTCTTCTTCTGAGATGGCCAGGGACATCTGGGGTACTCTTTCCGCTGTCACAACGCCCAGGTTCGCCCTAGTTTCTTGGGTACCCCCACCCCTTGGTCATCTCAAAGTGAACTTCGATGGTAGTATGTCGTTGGACGGGGTGTCTGGAGGAGTTGGCTTTGTCATCAGAGACCCATCTGGGTGGTTTGGTAGCAGCTGGTGGCCGCCCGTGCGCCGGGACTCACTGCAGTCGGTGCGGAGCTGCGGGCAGCCTGGAAGGGGATATCCTATGCGAGGCGGGTACTTTATGCTGAGCATATATGCCTTGAGGGGATTCCTCTGTGTGATCGAGTGGATTCGGGGAGCGGACAGATATGGTGATGGTCATCCTCTCATCCGTGAGATTCGAAGATTGGCGCAGGAGTCAAGTGATTCGAGCGTTACATGTTTTTCGGAGGCAAACAAAGCAGCAGACTGGGTTGCCTCTATTGTTGCCCGGCATTCCGGGGAGGTCATATGGACATCTGTAGGAGATATTCCTCCTACCCTGTACGCTTTACTTTCTTTTGATATGGCTGGATGTACTCAAGTTTAGAGCTATATGAAATGCCGCTTTTATCCCAAAAAAAAAAAGAAGATTAAAACTAATATTGGAAAGAGATAAATAATATGGAAAATTTTCTTAGAGAAGATATTTGGTGGCAAGTTTAAAACTCGTGTGAAATGAAATAGTAATGACATGAGAATACAGGGTAGACAAAGAAATTCACGTATTTTGTATTGAAAGACCTTATCGTGCTGGTTCCTTACTCTTTTGAGAATATTAGAGTCTAAAGGAGTGATTTAAATTCTTTTATCTAGTCAATAGGATCCATGTTTTAGCTATTATAAATTCTGAATACTATCAATAGAAAGTTCGTTGACATACTAGTAACCAAGGTCCGCCGTATCGGTACCGGTCAGCATACCGGTGGTAGCCCGGACCGGCACGTACCGATCCCGTATCGGTTTTGCACCGATCTCGTACCAGTCCCGTACCGATACGGCAGTTCATACCGGCTGGTTTTTCAATGAAAAGCTTCCGGTACCGGATCCACGCTGATCCGGTACCAGTCCTGCCCGAACCTGTTTGTATCGGCCCGTACCGGCCAGTACAGCATACCATGCTAGTAATAGTAACTATCTCTGAGACTAAAGAACAAGACATAGTAGAAATATGTTATTGTTATTCAGGCATAAGGAGTTGAAATTTATAGACCAAGTATCTTAATGTCACCATTAACTTGCTGCTCATTGCCATATCTATAGATTTTTGTTGGTTCCAATGCTTTGTAAAATAAGTTGCTTTACCATCATATGTTTATAACTAATTAGATCAATGATTTAAACAAATCAGTCAATGGCATTCTTATAACCATCATTTCATGTCAATTCTATCATAGTTCACAATGCACAAGATTATGGAAGTTTCTGAAGAATAAAGGAAGCTACATAAAGGAACTAGGTGTCAAACTATTAAGGTACAAAATGCAAGCTAACAAATAGACCAAAAAGTCGAAAATAGTATAACATTTTATGCATATTAAAAATTGTTGTGAAAAATATTAAATTGTAAGACTTAGATATGTAACTCAAGGTTCGCCGTCTCGGTACCGGATTCTGTACCGGTGCCACACTAGCACAGTGTCGGTACGGTATGGTACATGATTTTTTTGACATACCGAGTATCGGTATACCATCCGTATCAGATACCAGTACCGAACCGGTACGGTATGCCCCATACCGCCCGGTTCGAGCTAGTACGGCGTACCTTAATGTAACTTATCATGAAAGTCTTTGCAACCCAAGTCACAAATAAAAAATCCTTTGACATGAAGATACTTGTGCATACCTTTGTTCTGTTTTTTAGGTAAATATATTTTACATGCTTCAATCACTCCAAAGATGATGCTTGTATGTGTTACCACGCTATGTACAAATATGATATTGCCCATGCATCCTCTCTCAGTGCTCCAGTAGTCACAATCTCTATGGTAAGACTGTGTGAGCATGCCATGCTGTGCCATGCTACCACACAAGATGCTCTGTTTTGAATTAAAAAACTTAAAGAATGAATACCATTTTTATATGAAAATATTTTAAAATAAATTAATAGATGCTGGTACCAGTATGGCCTAGCAAGGTATGTCCCAGCCATCTAAAACCAAACACTTGAAACCTTG
This sequence comes from Phoenix dactylifera, assembly GCF_009389715.1. Lineage (NCBI taxonomy): Eukaryota > Viridiplantae > Streptophyta > Magnoliopsida > Arecales > Arecaceae > Phoenix > Phoenix dactylifera. Next base: position 897,570 of record NW_024067684.1, read on the forward strand.
CTTTAAACAAATACGATCAATTTCTCAGTTAGAGATCAGACTTGATGCTACCTCAAAGCAAAATCATTTCTCTAAGATTTCTACATAACCTATACTCTGAAGATAGTACTTCACATCCTCCCTTAGCTTCTTGATATCTATGCTTCATATGCATAACATCAACATACATTTGTCTTATAATTTTTTATAGAAATAATTCTCCTCCCAATTTGGAAAACTTATTCGACTGAACGTAATTTTTTCTAAAGTAAACAAAGAACCATTATCCCAAAACATAGCAAAAATAAGAACGAAACTGTAAGCTAATATAATTGCAGCAATAACTAATAAAGCAGAGAAAGTTTAAATAGCCATCTTTAGCATGACACTTGTAATAAGAGTAACAATGTAGCAAGGGAAAAGGAGGACCAAGGATAACTGCTGACATCTCATATTTCAGTGAATGTTTAACTAGAGCACAAATTTTGAAAATGCCTATCAAAGCTAGCCGGTATGTTACATGCCTTTGCTTGTCTGATAAGAAATACAAATACCCAAAACAAAAAGATTAAAATAGCCTAAATCATATGCTCTAGTAATAGAAATCTAAAAGCAATCATATTGTCACGCCCTCGGCCCGAGATCACAAGCCAGGGGTCGCATCAATTGTCACATGCTTATAGGAAACTCTTCCCACAAGCATGCAGAAATCTCAACATGATTCATAAACAAGCAACCAGACAGCGGAATAATTTGAATAATTAACATTCAAATTATATTTAATAACTAAATACAATTAAATGTCTCATGTAGCCAATGATATTCTAATGTTCTGCATCAAACTTTAATAAAACTCTGATATAACTAAAGATGCCAAAATTTCTGGTTCCAGTCGCTCTCCCATAACTCAACCCTAGGTCAAGCTACCTCTTTGAATCTATAAAAATAGTAAGATATCGAATAATGAGCTAGACAGCCCAGTAAGCAATGAACCACTTTAACTAAATAAATCAAAAAATAAAATAAATAATAATAGGAATACTGCAAATAAGTATATGGAAGTGCATCAATTCAAAATCCGATCCAGATATGCAGCAAGATGAAAACATCATACTTGCAAATCAAATCCGATCATAAATTCAGTCTCTTTCAAAACATCAAGTTCATCTCGTCAGCCTGAACCAGAACCCACATTTATTACCCTATGGCTAGGCCAATATGAGCACAAAATAGCCAAAGTGCTACTGCAAATACCCCATTCAGCAGGGTATCCGAAAATGCCAATGTATAACCCACTGACAGGGTTTGAAATGCTACCGTTAACTCCCACTGGCAGAAAATCGAAATGCCATCATACCATCTCCACTAGCAGTGTATTGAAATACCAACGTACAACCGCCACTGGCAGGGTATCAAAATATGAGTTCGTTGTAAACCTAAATATTCTTAAATCAAACTTTTTTTTTTTCGATATATATGTCATGTTCCAATCAAAAGGATTCATAGAATCATGCTATATCAAAATCAATCAGACATAATCCATATCAAAATCAATACATTAGATTATGATCTCTTAATATTTCAGAAAAAATATATTCAATAATTAAAATACTATCATCAAATTGGTAAACCAATAAACAATTTGATTTAGAAAATAGTTTATAATTTGCTTATAAATCTACAAAAGAGGTTACGTTACCCGACAAATCTAATTAGTTCTGAAAGTCTCTCTCAGAGCCTTGGCTCCGACAAGCTTCTCCGGCCTCAATTTTCGGTAGCCACAGTGAGAGAAAACCTTAAAAAAACAAGGAGAGAGAAGAGAAGAGGAGGCACGGTGCTTGTGGTGGAGGACCATAGAGGGGGTTGGGGGTCATATTTATAGAGAGCCTAGGGTACCGGTAACCCTAGGACTCTAGCTTCTTCCCGAAGTCGTCGGAGAGGAGGAAAACTCCCTCTAGGAGTCTTCCGTTGCCTTCGCTCATGCAGCGCACGTGGTCCAGCTGAGCTGGGCCGCAGTTGGGTTTGGTCATCAAGTGGACCGACCAGACCGGGCCTTCACACATACTTTTACTGGTTTACAAGCCTCAACTTCAAATTCATGAGAATCATTACTATGTTAGAAGTCATTGTTAGCTTGCTTGGACTAACTTTTCCTACCATCAAGTTTAGATTCTAGACCATGCCAAAGTATAATTTTGAACAACCATATTAGTACGTCATTGTGGCAATCTTGTAACTATTGAAAAAACGTTCAAGTAATAACATTTCAATGTTACTGATTTAGTTACAGAACAAAGCAGCACAGCAGAGTGTCTTTGAGTCTCTCCATAGGGACATCATGGTTTTTATTCTGCAACTGGGAGTTTGATCCAATGAAAATAAGCAATCCCTTTCACAAAATGAAGGCAATGTCGACATCTGGCAAGGCTTATGAAGATAGGATCGTCCCAGTGGAGTTACAGCGCTATATTGCACAAAGGCTGTCCATGGATACGATATCACGAGAACCAAAAGGTGGGCATCTATTTGCATCAATCGACGGTTGGGGTGACAAAATACTTAAAGCACTTCTTCTTGGGGAGGAACCCCCCTTTTACTAAGAACTTCTTCAACTGTAATGCCATTATAATATTCAAAATCATCTACTATTACTGCAACCAGGAAATACATGGAGAATCCCACTGTTACTTAGAATTACTTCAACTGTGTTGCCATTTTGATGATTAACATTATCTATTATTGCAATGCCAATTTAATATTCAAAATCATCTACTATTACTACAACCAGGAAATACAGGGAGAGAAGCCCCCTGTTCCTAGAATTACTTCAACTGCATTGCCATTTTGACAGTTGACATTATCTACTACTAAAACTAGGAAAGTTAGCAATTTATAGTGCAAGTTCTAAGTCTTAAGCTAAAAAATTGTCAATATTATTGACCGTGAAGAATGTTATACTATTGTAGCCTCAATTCTGAAATTGCATGGTACCCCCTGCTCTTACAAACAACACTGTAGAGAACATTGATGAACAACCTTAGACACGAGAAAGATACATACTAGGATTTCACACTGGATTTTTGGGCTGGATTTCTGCTAGAACACAAGGATTTACTGGCATCATGTTTGCAAATCAAAATGGTCATTGGTTTTATCCATGCAGACTACTTAAACCCACTTTTATACCAATGCTGGAGGGACCAAACAAGGATGGCCTGCAATGCTTGGAGGACCCAAATGACAAGGACATCCTAGGGTTTCTAATGACTTTTATGCCTGCATTCTGGATTTTTAAAATTAGGAAAGAAATTGCAAGATCTGGAGAATTTGAGCAAATAAAGAGGTGAAACAGATCTGTTTTAATAGGCAAAGATTCAATAATGGTAACACAGACCTAGTATGAAATTATTTCGGTTATGAGGAAGGTTCCAATGTTGACAAGAAACAAATCTCAGAAGAATCCTAAATTCATATTATGCAAATCTAATGTGATATAAGATTAAGGGAAGTTATGCATACCAAAGTGATCTTACAATTCGTATTTAATGTTGACGAGGCAATCACAAGAAAATACTAACTGAAGACTGCTGCAGATTTGAGTAAAACCACATATCAGTAATCTGGTTAACAGAACATGCATTTGAAGATGGAGAAATTATGATATATGGTTGCTGGAACATATCATAATAACAGTTCGAGCGTCCAGAAATCACAGCAGGATTTAGTTTACAATGAACAAAAACAAATCGAATATATTAGACCAGAGGAAAAATGAAATTTTAGAGGGAGGAACTGGCTGAACCTGGTCGCCTCTTACTCAAAGCCAGTTTACCTGATCTTAAGGTGGCCAGCCGCGCGGCTTTCTTTAAAGCCTTTTCGATTTGAAGACAAATCCCTAAAAATCCCACCAGCCGATTCTCCATTTAACCATCATTAGGACTTATAACTGGCAATGTTCTAAAAATCCCCTCAAAAAAATCCCATTAGCTGACAACCTATTTAACTTGGCATTACAACTCCTAAGAGGCCCAATCCATGTAACTGTAGCGTGTACTGTTCATGTAAACAACATCCCGCCGTTTATTAACTCTGAAAAGTTAATTTAAAAGCAATATATGAACCTAAAGCTACTCAATTATCAATAAATCTGGATGAAATGGTAGATGAGCTTCCCTTCATGATATTCCTTGCAGGAGGGGGAGGCCCTAAAATACCTCGGTTGCTTTCCGAAATTTTTGGTCTTAACCCTCCGTTTGTATGAGTTGTGATTTGAGTGCTTTGGGATCTGATTTTGTAACCATTACACCCTCCTTAGAACTTAATTGACATACCCCAAGCCCACTACCTGAGATGGGCACGTGTCATGGCCATGCATTTGCTAGAAAATGATCTAAAGAGAATATGCAAGGCTAATAGATTAAATACAATCTAATCTAATCATTACTGAACAGTGTGAATCTTAATTCGAAACAAGATAAGATAATTCCATCATTATGAAGTAATAAAAATATCTATTTACAAATTTAGTTATTTGATGGTATCACTAACGCTCTAATCATTCCTCCTATAACCAGCAATCCTAAACCATAGCTGACCACTAATACGCATCCTACAACTTAAAAAAAAAAAAAAAAAAAAAAGCAACAATTTGTATGAGTTAACAACTCAGTAAATCCCCCCACACCCCAACATAAATAATCTAAAGATAGAAATTAGCAAAATATTTATTACAAAAATAAATGCAAAATCATGAATTGACATATTAAGTATCCAGCACTTATAGTTATCGCTCAAATAGAGCGAAATACATGCATACATAGGTACATAGATATATACACATTCACTGGCATATATATATACACACACACACAAACACGCACATACACTACTAAAATAGCTGTTTCTATTCAAAAATAATATATCACATATCATCAAAATAACTGTTTTATTCAACAATAGCTTCAAATAACTTATTTTCCATTTTTGATTAGCATGATTCAAATCCAACAGCAATTAAACTTTCTAGCTTTGGGCTAACCATAGCTACATTTCCGGCCCAAGATAGGGCAATGATAGTGCCACATTTCCAAATGTGATAGAGTAATAATAATACCACATTTCTAGCCTGTGATGAGAAACAATAATGTCATATTTGTAGCTTGTGATGGGGCAATGATAATGCCATATTTCTAACAAATCAAGAGGCAAGATATACATGGCTAGTCCAAAACACCATACCCAACCATTCTGTAATACAAAACTCAATTTTATGCTTACCAAATAAAAGTATGGCTTAATAGTTTATTCCATGCAAAACGCAAAAGAAACGAGTATTACCTTCCATCAAAATCCAAAATCATCGATACATAATACATACATACATACATACATACATATATATATATATATATATATATATATATATATATGAACATGCATGGGGAAATCCAAGTAAAATGATTATGAGCCCAAGAGTACACCTAACATATCCAATTAATTTGAAAAATCAATAATTGATATTATCAAAAAGCCAACTCACTTAAGGCCAACCATATGCATGATATTAATTTAATTAATAATTTACTAATTTTCTAATTCTAAGTTTTGATGCTCAAACTATTTCTAACCCTAGATTTTCCCATCCTATCCTAGACCATACTAATTACCAAAATCAAAAAAATAAAATGATTAGTATCTTATCTCAATTTAAGGATCGGACAGTATAAAACCCCTTACTAGACTTCTTGTCCGAACGATTGCACCCCACTAGAATCGAAAACAATAATTAGTGAAATGGTGAAACATATGAGAGAGGGAAGGACAAAGCCAACCAGGTAGCAGCGTCTAGCAACTTGGATTAGTCTAATCTGGGTGAAAATTGGTCAAATAGAGAGGTGAGAGTTCAAGCAGGGTAAAGACAACATAGCAAGGGTTGTCTCTAGCCAAGTATAGGATGGGGACCTGGATGATCACGGCAATATCAGTTTGGGATCCTCTACAGAGGTCAGCTTAAGCTCGTAGAAAAAAGAGAGTACAGAACAATTTCGCCTTTGCTGGGGTCCACTGAAGCATATAGAGAGAGAAACAGAGAGGAAGAGAGAGTGAGAAAGAAAAAAAAGGGGGGGTAGAGAAAGAGTGAGAAACAGAGCCTTCATAGGATTTAATTGAAGGTGGAAAAGAAGGAGAGGAAGTGGGAGGATGGGGGCTTTGCTTTGGAAGCCGATGGTATGATGGGTGATGGTGGGCAGCCGATGAACATTAAAAATAAAAAGAAGGAAGAACCAGAGGATAAGGCAAAGTAAGGGAGTGAAGTGACTTGATGTCGACTTGAGCTAGCCTTAGCTCGTTTGCAAGCAGTTGAGCTCCGGCATCAGGTCATGGGAGCTTCAAGAGGGCTCAGTCGAAGGGGAAAAGCTAGATCGAATGTCTGAAACAAGGGAGAGGGAAAACTAGAGAATTGGAGAGTTGATGCCTTGAGTTTAGCAAGATTGAAGCCATGACATTGCAAGGGAATCTCCAAGAGAAAAAGAAGAGGATACGGTTAAAGCCTCATAAAGCCATAACGGCTCTCAGTTCGCTACATGGCTAGAGTCCAGCATATACTTCCTCAACATTATGTTGATACATGAAACATATCATGTCTGCTTCTCCAACCCTATCCAAAATTTTAAATGAACACATATATGTAGGGCTTAGTTTGTCATGACTCACAAATCTAAAACTTTTATAAAAATTTGATCTTCTACTTGAAATTCTAACTCTCTCCTTCTCTAAATTAATAAAAGCATCCTCTCGTAGAAAAACAAACAAGTCATCCATCATATCCTTATCTGAATCAGAAGTAATGGCTCGACCCACCACACTTCCACTACGCAACACTAATCTAAACTCACCAAATTCTCTAGTTGACTAAATAATTTCCAACCAAAATATTACTTGTATACCAAGAAGATAAGGAAATGATTGTTTTTAAATTCAAAATGAACTTATACTCCGGGGAGAATAGCAATTGGAATCAAAATTAGTATAAGAATCAGGTGACAGTGAGTTTTTAGGTTGCAACATGCTCCTAGTTTTCAAAATATTTGTCATACTAGACTCAAGATTTAAGATCATATATAGGAGCCAAGACTATGCAATTTTACTATTTACAGTTAAGGATCGAAATCAATGATTCAAGTTGAAGTGAAATGACTCTAAAGTCATGAAATTGGTTGCGACTACATGTTATGGAAATTATAATCATGAGGATATTTTGGTCATGATATATAGAGTCTATAGTAAGATCATGGGTGCATTTAAATCAATGTAATGCAAAGCCAACTAGATCTTAACAACTAATGCGCATATGATAGAATATTCGCATAAAATTTTTAGTTAAATTAAACAATCTTGAATACAAGCAAATTCTAAACTTCTTAAAGAAGCAAATATAAAACATCCCATCATGCCCTAAATTCTACCCCATTTACAACTACCTTGTTTCAACCCTAATGATCTAAAACTTATGCTCTGATACTATTTCTTTCGCCCATCAGACCCACCACTCGAGCTGGACATCTGACAAGGCTACACATTTTCTAGGGCAAGATCTAAGAAAATATGTAAGGCCTATAGATTAAACATCATTACTTAACAATGTGAACCTTTATTCAAAACAAGATAAAATAATTCTATCATAACAAGTAACAAGAGTTGTTCCAATTATAAATTCAGCTATTTGATTAGTATTATTGCCACTTTAACAATTCGTTCTCTCACCAGTAATCCTAAACCATAGCAAAGTACTAAACATCCTATAGTTATGAAAGAAAAGTGACAAAATGGTATGAGCTAATGGCTCGATAAGAATTTCTCACATACATAAAAATAAATAATCTAAAGATAAAAATTAGCAAAATAATCAATATCTAAATAAATGCAAAAATCATGAATTTGCATACCAAATACCCAGCACCTATAAATACTACTCAAATAGACCAGTATATATGTATATGATAAATCATTAAAATAGCCATTATATTCAAAAGTGGCATGCTGTATAACGTCGAAATAACAACTTTATTCAATAGTGATTTTAGATAACATATCTACCATTTTCTTATTAGCATGATTTGGATCCCACAATAATTAACTATTTTGTTTTGGACTAACCACGGCATAGTGCCACATTTCAAGCATATGACAAGACAATAATAATGCCACATTTCCAGCCTATGACGAAAAAAATGATAAATGTGGTTAGTTAAAACACCCCACCCAACCATCTAGTTACATAAGACTTAATTTCATGCTTGACAAACAAAAGCATAATCTAGTAACATATTCCATGCAAAATAGTTTCACCTTCTATCGAAACCCAAAATCATTGATATATAAATGCACATATATAAATAAACATATATATATATATATATATATATATATATATATATATATATATATATATATATATATATATATATATATAGATGATCATGCATGGGAATCTTTACCTCTACCTACTGCAAAAATTGAAAAAAAGTGCTTATCAGCTCAAGAGTTAACATATCCAATAATTTGAAATCAAGAATTGAAATAATTAGAAAACCGACATATCACTAATCATATACAATGTTAATTTAATTATATTATCTACTAAATTTCTAGTTCTAAATTTTGATGCTCAAAATATTTTTAACCCCAGTTTCTAATTCTAATTCCTACCTTGAACCATACCGGTTACCAAAATTAAATAAGCAAAAAGGTTAGGGTTTTACCTTAATTTAAGAAACAGAGTGTAAGACACCTTGCTGGACTTCTTGTCCAGACAACTGCATGCCTATGTAATAAAAACCAATAATCAGAGAAAATTATAAAATAGGATCAATGGTGAAAAAAAACAAGAGAAAGAGAGAGACAAAAGGATAAGATTGGCCTAGTAGCTGACATCCAAGATTGATCTATTTTGGGTGGAAATCAACCAGCTCGAGAGGCATCACGATTAGGATAAAGACATCAAGATGAGGGTTGCAATGATGTAATCCAGTTATAAGCAAAGTACAAGGTAGAGACTGACACGATGGGTGGACACGACATTGTCAGTCCAAGACCTCCTATCGAGGTCAACATAGGCCCATAGAGAGAAGAGTATGGGATCCTCTGCTAGAGTTCACTTTCTTGGTGCATTTAGAGGCTTCACCATAAGTTTTACAAAGTGTCTCCTATATTTTTTTTTAGAAAAAAGGTAACACAATCCTGGACTATTGAAAATCATGAGCGATTATAAACATTATGAGTTGCAATGTGTCTCTCAAGATTTTTTTGACTGAGAAGTGTTTTTAGACATCTGTTTGGTTTTTCCACATGCAAGTAATACTAATATACTAAACAATTGCATATTCCACATGCAAAAAATATGTTGATTCTATCTTATTTTATTTTAACTTTATTGCATTGACCTTTTAACTAATAGGGTTTGTTAGTTTACATGAGAGAATTATTTTCTATCAACGTTTTATGTATATTTTTATATGTTAAATATCATTAAACTAGATGCATTTTATATTGCTTTGTCATCTTTTTCAAGAACAAAACATTTGCAAATATCATGTCTAAACAATGATAGTCCAAATGAAAGATATCAATCTACTTATTTCCATATGTGGCAATATCCAACACAAGATCTTTAACCATTACAGTATCTCCTTCCAGAAGAAGACCCCTCATTTAATTGTGTCTCAAGCAATCTTATCTCATCTTAAAAGCAAATAGAGTCCATTGTTGCTCTTTTCTATCTCAAGAGGAAGAGAATCGGTCTCTCTAGCTGGGCTGTGCAATCAAATTGGCATCCCACAGACATCTAAAGCCAGAAAGAGATAGTGAGTCCTACCAACTTGAGCTTCAAGTTCTCGAAGGAGCAGGACGAGGTAGCCAAATTAAAGCTGCAAATCTAGGATAAGAATTATAGGCCAAGGGTAAACCAGCTAAAGGAAAGGAAATAAAGATAAATAAAAATAACTGATAAGTATTTGATTAGCCAAAGGTTCTTCTTTAGAATTACATTCTAGTATTCATATAATATGATCCACTTCTACTATCAACAATTATCCAAGTCTGGCCTCCATGTCTTTCAGGTGGTTCCTATGGGTGAATCCAACTACTCTCAACTTCCCACATTCAGGTAATTATGCATGTTATGTACTACAACATGATCCCTTAGCTAGACCAACAGACAAGACTCTATAGGTCATCATACCTGATTAGCCTCAAGCTTGTCACAATAAGTCCTTGCTCGTGACACTTCTCCCATTCAGTCATCATGTAGTGTGTGTGTGTGTGTGTGTGTGCGTGTGTGTGTGTGTGTGTGTGTGTCTATCGACCCATTCCTCAGCTCATTCGATCCATTCTTCTAATGGGACTCAAGGATGTCAAAGTTTTAGCATCTAAGCTACTACTTCATCCTACCTGGGTACTTTAGTTTGAGAACCTTTAGTCGATGCCTTATTCCAAACACCGTCATGTAGCTGGTGCATATTAATCCTCAATCATTGTTATTGGTCAGAATGTGGTGGAAAAGGAGTCAAAATCTAGGGTTAGAGATTGCTAATATGGCTTTCTATTAGTATTCATAAAAATCTAGGGTTAGAAATTGATGTCATGTTGTTCATCAATTTTTCAATTCTATGTGAATTTATTCGAAGCTAAATGAACAACAATATGTAAAAATCAGGCGATTAATTAATAATCTAAAATTGAAAAACATGACATCTTTCATGCAAGAATATCAAAACTATTAACATCAACCATTTCCTAAAACTAAAGTCTTAATATTGAAGATTAAGGCTACAAGCAAGTTCATTGGATTTGGGACTGGCACACCCCAAAAACCAACCTATATTTGAAAAGAGTCAAAAAAAAATTGAGCCCAAGCCTAATTTATTTCCATTTGGATTGGGTTGCATTAGGTTTATGATATATTTCATTGATCTATTAGGTTTTGCGTGTCAAACAGGATCAAAATAAGCGAATGCAGGCCATGATTTGCAAGAAAATAACAACAATTGGACATTATACGTCTCGTATGAACACAATCTCCTCTACATAAGAGTTGATTAACAACCATACATAAATCATAATTAACAATACACAATGATGATTATAAGTTATTACTACAAGTAATTAATGTATTAGGTCCTAGGTGGACTATGAATTTATGTTATCCTAAATCTCCAGTTGATTTGGATTTGCTTTGCAATGCATGTAAACTTGAAATGGGTGCATATATGTATGGTATACAAATAGCAAATTTACGAGAATATTCATATATATGTATAAAAAAAAGAAAAAGGGTATCCATGCAAAATAAGTATTTTATGAGGGTATGTATACAAATAGCAATTTTACGAGAATATTCATATAATTTTATATATTTTGGAGGGTATACATGCAAATAACCCATTATTAAATACTTTCTTTTTTATTTTTATGGATGTATCTATGGTGCATGATTTAGTCTACCCTTTTTTACCTTAAAAAAAATCATCGTACCCCCTATGCATCGTGATGCTCGAAACATAGCATGTAACTTTGTCATGTTAATGAGACATGGCCCAACTTCTCACCTACCTGGAAAGCGATGTAAGAATGCCTCGTTCATAGGGTTGAAATCGAATAGTATAGTAATATATTCATATCGATATTTGTTTAATTTGACGAATACATATACGGACATTGATATTAGTCATATACAAATTCATATCTATATTTGTTTTAAGAATACGGATACAAATCAGATACCGAATATATGTATATAAAGACAGATATAAGCCAGATAATTAAATTTTATGACGATAGATAAAAGATATTATTAAGCAGATAATAAATCAAATTAATAGCATAATTATTTATTTTTTTTTGAAAATTCATGAATATTATATAAAATTAAATAAAGTTAAAAATAAAACGAATTGGGAAGTTATATATCCATGTTTATATCTATTTTTCTTTGATAGATTTGGATACATATATAGATACGAATATTAGTTGGATGCTCAAAATATTTTTATATATTTACATATTTATTCAGATAAGAAAATCGATCCCAATAAATTATCTGATCGATTACCATCCATATAAGTTCGCCTTCTCAATTTGCCTGTGGAGATTCTACTCGTCCTCCTACAGGCACACGGGTCCTCGTTAGGATAAAAGCTGTAGAAAGACATTTCAACAAAGCAGTAGAAAAGCATGAAAGACAAATTTTTTAATCAACTCCAGGGGTTTATTAGTAATTTCACGTCTTCTCAGCCGTACTCCCATTCGTACGCTTGACGGCGTCCGCAGTACAATATCCAACTCGAGGGGTATTTCGGTCTACGAATATATACGGAGATATATGTTGGGGTCCCAGCGGGGGGTAGCGCACGTGCTTGGAACGTGCGCGAGCTCGGCTCCTCATCGCGGCGCGTGTCTCCTACGTGTCGCTTAAACGGACACGCTCGCCCGCGCCGCGGATTGCAACTCATTTACTCGAGCTGGTTTCGGCCCGGTGGGCCCGCTCCCGGGGATAACGATGGCGGTAGCGGGCTCGAGAGAGAGAGAGAGAGAGAGAGACTGAGAAAAAAAAACGAGAGATAAAGCGAGGGACGGAAGAAGAGCAGGGAGAGGGGGTGAGTATTCCTTTCATAAGGAGAAAGCTCTGCCTGGAGATATATATCTCTCTCTTTCCGTCTCCTTATTTTAGGAATGTTCATTCATTACTGGATTAATATTTTTCATTTCAGTGGATTGGAGCGATTGCATGCGATCTAGATCTACTGCTCTTCAGATCTTCTCTTTGTCTTGGAAATTTGGGAAATTTATAAGCTGCTCTCTTATCAGGTACTTGAGAACTCGTTTCTCTCTATCCCTTTTTTTAACTCCTGTTTATGCTTTAGAATTCTCTGTAAATATACAGATTATGGCGTTTCCTTCGCTTTGTTAGCTTATTTTCTAAGTTTTGAGGTGGTAGTTTTGGAAATATATGGTTTCGTTTGCTCTCTTACTTTTATTTTACTGAGTTTGTCCGATTAGATTATGCATTTTTGTTTTGCGTGTCTCTGCGTCCAAATTGCAGAGTTTATCAAAGTAATCGAAGGTAGATTTGGGAATAATGTTTCGTTCTGTTTCCATGCTAAATAAACGAAAGGATGTGTGTGTTTTTTCAAAGTAAATCCGCGAGGGCAGCGTTTTATTCGGAACCAGGAGCACTGCCCCCAAGTCTTCTTAGCTGAAAGTGGAAAGAGCCTCTCTCTTTTTCTCGGTCACGCTTCTTTCCTTGTTAGGAAACTCTGGCACAAATGTGGGCCGTGTCCAATCCACTGTCCTAAAGCAGGAGAAAGAAGAATCCGGAGATATTTGATTAGGAAAAATAATGTGAAGGAGTTGACAATAACATAGAGGTAAATTATTAATTTTTTTTATATAGTTGAATTATTAATAGATTTGCAAAAAATTTAAGAATTTGTTTGGTTTGCAAAAAAAAAAAAGTATAATAAAAACAACAAAAAAAAAAAATCTTTTAGTTGTGGTTCTCAACTGAAGGAATATAGAAAAATAGCATTTACATAAAAATAAGATTTTTATATTTTATATAAAAAGGTTATGGGGATCATAATAAAGCTATTTTTTTTAATTGGGATTTTTTTTAAAGTATTTTTAAACCATCAAAATTTATAGATAATTTTTTTAATTTAATATAGCTATAATAGATATTTTATATAATTTTTCAGAAAAATAGCTATTCAACTAAATATAGGTGACTATGAAATTATTATTTTTTATGTTTTTAAAATTATTTTTAAAAAAAATATTTGGATGAGGTAAATTTTGTTTCATAAATCAAATCAGCCTTGAATGCTTTGAGACTAGTCCGGAATTTGACTTCAGCCTGCCGTCAGCACAACGTGTACTCTGTGGCGAAGTTATGGATTTTGGTCCATATGACTGCTGGTTTTTGTCTTATGCAGGCGCAGTCAAAATGCGGATGGCAAAGGCAAGATATCCCAGTTTCGGGAAGCTTAATATCCCATCCTATTCCTACCTTGATCGGTTCATTGCTAGTATTTCATTTTTAATTATGCATACATTTACATAGAAATTGTCTATAATTATAATATTGTCCATATTGCTGTTGCTTGCACTTACGAGGACTTAAAAAAAACTTTGAAATTTGAAGCAGATGTTAAAGGATCAGTAAAAAGAATTAAAAAGTTATAGCTCGATCAATGGAGGCTATCATCCTCCTGACTTACCATCCTCGGAGTAATATAAACTTCATTTCCAACTGTTTGTGTAAAATTCTTAAGCTCAGCTGAATCTGAGCTATGTTCCCATTTCACGAAAGTTTAACCTTAGCAGTTCCGCAGGAACATTTTGACCCAAACGTAATCCTTCGTCCCCGAGGTCTCAGCACTATTCGTTTTATTTAGTCAAGAGGCCCACCTCCTCCATTAATGAGAACGTACCTAACTTTGTGTCCTCCTTAATTACTAGGGTAGGGAGCAATTTTTTAATCAGTACTCGTACTCACGGAAAGAATCGTTCGTTGGCGAGTTCGGTACGATGGCTCAAGTCTAGAGACGAGACCCGGAAATTTGTCCGAATATTGAGACGCGAAAGTTTTAGAACGGAAAAGAGAGAGGGCAGGGTCATCCTCATCTCTTCGCGTCTCTTCTGTGCTGTTCTTTCCTCCTTTTCTTCGCCTCTTTTTCTTTATGAAGCTAACTTTTATACGGTTTTTTTTTTGTTTGTCTTTTTGCACCCCTCCTCTCGCTCTCTGTCTCTCTTGACTCGACTCTTCTCTAAAGTGGAAGTTCTTGTCAGGCGGAGGAAAGCAAAAGGAGCGAAAGGGATAGAGGATTAATTGATCGATGGCGTCGGCGTCGGCGTCGGAGAGCAGGAACGTGACATCGGAGGAGACGGAGGTGACGTCGGAGCGGCGACCGGAAGAAGGGAAGGAGGAGAGGGAGATGGACCTAGAGTTCCCTCTTATGAGGCAGTCCTCCATATACTCCCTCACCCTCGATGAGATCCAGAACACGGTGTGCGAGCCCGGAAAGGCCTTTGGCTCCATGAACATGGACGAGTTCCTCACCAACATCTGGAACGTCGAGGAGGGCCAGATCGCGAACGCCCACGCGCAGAAGCAACCGCACATCGGCGGAGGGGGGATGCCCGCGGCGGCGCCGCTGCAGCGGCAGGGATCGATCACCATCCCTCCGCCGCTGTGCAGGAAGACGGTGGACGAGGTGTGGGAGGACATCCACCGAGACCAGAACGCCCGCCGCCAGAACGTCGACGGGGCGCCGCCGCCGTCACAGCAGCAACAGCAGCCGCAGAGCAACGGCGTCGCCCATCGGAAGCGGACCTTCGGGGAGATAACGCTCGAGGACTTCCTCGTCAAGGCCGGGATCGTGAAGGAGGGCTACCAGCGCGGGAGCGCCCCGTCACCCCACGCGGCGCCGGTTCCGCCGGCGACGCAGTACGGGATGCCGGCGGGGTACCAGATGGTGGGGCCGGAGGGGGCGCCGGTGTTCGGGCACGTGGTGGGGGTGCAGGCGTACGGGGACCACCAGGTCGCCGCCGCAAATAGGATGTACCAGGTCGTCGGCGATGGTGGTGGGCCAAGCTACGCGTTGAGGAATGGGTTCGGGGGGATGGTTGGGAACGGGTACGGTGGTGGAGCGGCGGTTGGGGGGTCGCCGGCGAGCCCGGGATCCTCGGAGGGGGCGGGGGGAGGGCAGGTGGACAACTCCGATGCGGCAGAGGGAGGCGGAGGTGGGAAGGGAGGGAGGAAGAGGGCGCTGGACGGGACGGTGGAGAAGGTGGTGGAGCGGCGGCAGCGGAGGATGATCAAGAACCGCGAGTCTGCGGCCAGATCCCGCGCCCGAAAGCAGGTACGCGTGCATGCTACTATATTCGCCTCGGTACCATTCCAACATCTATAGGAATTAGCATGCAAGAGTGCTGAAGATGAAAAGTTCAGGATTTTACATCAAATTAGTCTTTGATCTTCTTATTCGCGTTGGATGAGAACTGAGCAGTGCTTGTTTCCACCCAGAAGTGGACGCGGGGGTGACGGGGGTGAGGGAATTACGTAGACGACAACATTGGGGATGGGTATTATAAATTCTGCGATTGGATACAGAGCACAAATCTTTGTTGCTTTCTCGGCCTTTTGGGGGTTGGCAAAGATGCTCAATCTTTTCTAAGTGCACTCCTCATCATATGTTCTTGCATTCACCGTGCAAGAAAGTTTTTTATGCCCGAGAGAGAAAACGACAGGGAGAGGGAGAGCAAGAGTCTTTAACGTCGGGATGGTTCTCATGGAGGATTCTGTTTTCATCAAAGACGTAATCTCAGCTGCTTTCCTGGGCTTTTTGATAGCGACTATCCGTTAGTTTAATACTTTACGATGAAGCGCGCTGTATTTGTTTCCAAAACTAGTATTTCTCGACGTGGCACCTTTTGGATGGGCCACGGGAATTCTGGTGCTTTCCTGCGTACAGGGGATCGGGCGAAGGGGTTGGGCCTTCGACATCATTATGTTAGGTTTTAATTTGACATTAGATCCAAATCCTCGCACGCACTTACGACTGATATGAAAGCCCAACCCGTCATTGGCTCAGAGAAAAGTGGTAAAACCTATTCTTTGGTGTGGTTTTCGACGACTTAATCCTCTCTAAGACAGCTCCGTGGGAAAAACATGCAGGCATATACAGTAGAGCTCGAGGCGGAGCTGAACCAGTTGAAAGAAGAGAATGCCCGCCTGAAGGAAGAGGAGGTAAGGCCCGTTGCAAATTCGTCGCATACAAAGTTACTCTTCCATTGCCTTCCTTCGCTAATAAAATGTTACGGATCTTTTTTTCTGGATTGACAGAAGAAAATTCTGGCATTGAAGAAGCAACTGGTACGTATATATATTCTCCTCGCTCGCCAGTCGCGGCAGTAATCACACTGCTTTCTTTTTCTTATGAGCTTGCACGTTCTCGAACTATATAACATGCCAGAATTTGAAGATTGAAGCTCACTATTTGTTTGTTTGTGGCCTTTGCTTTCTAGCTGATGGAGGCCATGGCCGAACGTGCACGCGTGAACGCCCAGAAGACTATCCTGACGCTGAGGCGCTGCAACAGTAGCCAGTGGTAATGGGATCTCAGCAACGACCCTAGCCCTCACCTGCCATGCGTCATGTAGTAGTAGTCTTTCGTTTTGTTTTAGCTCTGTTATGAGGAGCAGGGCGCTGGGAGCGAACCCATCTCATTGCTTAGCTCCTTCCCATGGTTCCTGCTTTTTTGTTAGTAGGCCCTTTTGTTGAATCCCTCGGTGATAGCTATCCTGATACATAGAGAATTTGGTTGGCTGCTCTGCTGTACAAAGGTCTGCCCGGAAAACAATGTGAAATAAAGAAGTGCCAACATGTTCTTGTGTTCTGTGCATTTGTGAGTACAATATTATTGTGCTTGGTATCGATGCCTGCGCTGAAAAGAGGACTGAAGTCGTGGATTACGGACCTTAGCAGCTAACTCTGTCAGGAAATTTAGGAATTTAATAGACTTATTCCTGGTATACTTGTCGATCGCTCTCTTCTTATCATCCAGAAGTAACGAGAAGATAAGATTAATCAACTCTTCTATCTGCTCATGTTATCAGCTCGTTTGAGCTCCGCTCCACTGGGAAACTGAGCTGAGCTCGGACACGTTTGAGTCCCGGGCCTGAACATGGAGATTGTTCAAATATTCAGCTCAAAGTTTAGCCTAAGCCAAGCTCGAACAACTTACTTAAAACCTGGGCCGAGACCAAGCAGCTTGGTACTTGGCTCAGGCTCGATTGCACCCCTACTATCCCATCTTAAAATTATAGTTTCCATCTTCAAATCCCGTATGACTGCAATGGTAAGTTGATAAAGCTAATTGCTGGCACCTGGTTGGTACACTAACTCAAGAACCTCAGAGAAATTTAGACGTATCTAACACCCTTCAGAAATGAAAGATCCAGAGCTCATTTGGAGATCACGCAATCAGACGACAAACCTGTAATCTGTCGGTCCACGTAGTTTCTCCAGGAAACGGGCGAAGAAGCTCGAACAGAGCAGGGAACTGGGGCAGCTGTCGTGAAGGGGGAACTGTGGCAGCTGTCGGTTCTGTACATTGACGGAGTATATATGGCTGTCTTAAAGAAGGCTTTCCAAACAGTGTATCCGGGCCTGAAATATTTAAACAATGCAAACGTAAATGCTACGGACATATAACAGCTGGAAGATGGAGACCTTGATGCTGCTTCACATTTGAGTCCCAACAAAAGCAGGTGATAACATGACGAACTGTAGACTAAATCCAATCATACAAGCAGAGCTAGATGACTGTCTTCGGACACTAAATAGTGTGAAAAAATGATGGATATCAGCATTTTTAGGGTAATTATTTCTGAAAACAGTCCAATGTAACCCATGCAATTTTATGCTTGAGGTGATAAATTGACACTATGCTTGAGGCGATCATTTTATGAGACTACTGCAGGATCCAGAATGACAACAGCAAGTGCTGAAAGAATGACGCTTAGAGAAAAGAATATAATTACCCGAGTATGGAAGTCGTCCAGTGCTGCGCCATTCCAGCTGACGTGGAATTTACCCTTGGCAAATGATTCCTGTCATATATGACGCGTATTATCACATTTGGGCAAGAAAATTGGAGGGCAAGAGACGGCCAGTTATTGAGAAAATAAATGCAGACATACGTAGTTGTAAAACTCAGCCAATTCCACGTTAATATTTAGATGAAACAAATTCTTGATGATGCCCAGCAGCAGTCCAGGTCGAACAGCAGTCTCTATTGTCAGCATGCTGGTACAAAATTGGCAAACACATGCTGAGCCCTTTCCAAATTCACTCTGAAGGTATCATGTTAAAGAGTTGCACGGAGTATAGTGATGTCTGTAAGTTGTATTCATATGGTTTACAAAGCACAAAAATATGTAGGGAATTTACCTAACCAAGCTAAAACTGCATATTCTACAATAAAACTCAATGACACCTAACTGATCGCAGTAAGAAAAATAGCGATGCAGTTTATAATTTTAACTTTATTTTTTTTCTTTCCTCAATCATATTCATTGGTATCGATAAACATACTATGGATTAATTGCAAAAGGTTGGGGAGCCCCTAGTATTCTATATATTTGAAATCAGTAACATGGTGGCAATCAGATAGATGTTGGATGCAGCAACGATGTTTGACAAGTCTACCACTATGAACTAGTAAGATAGTGATAATGCTACCATAGGAATAGTACCCCAGACCTGAAAGCCTGACTGCCGGCTATTAGATGGCCTATGAATCAATTTTTTGAACAATGATGTAAAACTGACATCTGATTTGACATCGTAATTTTTGCAGCTCTTTTTCATCATGGATATTTCTGAAAGAAAAGTGTGCTCGAATCTAAAGCAACCTATACAGTAATGCAGAACAGTATACAATGATACATAATAGGAAAAAATATGAAACACAAAGCATCAAGCCTTCGCTTTGTTCCATCGTCTTTAACATGTACACATACATCAGCACCAAGCTGTCAACAAAAAAATCAGCTCAATGGTCCTGATAGGAAGAGCCTTCAAACCTTCAAGACTATAATAGGCCATTGAGTCATAAAAACCGTCACAAATTGGAAACACATCCAATTAAAAATTAATATTTTACATATTTAGTCTAACACAGAGCCTGCAACATAAAACATGAAAAAGCACGAAAATTTTATTAAAGTGAGGTAAAAGCTATATAACAAAACAACGATGATGATGGTAAAAAATAAGGTCAAAGAAAAAAAAATTAAAAATAAAAATTTGATTATGATAAGTTAATGACTAAGAATCAATAGAGAACCTACTAATGTATTTTTAGAAAAAGCGACCATGAACAAACAGTGCTTATAATAAAGAAGTAAAACAAGGACCGATTCCCCCCTCCCCCTACAAGACAGTATACACAAGAGAACGAAAAAGAAAAATCTTTTGCTGGAACATTTTTCTCATCCGTTCGGCAACAAATATTTAAAGTGGCCAAAGTGATACAGATCGAGTTTGGTGATTTTCTTAGTGACTAAAGTGATCCATATCGAGTTTGGTGATTCTTTTGAATACTCGTAGTGGCCAAAGTGGTCCAAATCAATTCTGGTGATCCTTCTAGATCAAAGCTCCTCTTGTTTAGGAGATTTAGCTCCTACTAAATAAAAACTGAAGATGGAAAAATGCTTGCTTTCCTGCCTCGCAGCTGAACCACTTGGTTTTCCTCAAAGATAGAGTTGCTGGTGCTCATGTTGAAGGCGTCACTAATCGAGACATGATATCGATGAGTTAGGTAATCTTCTCCTCTAGTTGTATAAAATATCTCTTTGTCTAATCATCCATCAAGAAAAACCTAACAGCCATACTCGTCTTTGTCTTTGAAGCACGGATAGCCCTTCTTCTGACTGCTTGTACTACTTGTGCATCTGGACCATGCACTAAGGCTCCCATAGATGTTGAGGATTAGAGCTCTAATACCAACTTGATCTGATCAAATCAAGTTAGAATTCCACTAGATAAGAGCATGGCTCTGACACCAACTTGATCCGATCGGGGAGAAGAAAGATTTTCTTCAACCTGCTCAACTCGAATCTCTCGGAAGATAACTATAAGAGGATAGAAAAATTTCGAAAGTAGGGCTTAAGTCCTTTTTTCTTTCACTAATCATTAAAAACAACGAGGTATATAGCCTCTATTTATAATATGAGGTCGCCCTAACATAATTTAGATCGGATTCCTCTTTCTAAACCTAGTAGGACTTTTTTTCTAAAATAGATATCTATATTAGAAATATTCTAGAAAAAGCTAAAATTCTTAGAAAGATAGATCTTGACTTTCACATCGACTCTGCCTTCTGTCGCTGTACCTGATTCTTCTCAAATAGAGATCTATGCCTGGTCAAAGTATTGCCCGAAAAGAAAATTTTCAATTTGACCAGCCCGTTTTGAAGTCTAAACGATATAATTTCATCCTAATTCAACCTACTACTTGTAGATCTTCAAAAGATACCTAATTTCAAAAGAAAAGATTATCTCAATTGGGCATCGTATGATCAAGTTATGGCTTTCAAAAGTTTAACATGCGACTTGGCTTCTCAATGCGGCGGATCTCGCTCCTGAACCCTGTTCAACCCCACTCGCAGTGGTCAAAATGGTCCATATCGAATCTAGTGATCTTCCTAAATACTCATAGTGGCCAAAATGATCTACATCGAGTTTGGTGATCCTCTTGGATATCCGTAATGGCCAAAGTGGTCTACATCGGGCTGGTGATCCTCTTGGATATTCGTAGTGGCCAAACTGATCCACATCGACTTTAATGATCCTATTAAATACTCATAGTAGCTAAAGTGATTTAGATCAAATTTAGTGATCTCGTTAAATACTCATAGTGGCCAAAGTGATCCAGATCAAATTTAGGGATCTTCTTGAATATTCGTAGTGACTAAAATAATCTACATCGAGTTTGGTGATTCTTCTGAACACTCGTAGTGGTCAAAGTAGTCCATACTGAGTCTGGTGATCCTCCCGGATCATGGTAGGATCATGAGACTTAGTTAATCTATCTTATTTTGATTCCATGTATCGATTCATTATGTGAACATCATTAGTGGATTAGCTACTAAGTTGTGAAGCTTATAATCTTCACTTATATCTTTCAGATCTACAGACCGAGACTTGGGCAAGTATCAGCATTTTAAGAAAGTGTTATTAGAGGCAAGGCCGCCTTGCTAGTCAGTATGTTTGGTTTTGATGAGTAGTGTATATTAAAGTGCAGCTCAAAGTTATGTATACATACTTAGTTACTGAAAGTTGAGTTATAATTTTGGAAACAAATTCTTGGCTATGACTTAGGATGGTATGTTTGACTTGATGTGATATGTCAATTTAGTAGTTTACTGATTCTAATAATTACTATTGCCTATATATGAAGTATATGATTTTCAGGTTATATTGATTCAATGACAGGTGAAATGCCTCATGCCCTCGAAATATAATACTAAGGTCGGGGGCATGACATCAAAGTTTCTAAAAAATGACAAAATCTAGTTTGACCAAGCATTTCAGAGCCTAAGGTCTCGAAACAGGGTTGTTTGCAGCCCGACATGATAGAAAATAAGAGCTAAACAGTAAATAGATCATGAGAGTTTCATCAATCGCTGGTTTTTGTTACAGTTAAATACCATTAGCATGTAGCAAGAATCCTGTATAGCATTATCACAGCAACTGCAGCTATATAAAGCTGTTTAGCTGCACAAATAACTGGTTCTTGCAACATTGGGGTCATGGACAAGTTACTGCAACTGGAAGAGTTTTGGTAGGTTCAATTACATCATAGCTAGTAAACTACATCAAACCAAAATGGAGTGACTCACTCACTTACCGTAACTGGTCGACCAATGCACCCAGTTAAATGTAATCATACAGGCTCCAAGGGCTAGTTTATTTTCCATTTCCATTCCACCAGTTTGTGTTACACTATGTTGGCAACAGTACCAGTTTCATAACAATAACAAACTGACCGATCTACTCCTTCACTAAAACACCGAATAGTCTTAAACTTGCTTATATTATGCATGGCTGGAGGTTGATGCCCAGGAGATTAATTTGATAACTACTTCCCAGTTAAATCACACTTACTATAAGCATATAATCAAAATTAATGGGACATTTCCATAGCGTTTCAGCCTTTAGATATAACAAGAGAATTGAAGAAAGAATACACTAGAAGCAAATTTTTAATAACTGTGGTAATGGCAGTGCATCAGAAATCTTTACATTCAAAAGAAAGCCCCATCTATAAAGCATTAGTTAGAGTAGTGTCCATAGGGGACTAGTAGATCTACTGAAATCAGCAAATAATGATAAAATAGCATGCAGTTATTTATTATATCCTCCACTTTTCTGTGAACAAACTTTGATAGAAAGCCTTTTTTCCTACTAATGCTTTGAGCTCAATTCCTCTTGATAAACTTTGATTGAGTTAAAAAAAAAAAAGAAGCTTAAGTTTCATTCTATGCATGCTCACATGGTTGTGTTTTTTATTTTCTTATAGTAAAGAAAATATTCCTAAGTTTTCTATTACTAACAGTAGCTAGGACACTGGTAGAATGTACTATATATGAACTGTATTAATTTGAAATTTAGCACAGCTGTACAGACCCATGCATCCTAATAACCAAATCTAGAACAATATAAAGAGCATATTCTACATTCAGAAGTGGACTTCTGCTGGCCTGCAGAGCTTGGAATATCTTACTGAAAAATTTTCACCTAAATCCAACTTCTCCGTGATATGAATAAACTCCTGCAGGGAAATCTTAAATATAGTGAATGAATCACTAAAAAACAGAAAAAGTTGAAAAGGGGCACAAGTAAAAATGTATCATACTGGATGATCCTTGAGAAGGCAGTTGTAAATGACCAACCCAGCTTCTTCTAACACATCATAATCCTCAACTTTATGCCCTTGAAGTTGTTGATTAAAGTGATTCCTAAGGTGTTACACAAATATATTTTTTAATATCAATTACAGCATATGATATGAAATGGATGCTGTGCATCCAATCATAAAATGGAAAGGAATGCTTTAGTCAGCCCTGTAGTCTCAATGACAGCTCTATACGTTAAAGAATACACTAACTTCCATCATATAGCAGGTAATATGATACTGTTAAACGGCTGACCAAAGAAATCTCGTAGTATTCAAGACATCCTATAAACAAATTCTTTCAAGATTGATCTTAATTGACATTCTCCAGCATGCATGATTGTTACCATAAGCTGTGTGCACTCCAAAAGTGTTACTGTGGATTTGTGGTTCATATCTTGGGTATGGTAATTCAGCTATGTAACTTCATCTTTTTAACAAGAAGAATGAGAAATCTCACTGTCAGCAGCTTGCCTGAGCCGGGGAGTATATTATGGTCGCCCCAGTAAATTTGTGGTATTCAATCACAGTGCTTGTCCTATGCTAGCTAAATCCATGTACATAATGAATAATGGTGAATAGAGCTCATAAGCTCACATCATTATCTATTGAAAGCTTGAGGCAGCCACTGGGGTGGCGTAAAAGTAGTTGTGGGGGAAGGTTTGTTAATATTCTACAAAAGTGTAGAGGTTCCAACTTTCAAGCTGCTCTTTTGTTTGATATAGGCTAAGAAAAAAATCATCAGATTGAAATACAAAATGTTGTTCAAATACGGAAATGATTACTCACGGTTGTGTAATTAAAACTTTTGTTTGCAAACTAGAAGCCTCCTCGGTTGTCACAGTTCCCTTAAGCACATCCCAGCCAAGTCTTCCTAGAGCCTCCAACTGCAGAAACACAAACCCAGAGATATAATTACTCTATTGCGAGTGCATACGTTGTAACTAACAAGCCACAGCAGAACTGTTACACAGAAAAATTATCTAGTCATCACCCAGTTGACAGTTGTGCTGAAAAAATAAGAAAATAGAAAGCAAACAAATCATATAAATATGCTCAACAGGGTATCACCAGTAACTATCCCAAGTCTTCACTGCCAAGGAAGTGCTTTTTGCTGGCACTAATAACAACATATTACGGCCTAATATCCACAAAAACGATCTGCTTCTAGAATGATTCCTTTTTCACTTAGGAACATAATAACACAAATTATGCTACAGTGATGGCTCTATCACCTGAAAATAATGAAGGTAAACTGGAAGAAATATTCATCAACATACAATTTTAAGCATAGGTATGCATGTTATACATAGAAGTTCGTGTAAATTATTAGCAAACAACACAAAGGATCGCCATAAATAGTACATGCGAAGATCATAAGAGAATCAAGATAGTCTGCAAAAAAACAGATATTAGCATAAGGAGCTAAAACATTTTTTGTGTAATCGAAGGAAAATGGAAAAACCAGTCACTTCACCAGTTCAACTAGCGTCCACAAGTGGTCCCCAAAGTTAAGTTGCACAATTGTTTCTTCAGGACATGACTCTTGATCCATCAGAAACAACAGGACATCGGAATCCATGCCAAGTTCCCAGGCCTGCAAAGAAACTGTCAAAGCAGCAATACATACATTTGTACCACCATCCATAATGAGGCTAAGAAAATTACAAGCAAGCTGTTTCTATCAAAACTCTTTAAACAGAATCTTGAAAACTAATTTGCAATGAAATCATATAGGCCGAAGTGCCAAATTATATTTAGTTCTCCACAACTGATTCTTTATTGGCATTATCATAACTAGTCCATCCATTGCATGATTAAAACCCAGTGCAGCAACTCAACCTTCCACTGGCTTAACACTGCTGTTCATAAACTTAACAGCAGAATCAAGGATGAGGACATACCTTGAAAGAAAATTTCACCACATGAACAGGATTGTAAGAATTCCGAGAACCATTTCTACAACATAGCACATTACATAAGATTACTAGAGGAACCATTTCCGATTAAGTAAATCTGATTTTCTTGTTCTCGATTCTTTTACCTTGTTAGAAAGACAGAGCAATAGAATAGAACAAGATGTAACGCAAAAAACACTACCATGATCACTAACACACGCTTCTCCTAATGATAACCACAGTTTGACCATTCCAAAGCCATCAAGAACATTCAATCAGCATTACAAGATGCACAATTCCATCACCTTCAATACATTGCAGTGAAGTGAAAACCAAATAATAGACGTTAATAAAGCACAACCATATATCGCTCCAAAACGATACCACATCAATAGTCTCGGAAATTAGATCAAAATCACAGCAAAATATCCCACAATAAAACTTTCAATCAAACCAATCTTAACAATAGAAACAATTTCAGATGGAAGACAATTAGACTACAGTCACAAATACTGGATTCTTCATCATTAAGAAAACCAAAGATCGCCTAACTTAGTGAAAGAGTCAAGAAACCAAATCCTATTTCTTCAAGTACCCAAGATCGCCTATTCCAAGAAAGCTGCTAACCCTTTGAATCAAGATCGAGTTTTCGAGCTTACCCACGAGTCGTTCCAAAGAATCCTCTACGGGAACAGAGCATCGGATACTCGAGGAACGGGGTGAGTTGGCGATTCCGAGCCGAGAAGGGGTATGGGGTAGAAACCCTAGTTTGGGAACCCTATAGGGGTGGTGGAGAGAGAGATGGCAAGGGAAGAACCGAGAGCGAGAAGGAAGAAGGCACGCGCGCGCCATCGCCATCGCCATCGCCATCGCCCAAGGTTCCCTTGTATTGAGATTTGAAATTGGGAGGGAGCGAATGCGGCCTATTTATGGCAATAGTTGCGGATCTGCTATAATGTATTGAACAGCGAGGTAGGTTTTTGTTCCATTCAAACCGTTCATATGGAATGCTGATCTGATGTACGGATATGATATAACAACTGGCTTCCTCTCTGTCTAGAAATTCGTCAGGTGATCTCTGAGATCGGCGAGGCAAATTAGGCAGGCTGGTTGATTAGAATAATGGGTTTAGCCGCCAAATGACATTGCAAGGATCTATATCGATCCTATAAACTTGCATGGTCAAGATCGTTTTAAGACAGTTTTCCTTTCACATCTTCGCAACTTGTAGATTTTTTATTTTTATTGGATGAGCTTAGAAATCAAATGAATCCTTTTCCAACTTGTATTTTTTCCATTTAAGATCTATTTTGAAAACTTTCAACAGGATAGGCCAGGATTAGAAAGAGGAGGTGAAGGAATGAGTAAGAGAGGATGGAAGACAGAGCACGATGAGTCTTTCTGCCCTAACTCCCTCCAAGATAAATAAATATGTTGAAAGATTTTTTTTCCAATCACACAAGCGTAAAAGTTCGTGATCATCCTATCCCAAGTTAATAGTTCTAAAATCAATAGGTGATCATGCTTTTAAATCTAAAATTACTTAGTTTTGGTGGATTTCTATCACACTAAACCACTCTTCTTTCTTCAATTAGTACTGAATGGGTCGATGTCTACTCTATCCTACCTTTATTTTATCAATTATATATTTAATTGAACCCAAACAAAGCTAATTACATCAATTGGTCTATTGTTCCCAATTACAAACTCTAATTCATCTATTCTAACCTAATTTTTCACATCTCACTTCATTCCAAACTAGATTCACATACTCTTTTATCTAATTCCACCTCGAATTGATCAATTATTAGCTCAACTGTGCAAAATTCTTACTAATTCCAACAAATTAACTTGAATCAACTAACTCGATTTACCGAATCTAGCTCGTACACTAACTTGATCTTTTTTTTAAATTATCTATCAATTTCATCTTCTTTCTATCCCATTTATTGACTCACAGATCCAATTATATGACTTTATGCTCATATTGACTAAATTTCATACATGTCAATCAATTGGACCTATATATATATATATATATATATATATTGAAATAGGGTCAAATAAACTCCAATTAAGCTCAAAATTGAAATATAGCCTTTCTCCTTAGCAAAATTTCTCAATTTCTAGCATCTCTAACCTACCAATCGATGTTCCTCTAAAAATGTTGGAAGGATAACTAATGGGGGGCAAAATGGTTTAATGAGATGGATGGAAGGGATACTTTGGATAAGGAACAGGGTAACCCTATGGGTCAATTTGAGACTTCTAAAGTAGAACGACCTATTAGTCAAAAAAAAAAAAAAAAAAAAAAAGTAGGCATGGGCTGTAATTTTTTATACACACACACACACACACACACACACACACAAAAAGAGTACCCAAAATCACCAATGTGGTCCCCCCCAATCCATTTTTGCCGACAAAGAAGTCGTCCCTGATGATTGACCTTTCTTTCCTTACCGAGCCACCTCAGGGTTGATTGCTCGATTCACTTTTTAAGGCAGGGAAGAAGTCTCATCTTCATTCCTTTCCCAATGCTATGCTAGCGGATCAAATATAGAACCATTAGTGCCAAGCTCATATACAAATATAATTAAGAGATGCCATATATCATGTGCAATGCACTAGCTAAATATAATTTTGTTTTATTTTTTTAATGTATTTCCTTATAAATATTTGAAATTAAATATGTTCTATCATAAATTTACTATTTATATTTATACCTTTATAAATTATTCTTTTACATGTATATTTTTATAAAAATTTAATATTACATGTATATCTTTATAACTTATTTTTTTGTGCATATATTTTTAACTCAATAAAGCAAAAGAAAATAATTTATAAACATATATATGAGAAAAACAAATTTATGATATATATATATAGATGTATGTATGTATGTATGTATGTATGTATGTATAATTTCAGATTTATAAAGAGATACAAATAAAAAAGAGTTTCTTGCATACATACCTTTCTAAATATTAAAATTTACGTGAATACCCTTCCAAAATTGATATTTGTATATAAACACTCATCAAATATTTATTTTATATATATATATCCGTACCATCTAACGCCGTTAAGAAGTTAGCGGTTTAAAATTAAAATGACAAAAATACCATCAATGGGTAAACATGCAAAAAGAAATGTTTATAAAGGTATACATAAAAATAGTAATTTTGAATAGTATTCATGCAATTTCATATATTTGGAGGATATACATGCAAAAAAAAAATTCTTATCTTTTTGCATAAATACCCTTCTAAATATTAAAATTTGCACGAATGCCCTCTAAATTAATATTTACTTGCTTGCCTCACAAAACACTATTTTTGTATGAATACTTTTGACATAAAGATTCAACTAATGTAATTAGCCAAAATTATATTTATTAAATTAAAAATTAATTAAAATTATAAAAGTATCTTTTTAGTTCTAAAGTGGGAACAAGTTAACAGATCCCACTGAAAACTAAAATATATTGAAATAGAAAAAATAAAATTAGATTTTTTTATATAAACCCTCATAAATATGTAAAATTGCATGAATACCCTCATAAGTATTATTTGCATATATATCCTTATCAAATATTTCTTTTTGTACAATTACCTATTAAGGGTATTTCAGTTATTTTTACTTTTAAATCGCTAATTTCTTAACGGAGTTGATGGGATGGGCATGTATGCAAGATAAAAGAAAAATGGAGGGTATACATATAAAATAAGTATTTTATAAGAATATATATGTAAATATTAATTTTAGAGAGATATTCATATAAATTTTAATATTTAGAAGGATTTTATGAAGAAAAAAAACCCAATAAAAAAAATCCTTTCCTGCCTCCTGAAGTCTGGAACAATTTGGTCCACACGGCTCTCTCGTTTTAAAAGAACGGATGCTGGTAAAGGGGGCTCGCCGTGTGCTGAAGTCCATCGGAGATTCCCAAAGTAGCTCGAGTACGGGTCAAGCTCGCCGTCGTCTCTCTCCCGAAGGTCTCTCCAGATATCCCGTCGCTTCTCTCAACTTCTTCGTCTTGTTTTCCCGGCTTCCATCTCTGGCACAGCTTCTAAAACGTGATTTTGTGAAGGCGAAACGGTCCCAGATTCTGTGTCGTACGATCTAGGGAAACCCTATTCAGTTCAATTCCTTTCTGCAGTTTCCTTTTTATTTTTGCGGTTATGGAGC
Source organism: Phoenix dactylifera (assembly GCF_009389715.1). Lineage (NCBI taxonomy): Eukaryota > Viridiplantae > Streptophyta > Magnoliopsida > Arecales > Arecaceae > Phoenix > Phoenix dactylifera. Next base: position 927,159 of record NW_024067684.1, read on the forward strand.
AATTTTTATCACGCTTCAACAGCTTTCACGGGGCTTTACTTTTCATGTTTCGATTTATTAAAGATATTTGGAGGAACTCGAATAGATTTTATTTTGTTCGATGTTGTTATGGATATGGTGTTGTCGATGAACAAATGTCATTTGCCCTATTTTCGTAAGAAAAGAAGCTATTTTTTCCAATTTTTATTCATCCGGGACTGGAGAAACTATAAATGAACATGCTTTCAGGAATGAAAGGCAGTTCCTTTTTTTTTCTTTAATTCAAAAGTTGCTTGCTGTGGTCACTAACAGTTCCCGTATGTAGCCCAAAAAGATAGAGTTTGTTAATATCAACTTAAATGTATATCTGGAAGTGCAGAAGGATTGATTTTCTGACTATGCTGCAAGGTTAGCTTAATCATTCTATGCTTTTTCTCTCTTGTGATGTTCGTTGAAAAGAATTGTAAAGTGAAATTTGTTGGAACTTGGTTTAATAGTTTATGCTGGTTACATTCTTCATGTTAAACTAGTCGTGGTTCATTATCATTCCATGTTCTTTAAGTATCTGTAGAGGAGAAGAATCTTAAACAAATATTACTGGGATTTGTTTCTTTTTTATTGAACTTTGGAGCCAATATCGATATTTAGAATTGTTGTTATTATCACAGCAGCGGCGGTGGAACTCTGTTTTCTGAGGTCTTCTAACTGTTTAGCTCTTTGGTTTTGTTTGATTTCAGGTAGAAAGTAGGAAAGAATTGTTGTTGGAAGAAGAAAATTATGGGTATATCTGCAATAATGGGAGTGAAGGCAACTGTTTCACTGTTGGCATTTTATTTCCTCAAAGAGTCTGGTGTGAAAGTGATTCTTATACCCCTTCTACATGCCTCTTTGGTTGATTATTTAGTTGCTATTGCATCCCTTCCAGCAGTCAATCTTCCCCTGCTTTTGGGCAAGAACTCTGATGGGAGTTTCCCTCTTTGGTCGATGCTCATATTTGGGCCTTTTCTGGCTTTTGCCCGGATATTTGTGTTCTTGAGGAGATTGAAGAGCAGGGAACCAGCATATAGCAAGATTTCTGAAGGTTTATATGTTGGAGCCTGGCCATTTTCATTGGATCATGTGCCCCCAGGTGAGCCTGCAGTAATTGATTGCACATGTGAATTACCAAGAAGCTCCGTGCTCTCACAGAATGAATATCTGTGCATTGGTATTTGGGATACAAGGGCCCCTCAGCCATCACAAATTGAATCTGCAGTTCGGTGGGCATGCAGAAAGCGGGCTTTAAAGAAACCTGTATTTGTCCACTGTGCATTCGGTGAGTTCTCTTTTGTATTATATTATATTATATTACATATATATGTATATACACACACACATATGTATATGCATGCACACACGCACACACATGCACACACACACATATATGTGATATGCATCAACTCCTTACTCTTATCATGTTTAAATTTCTTTATACACTGAAAGCTTGATTGTTGTTTGCTATAAATTTAGCATTCATTATCTTGTATAAATAATTCCCAATTGGACATTCATTCCATTGGTTTTGGAATGATATTTGTGAAAGACATGCTGCATTTTCCTCAAAATGTAAAGGAAAAATGTAATTACATAAACAAGTAAACAGATGACATTTTGATATTGTATATTTCAATTGAAGTTGATTTTATATTATCTTTACAATATTGATCAAAACCTGAAATATCAAACATATGGCTATCATACATACTCCTTTAATTTTCAGGTAGTACAAGGAGGGGCAAAATGCTTCTTGATAGAAAGAATCAAGCAGATTAAGAAGAGAATAATGTCTCATATAATTGATCTTTTCATGGTCCAATGATGCTTTCGGACAAGATAATACCTATTTGCAAGGAGCAAAGTTTTCCTCATTTGTTAGATATGAGATAGTAGATTATAGGATCTAAAAATTTTACACAACATTATTAGATATAATGGTAGGATCTTTGGGAAGCGCCTTCTTAGGATAAGATTGAAACATTAGTTTCCTTGTTACTTGCCTTATGGTTTTCTTTTTCTTAATTTTAGCTTTTTCGTACCTCTTATATGCTACAAAATCCAAAGGTAAATATCATTCTTATCCTAAGTACTAGCAAGCACGGGCACACATAATTGCTTAGTTGCACCTACGCATGTCTGCAATCATGCAACATATGTGCAGACCTTTCTTTACTCCTGTGATCAGTGATATGGAACTTCACATCAAAAAGATTGTTCTAGATGAATGTCAGTATTGTGTTGTTTTTAATTATGCACATTCAATTTTGACCTTTTTTTTATTTTGAAACATGACTTCGCAGAAGTAGAAAAGTAAAATAAATTATTGATGAAGGCAGTTTTTCCTATATCAAACCTCTCCTTTTTTGACCTTATTTATGATTCTTTTCAAGTTGAGGGGGATCTTGGCCCCAATTTCCTGAGCCAATATTGTATAAGAAATAGGAAAGATCTTATGACCCTCCAAGTATTTCAATGTAAGCCTTTATTAGGTAATTCAGCATGACTTTTGGAGGGTTAAGATCAAGTTGAGAGCCAATTGTAACACATTTTCAAACTATGATAATCCTAGTTTGATCCATAAGACTGAATTTTTTAGGGGGGTACTGCTTGTTGGTTAGGATAACACTATATTGAAGACATGGATATAGCTTGTTTTGGGGGGGGGGGACATGAGTAACTTGTTGGGATGCTGGATTTTTGTTGTTCTGGGCCGGGGGCGAGAGAGAGAGATAGACATGAGTAACTTGTTGGGATGCTGGATTTTTGTTGTGCTCCAAGCTGGCATTTGTATCTATTTAAATTGGACTTTCTATTTCTTTTCTCTATCCCTTTCATGCAAGTTATTCTAGCATATCATATTGCACAATGCCATCGACCTTTATATAACATGGTCATATTATATGATGAGCACAGGTGGTGTTAATGGCTTAGATCTATAAGGTTTGACACACTTTGTGATTTGCAGGGATCTTTATATTATGATTCATGTACTTTGCATAACATTTAGTATTTTTTAACGTATATGTTATTTCTTTTAATCTGTATTTTGCAGTGAACATGCAAAGTTCCTGGCAATGATTACTTTACTTTTTGTTTGTATATTTACCTAAACAAATAGTGTTCATGTTGCAACAATCAAATTCTGTGATAAGCAACTGTATGGAATAAGCTTCAGAAACAACCACCATGTGTAGGGATTTCAAAACTCTTACCAGTTCACCCTTGAACTTCATTAGCACTCTCCCAAATTGTTTCTTATTTTGTTATCTATTCTTGATCCATGAAATCTCCATCAATTCTCTAGGTTTCCAACCATGACTTTATATTTTCTCACTCTATGTATATACATGTATAAAGAAAATAGATGCCTGTTGGCTCCATGACTGTTAACTGAGTTGGTCTCAAGAAATTTGGAAAGGGCTTTAGAAGCTAAATCTAAATGCCAAAAGTGTCTGGCATAACTTTATATCCAAAATGTCTTTGGTTGTAGTCAGAAGCCATTTTATTGTCTTCAGTTGTAGTAGGGAATATTATTGTTTCAAGACAACCACACAGAGGGCTTTAAGTTACTTTTCTCTTTTGTGATATGTTCTGGCATAGTCCTAATCTTCTCTTAAAGTGGCTGTTGTTCTTTGTTATACTCTTCAATTTTAAATTGTTTCTTTCAATCTTCTCAAAAGAGCAGCGATGGCAAACACCTGTTTGTCTTCTATATAAAGCTGCAAAACCCTCAGCCATGTGTAGCCAGCTTCTAAAGCCTTTTGCAATGGGGTATACAAATCTTAGTTGACTGTGAGAAATGGGCAATTCTCCTAGGAGAGCATGGTTGCAAGTTTTATAAATAAATTAAAATGAAAATCCTGTCCCTTTAGTTATATTTTCCCTTCAAGAGTTCCACTACCCAAGTATCCTATCATGGCCTGAATTTTCATCTTAAATAAATTATTACATGACTCTGGGTTCTCTATATTGTGGCTTTCCCAACATGTCCTTTATTTGTGTAAAGTTAGTGTACAAAAGAAGTGGAAATGTTGAGATGCCTTGGTTTCAATTCTTCTTGTACTCTTAGGAGGTATTATTCTTTGTGCAAGACTATCATGACATTGTAGATGCCAAACCATAGTTTAAGATATGCTCTCATTGTGGAACCTGCTACCAACTGGCTCATTTCAACTACTTAAGCAGATTATCATCCTATCTACTTTTTGATCACATATTCTCTATCCAAAGCAGTATTTCTGTTCCAATTGCTAACTGAAACCTTTTAAAAATGAATAGGATTTATCTAATCAAAACATGTTTCAAAAAGGGATCATTAATAACCATATATTGGTAAGCAATCAAACACATACTCTTTTGGAAGATCTCATGGTCCAATATTTTCTGATAAAATACATGTGTTTGACAATATATTGTTGTGTGTCACTTTAAGTCTTTAAGCAATATATAGTTTGTCTTTTAGATGATCTTATACTTCTATACATGTTTACTATGCTAAGAAAAATATATTCATCCTAAATATTAGTAAAATATATTTTTCAAGATGTACCTGTGTTTGTATAAATTCTCTTGTCCTATCGTTCAGTTACCTGTTCTTAACTACAAAGAACTCCAATATTTGCTCATTATTTCCATATTCTATTTCTTATTTTATAAATAAAGCAACTTCATTATCAATAAGCAAAGTGAAGTTTGTTAACCTGGTTTCCTATTAAGGAAATGATATAATTTGATTCTTAAGATTTCAACACTATGTGCAGACATTTAGTAAATGTTTCAGAAGCATTCTTCATATTAGAAAATTTACAGCAAATTTATGTCATATCTGTTTCTTGTTTATAAGTCAAATTTACTACGGTGGTGCCTCAGCTTCATATTTGCTCTAACTCGTGGATGTAATATGATTTTTTTTTTCATATTTGCTCTAACTCGTGGATATAATATGATTTTTTTTTTTTTTTTTGCTGTGATGAATCTAATTTTTTTTAATATTTAGAAGCGTGGAATCTTACCCACATGAAGATAAAAATGAGGTCTTGATTACATTTTTAACTGTATTCGCATGCCTATATACTACTGCTCATCTTGCATGTTTTTTCAGCTACCTAGCTATTATAGATATACAAATTTATGTTTTGAACGATAGATATACAAATTTATTTATATGCAATTATCACAAAAATGTATAAGCCTTCTGTACTTCATTATGCAATGAAACCTATAGTCATAGTTGACTCCGTTTTACAAAAAACATCATTGACTTTTTTGGACACATTTCTGTCGTTGTAAACCCACTTCATGAGGTGCAGTCGTTATTTTCTGTTTCCTCATTTTGTTGAAGAATTAAGTTGACTAAACTCTATACATATTGAGGTTTTCTGTTCTAATGATTAGTTGATTTTATTTTCGCAATATGTTTAATCATGAGCTTGTCAAATTATGGTGTTCAAGTATACAGTTACATAATTGATCATTTATTTTTTTCCCTTCACAATCAACCTTTGATGAATTTAGAGAGGGCATTGATGGATGAAAACAATGCGTCATTTAGTAGTTTAATGAAAAAATAAGTGTTTCCATTGATCTTTTAACAAAGTGCTAGAAGATGATGATACTTTGTAATATTTTAATACAGTAATGCACCGGATATAGTAGTTTTGTTTTTTTTTATCTTACTGGGGGCACCATCTGACGCAATTGCTGTGTGTCAATTTAATAACTGATGTATCAGTATGGCCACTGAAATGTGCTGAGAAACCATTAATAGATTTCAATTTTTGTCATTATAAGCTGATGGACCATTGAACATGCAACAGGCCATGGGAGGAGTGTATGCATCATCTGTGCGCTTCTAGTTGCTTTTGATTTGGCTGAGGATTGGAAAAGTGCTGAAAAGATGATTCGAGAAAAGCGTCCTTTTATCCGATTGAATGCTCTTCATCGCAGAAGCTTGGAAGAATGGTCAAAACATCGGATATCATCAAAAAGACAGAGAATTGGAAGTGAGTTCTGTCATTCTTTCTGATTATTCTAGAGAATAATGAACTCAAGCTTGCAATACAGGGCTTCCCAACATCAGTATTTTAGCATTTATATATAATTCACAGATTGAATACAATGAGAGAAACCCTCAAATTATTGTTCTTCCTTATATATTTTGATGCTCGATTAATTTAGCATATTCCTTTTTTTCCTTATCTGCGCATCCATCAATTATTACTGGGAATGAAAGTTTAAACTGTGGACATTCCAGAAGTTTTCTACTTCATAACAAATCTTATGGAAGCTTCTAAAAGCTTATGTCATGCTGTTTGCTATCGAAGATAGACAAACTTATGCTGTGTTAATAGAATCATTGGCTGACCCTAATTGTGCTTATTTTAATACATCATTGTGTATCTTGGCTTTGCCTGCTATACTCATCGACACATTGCAGCAAGGACAATGATGATTGCATGAGTGCTTCATAAAATTTTCTCGTGAATGTTGAAAGAATCTTTCTAGAGATAAACTGTTCATAGAAAATTATTATATACAAAGGATATGAACCAGCAGGCCTCATTATATTGAATGGTCATGACAGCATAGGGTTCATTTTTATTTTTATTTTTTGTCCCCACTCTTTTAGCCTCGATCTTTTTATATTAGTTCTTTCAGCTTCATGTAGATTAGGTGTAATAAATCTTTCAAATGCTAGTTCAGATCTGTTTGTAGTGGGGTGTGGACTTATTCACCCACTCCCAAGAGATTCTCTTCCATTGTCTATGTATGTTCACAGATTTCTTTCCATATTTTTCCCATTTTTGACTGTATTACACAGATGTAAAAACCAATAATCCACATCCTAATTGTACATTCCCACCACTGGAGAATTATGTAATTCAAATGCATCTCTTCAGTTACTAAAATATAGATGGTTTCTTTATCAAAGTTTTAAAGATGCCTGCTGTCCTATCCCATCCTTGTGGCAGTCTCAATCCGGTGCCTCAGTACCCTCCACATCTCTCTCCTTTCCTTCCTTCCTTTTTGTATTTTTTTTCTTCCTTTCTTTTTCTTCTACTTTCTTTCATTCATTTTTCTTTTTCTTTCTTTTTCTTGTCCTTTCCTTTCTTTCTTTTTTCCTTCTTTTCTTCTCCTCTCTTCTCCCTTCCTTTTTTTCTTTTTCTTTTCTTAATTTTTTTCTTCCTTTCTTTCTTTTCTTTTTCTTCTTTTCTCCTCATGTGGATGGGTTTTGGAATCCCAACTCCATCCTAGTCCTATTTTCTCACAGGAATAGGATAGGACGGGCAGAATGCATCCCATCTTATTAGAATTTAAAATCTTGTTCTTTATAATTATCAACTTTTGCTTGGTTGCTAATAACGTATTCTGTGTTGCAACTGTGGATACTGTGTCGGCAGTGGTGGTCATTCTATTTGTCCATTGCTGCAGGAAGATTGGACCTGGTAATATAAAATAAGAAACCTTTTGAGACAAAGACCAAATGGTTGTTCAGAACCAACCTCTCACTGTTTATACTACCCTCACAATTATATCTACGATTGAAAAAAGCCAAATCAACTTGTTTTCTCTTTTGAAGTTTTGTGGAAACAACTCTACAATTGGAATGAGATATTTGCAATATTCTGCTGCAGCAGCTGCTGCCATCACTACTCTTATGCTTCAACAGCTGCTCCCCCTTTCTGTATTTCTGCCAAACTTTATTATGGCGCTTGTTGCCTTCTTAATGAAGAGAAATATACAAAACTGAAAATTTTTTGGAGCCGAGATAGATCTTTCACTATGGGTAAATAGTTAGCAAGGTGTATTTGACTTCTGCCACTTACCCTAATTCAGTTCATGGGTCTCTGTTCCCCACAGGGATATACATATACATATACATACATACATACATATATATGTATGTATGTATGTATGCATATCTCGTACATTGGTCATCTAGCTAGCCAGATCAAACTTAATGAAGGAGTTACTTGGTTGTTTGTATTTCTAGGTACCTCCAATTCTATATGCAACTATAACTAGAATAATGCATTTGTATTTGCAAGTGTCCTGGTTTGCTTGCATCTAGAAACTGCATATGTAATTCATGCATTCGGAAAGCTTAATATAGAATGTGATTGGCGGAGTAAGATCACCTCCCTTGATATTATTATATCACTATCATATTATCATCTATATAATTATTATAATATTATTATATTAATATAATATAATATATTCATATATATATATTATATGTTATCTTATAAAATTATGTTATATTATAAGATAAAATATAATATAACATAATATATTATTATAATAAGAATGGTGATATTGTAATAATATTTTATTATTATAATAATTGTTTTGTTATTATAATAATTGTAATATTATTAACCTATGATTTGTTGATAGAACGAGAGGTTATTGTACCCTTGAAGACTATGTTAGGGTCTGCATCTGGGGATGCGGCCCTTTTTTTTTTTTGCTTTATCTCTGGATGCAGCGAAGGGGGCATACGCTTCTTAAGCAAAAAAAAAAAAAAGGGGGGGGGGGGGGGGCATACGCTTGCATTTGTCCGCTTGAAACTGGGACGCACTCATATAGCATTGAGGTGATGATTGCCTTTTATCTAATAAATAAATTATTTTTTGAAGAACAAGTATGACTTGCTGTCTTTATGAAGATTAGTAGTTATTGGCTACTTCAAACTTTTTGTTGAATAGACATTTTTTTTTTACCACCGTGGTGGTAGCACGGTTGGAATGGAGCTCAGATTCCATCGGAGTGGCCCAGATTCGAAACGTGCGGGCGTCGATTAAATGCGAAGACCGGATGCCCCCCATCTGGTTTGCCCAGTGGAGTCGCCATCTGGTCTGCCGGTACTTAGGTGGTGCTGGTATGATGTACTCACACGTGGAAGGGGCTGCCACGTTAGTGGGGCTCCCCTGCGGGTGGAGAGGGTATGAGTAAAACTTGTCCGCCCATATTGAATATTCTTCGGCGGAAAGGGGGCTCAGTGAGGGTTGCTACGCGGGTGAGATCCTCCTCACCCCTCTCTTTCCTTTCTTCCGGCAAAAAAAAAATAGACATTTTTTAAATTTAGTTGTAATTCATGCATAACAGTTGCTTCTTTTTTTTCATTTTTTAAATTATTTGTATTTTTACTTAATTTATTTATGCTTATAATTTTTATTAATTTTTAGGTATTTTAAAATGCCAATCACATAATTATGCAAGAATTCATGTACTATATATATATATATATATAGATGAATACCATGTGGCAACACCTAAATCAAGCAACTACCTTATTGCATTGAGGATAGTTTTTAATAGTGTGTAATCACATTATTATGAGCCCCACTGAACCTGTTATTGACTGTTGTAACAGTTATAATTATGTTATTTATCTTAAAGTAATTATCTGAATGTTTATATTAAAACAATGATTGAAATAACAGCTATTATAATAATATGTTAATAGAAAATAATGGATAATAATGGTATTATTTTGTTCATGTTTTATTAGATGAACTATACATTCACTTTTGGAGGAAATTTGAGAGAAAAATTGAAATGTAAAACCATATTATGTTGTTGAAAGGAATATATAAGAAAGATAGCATTCATTATTTGTGTTATAATGGTCCATCATAAATGAAAATTTAAGGGTATGCTAAAAATAAGATTAACTTTGATGCCGGCATCCAGAATAGAGGTGCTTATAGTTGTTCGGGTTTTGTTATCAGAAGTTCTACAGGTCTTTTCATAGCTGCAGATAGAGTTAGAATCTTTGATGCCGAAGTTGCAACAACTGAATTGCATGCAATTTGACACATTCCATCGATATCTTGAGAGCTTCGCAGGGAGATTCCTCAATAGTGATTAGATGGTTATCAGCCTCGCAATCTTTAAAATCTCAGTCTCATCCTTTGATACAAGACTGCTAGTGTTTGATTGCCTCTTTTCATTCGTTTGAAACAACACATATTTTCCTAGAAGCAAATGACTGAGTTGTGACATATGTCCCTAATCATACAGGGATAATATTATGGAACTCTAGATCGATAGCTCTAACCCAGCTTTTAGATATTATATATACTGAATCTAGCGGTTGTATTTCCTCAGAGATTGGATAATGCATCCATTTTACTCGAAAAAGAATAATAACCTTTATATTTTTCATATCATCAACCTCATTAACATAAATAAGGTTGCCAAAACTATTATAACAATTTCTACAGTGATTATAATACTGTTATTTAAAACCATGGCACTAAGGAAAAAAAAAAGTATATTTGTAAATTTTAAAATTACTATTTGGCTTACCACTCAGTATACCTAGAATGAGTGCCAAAGGAGATTTGTTGTACACCATATAAGTGTAGAAAGTTCATAAAGAGTTTTATTACCTATTTTACCCCTCATAATTTGTCAAAAACTAAGGGGTCTATAAAGCATTTTCCATTTCAGAAAGTAGGGGAATTCGTTGCAACTACACCTACATAAAGGCGCATCAATTGAACTCAACCGTTCTAACTTGTCCTTATCCAATGCAACTTGTAAATAATATAATGCAGAATATTTCATACTGAACCATATATATATATATATATATATATATATATATATATATGTTTATATTATACACATTAGTAATATTATACTCCATGTCATGTCTTTCCTGCCTACTTTTTTGTCTTCGTTTTTCTCTCTTTGCTCCTAAAACCCTTCATCCTCCTCATGAGCCACATGACTAGGGACCTCTTTGAATGGTTGGATAAACCCACTCTCACTTTCTCCAAATAAAGGTAGGCAGGAGTTTTATAACACTGGATTTGGACAACTCTACCATCTTCTCAATGAATCAGTCAGAAGGCAGAAAAATGATGGTGAATCGGATGATGAACTATTTGCAGGTCTGTCGTCGTAGGGCAAACACTCTCGTTCGGGATCAAGTTCCTGTTATGCAAAGGCACATACGATAGCTAAGTTAAAATTATCATGCCAAGATGAACAAGGGAATAATAAAATAGAGCATCCTAATTAGATTGCATGTATCCAGTACAAACAAACTATAAGGTAAGAGTCATTGCAAAAGCTAGATTCACCTGTCGATCGAAAAGGTTTCGTATAGACATAAGAACACTATCATGGTAGTACTAGTGAAGACCGTTTGATTAAACCATACTTTGTTAAGTGAATTCGAAGTGAACATGTGAATCATGGGAGAGTCTTTCTTCAGCCTTCTGTATCTGTTGGTGAGGGCAGTGGTTCACTCTGGTTCATCAAGTAGGTGAATTATAGCACCAAGTCTTTTCTTAATTTATAGAAGAAAGTCATATGCAACTTCTTTATCTATTTGATCCTTCCCCAGCAAAAGGAGGGAAACCCAGCCAGTAGATTTGTGTCTAATTCTTGGGAAACAAACATCTCTCAATTTTTGTTCTCAGAACCTCCTCCATTGAGAGAAGGGGTTATCACAATTGGGCTATAGCATAGTTGACAACACCTATCAAATTATCTTGGGGTACTTGCATCTTATTACCATCCCTCGGCCGACATACTAGTTGCCGTACGAGATCTTGCAATGAAGATAGTGAGAGAGATGTGAGGCAAGCTTACTCTTGAGGGCGAGAAGACCAGAAGGAGCTGAGAGCACGCAGGCGGCTATAATACTCTCCAATTGCTAGAAAACATCTTGCTGCTTGTCGAATTGTTAAGATCCGGCGCATCTGGTGTATGGTCTGTTGTCTCAAATTGTCCGCCTATTGATGAATCAATGTAAATAAATCTGATATTATGAAGATAATTTTTTGAAGCGCAAATTGCATTTTTAAGTATATGTTCTATCAATGTATAATAGAAATAGACCATGATTGCAAGGCAAAATTACTTATTAGCACGGAGGGGGGAAAAAAGAGTTAGAATCTGATAATGTGTTAAATAACCTAGAATCAGTTATTTTTCTGGTATTTATGCAGGTTTTTTCTTGTTTACTTTCAGTTTGTATCTTCGACTGACAAAGTCTTTTTATGTTTTTGTAAGAGCGAAATTCTCTAGTGACATGTACCCATCCTAAAATATCTAGTTAACAAAAGTTATAAAAGTTTCAGAAAAACTATAATCAGATATCAATGAAAAACACAAAATGTATTGGTGTGTAATTATAGATTACTGGTCTTATCCATGGATATGAGGGTTAGGTAATTGGTGTCCTTTTCTTGCTACAATTCATGGATTGCAACCCTTACTACTTTTCTAAGGCATAAAAAGATATTAAATGAACCAAATAGCTTTGATGCTTGTGTCTGTTGGAAGTACCCAAAAAACACTAAAGGATAAAGGAGGGAAAGGTTAGCATTAGCAGAAGAAAGGACAAAGGAATATATAATAGATGCAGGGACCCCCTTAAGTGAAAAAAAAACAAATCAAATATTCTTCCTTGACTTTATCCAGATTGTGAGGTGTGGGGTTAAGGATACTCTTCCTACCTTTTTCTATGGCTTCCTTGTCAACTTATTACAGCAATGCCACCAGCAGAAAGATTCAGGCTCCTCAAAGACATTTTTAAAAGATCATGATCTTTATTAGGCTCATTGATTAGATGGAAAGAGAAGAATTGAGAGAACTAGGCCTCCAAGTACTTGTACATGATCTGACTGTTAGGAAAGTATCAAACTATCAATCCTCAAGATGACTGAATGCATCACCACCCAATGTTTCCAAAATATATTAATAAACTTAGCTTTCATCAAAACCTTGCAAAATTTCTAGAATTATGCTGGACTTCATAATAATTAATCTTGTTGATCATAAACTACTATTTGTGGGCCAACCATCAAGCCATGCCATGCATCTTATAGTATCAAAATCATGCATGATATGAGGACTGCATGAAAAGGGAGAGGAAGAAAAAAAAAAGACCTGCTGGATGAATCCTTCAAGGTTGGCAAGCTTTCCTAATGCAATGGCCATGTGACCCATGTAATTTGTGATGTCGGCACCGTCGCTGAGAGATCCACCTGCAACTGTGTCCGCCAAGGACTGGTGGAGCTGCTCGAGACCCTGCGAAAGGGCTTCCTCTGCCTGCTGCGATGATTGCTGAAGGTTGCATATCCCCATTAGTTGCTGCTCCGTCAATGGGTCCAGCTGAGGCATCAGTATCTGATCAAATTCATCGACAATTAAACAGGTTAAACGAGTCATTATTATCCTGTTATGTTCTAGTGAAAAATAATATTTATCCTCTATTGGACACTAAATTCAAGTAGAAAGAATAAAATGAACATATTTAACTGCTGGTAATTGAAGATAATGCAATGGAACCAGGACTAAATCAGCTCTAGTTTTTTGATAAAATTAGTTACATCTGAGTGCTACTCTAATACATGCCGCTCCTACTAGCAAATTGCTCAATACAATGCATCTGTCGGGGATGACGGAGCAGCTACAATGCAAAAATTTGTATGTCGTCGTGCACCACCGGGTCGATTTTGTTGCATTAGTTAAAGTAAGGTAATCTTACCGGTCCAAAGCAAACAGCATGGAACATCTTATACCATACTGGTTCGGTACCGGTATCCAATACGGAAGGTACGGCACCGGTATACAGTTCAGTACGGAGATGGCAAAACTTGAGTTAAAATATCTCTAATCCCTCGAAGTGGACTCGCCGTGCCTCGCAATGTATCCACACTTATGTCCTAGCCATAACAAGGAGATATAACTAGTCGACCGGTTAATACATTACCAATTATAGCTCAAGTACTGAATTTTGAGCTGCAATATTTTTGGCTGTCTGCTGCGTTAACCAGTGAGCTGCCCATCGAAAACTGATTCACAGATGACTCGCAGAAAGATCAGATAACTGGAAGACACAAAGTGATGGGTGTCCAATTGAAGATGAAACAGGTTGCTGGCATTGAGAAATTTGAGGAAAATTAAGAAAGAAGAGGATGAGGTTGCAGACCTTGAGAAGCTCGGAGGGTTTGAATCCACCCATCCACAGGAAACACCGTTCTGCAGGTGTTGCCCACATGCCGGTCAAGAGGTGGAAGACGTCGGATTTTGCTGCGACGCCTTTCAACCGGAAGAGCTCGTCGTAGTGAGCAATGCACTCGTCGACGATGACGGCAAGATTGCCGTCCGGCAGGTGAGCCTGCAATCCACCTCGGAGCTCAGACATATGCTTGCTGTTATCATCCAACCATCGGGCGTACTCCATGTCGAACATTGCTGCACCTGCAACACATCTATTTTTATCAACAGGAAGGGTTGAAGGAAAGGAAAGTAATCTTGTGTTTCCAATGCCAGTGTCCAAAAGCCAGAGGAGGAAGGGGAATTTGCTTGTTACCAGAGCTGAGATCTCCACTTGCACTGCCTCCTCCCAAGAACAGACCCTAAACACCAACCAATGGAAGTGGATTCAATATATGTTTCAGATAGAAAACTAAGAAGAAGCTATAGATTTATGGAAGAACAAAAATAACAGTGCTTTTACTACCTGTGATCTTGCTCTCTGGAGTTCTTGTTCCAATTGCTGAAGCCTAATTCTGCTAGACTCTAGCTGCTGCACATATGCCTGTTGAAAAGAAGGGAGGGGTCGTACATCGGTCCAAACCATTTCTCTAAAGCTTTCAACAGGTTATAGCAAAAAATTTTATCAGACTCACCTTTTTTCTTAGTCGGCTCTTCCTTGCTGCTTCTCTATTTTGAGCTAAGCGCCTCAAGGTCTAAAAAGTTGTGGGAATAAAAAAAGAGGAAATGGCAAAGAAAATGATGGATATTAGCTATATCCTAATTTCTCATTCATAGATGGATATAAGGACCCTACATGCAGCCATGCAGCTAAGGATTAGGTCCTAGTGCAATAGAATGAATATTTTGTTCCAAGGGTTTCGATGAGTGACAGCTGTTTGAATCAAGTATCTAGGAGCTCTACCTGAATTCATTTCTAAAAGTCGCATTTGCTGTTGGATGTGGACAGATGTCAAAGGCGTGAGTTCTTTGTTCAAGTTTTTTTAATTTCTTTTTGGTTCAATCATAAGAGGAACGATCTGATCCCATGTAGATCCATGCAATGCATGCAGACATACATGCATGACCACATACACAGTGGGAGATGAAGAAAGAGAGAGAGAGAGAGAGAGAGAACCTTAGCATCAAGCATCTTGGTATCTTTCCCTGTAGTTGAACCACCCATCCTCTTCTGTGACATAAAATATAACAACTGGTAGTTTAAAAAAGAAGTCAAAAGACATATCCTCCAATATTCACAAAATCTGATGGAAGAATAGAAAAGAACGTAACAGTGGAGGGGCATCAAGTTACAAAAAGTTGCAAAGGGATTGGCATGTGTCCACAGTGACTGCAAGTTTCTAGTCCAGCAGAACAAGAATAATAGCATGTTTTCGGTGGAGGTGGATGCTCTACATCCTTCCTTTTGAGCTCTGTGTGTGTGTGTGTGTGGGGTAGCTCAGATCATGACTCTTTGGTGAACAAGGAGGAACTCGCAAAGCCAGCTTAAAAAAAAAAGATCATAAGGACAGCAGTTGATAGACTGTATATCTAATAAAACCGTCACCAGCTTCATCATTATTACCCATAGTTTTTAAAAAATAGAACCTCCATAATTGGCATTGGGCAGTGAAACTTATGATTCTGTGAGGAGGTAAAAAACAAATGAAACAGTAGAAACCGTGAACCAGGCCATGTCAGAACTCATGCATAGTCTTTCGAGCTGCTGAGTATCAAAGGTCTAATCTAAGAAGGCCAAAGATCGTAGCTGACACATCACTGGCTGTTCTCTCTCTCCCTCCCTCTCTCTCCTTCCTTGGGATCTGTGTGGACAATAGACTGTTGGTGGATTTGTTGGTTTCTGGCCAGGCATATGGTGTGGTTCTGGGTCTTGAGATTTGGGAGCTGAGTTCTTGGGCTTGGGGAGACCTAAATCGCCCCAACTTTTTCTTGTATAAGTTCTTGGGATTTGGATCAGTAACAATAAAGTGGAAGAGAACAATTAAACAGTACCTTCTCTTGGGCTCCATGCTGATAATTTGGTGCTGCTCCTGCCCTGGAGGCATCACTAGCCATCATCCCTTGCTGCTGCTGCTGCTGCTCAGCTGACTTCTCTGAGAAGGCCTTCCTGCTAACTGGAGACTCTGATTCCAGCTGAGATATTGTGACCTGAGCTGAGCCTGAATCAGTGCTCCCTGCTGACTGTGAATTCCCCTGTTGGCAATAAACAACAAGGCACCATAAAGCCTGAATGGGGGAAGCAACGCATCCCCACCCTCCCCTTTTTATAATTCTACTATTCTATGCCAAAAAACCAAGTCAAAGGGAAAGACCTTACTCTGGGGTTCTGCTGGAATCTCATTGGCCAGGAGGGGAAGATCTCAAGTGTGGGGAGTCTCGTTGTGAAATAATCTGTACACAGAGTGAGTGCAGGATGGTGAGAGCTCCAAGTATCAGAAAGAAATAAAGGCCAAGGTGTCAGTGACTCAGTTTTCCAGCATGGAACTTATTCTTTCCCTATGCAAGGGATGCAGGAAAGTTAAACAAAACAACACTTAACATAAAGTTTGGGTTGGTGGGGTTCCGAGTATGGGGGGTCACACCATTTTAAGTTCTCCAGCTTCATTTTATCGCTATGGTGGAAAAAGGCAGAGCCTGTTATGGTGTAATCCGTGTGCGAGATGAACAAGGTCACCAAAGAAGGGAAGAACACAGAAAGGCCTACCCTTTCCACCTCCGTCGCTTCTAATGCCATCAACTCCCTGCATGAGAGCCTCTTCCAGCTCCCCAAAGTAACCAGTTCGCCCATGATCACTGATCAAGCAACCAAAATCCATTTTAGCGAGCAGTTTTCTAGTTTGATATTAGATAAGTAGGAGGAGAAGAAAGAAGAGGAGGGTTAAGCTGGAGGTGAATTAAAGAGGAACCAGTTCATGGATTAGGCAAAAACTTTATGAGTTTAATGGGAAGTTGAGTAATCCAACTAAAGGCTGAGGATATAGCATATTGGTCGTTATAAAGGTAAAAGGAAGGTTAAAAGCAGTAGATAGCACAAATAAGGAGCCCACTGAAGAATTAGAAAAATAGGATATGAGACAGGAGGAAAGATGTGCTAAACCCATTTAAAAACAGTCACTAAAAAAGAACAAATTCATGTAGTGATCTAGAATCAGTGCATAAAATCTCATAAAGGACTTGAGACGTAATATTTTTTTCTTTCTAGACTTATATGCTCATGAAGAATAGAATTGAGGAACTGTACAAGAAATTGGCGGCAGCAGCCTTGGTGCCATGGATTCCATAAGTTGGAGCCTGATTTGAAGGTCCGGAATTAGAAAGGCTGGTTTCACCAACTCTATGATTTCCCATCATCCCGGGCTCTTCTCCCCCTTGCACCATGCCTGACTTGCTTCAGCGATGGTCCATAATTTAATCCTTCAACTTCGTGTTCTCCAACAGCCCTTCATCCATGCTTCTTCCTTTCTGCAGTGGCCAACAGAGGTAAGAACGACAAAACCATCAGACAGAGGGAGCGAGAGAGAGAGAGTTTTCATAGTCTGAAAGGAGGATAGTGAGAGATACGAGCTATGGAGTATACCATGTTATATTTAGCTTTCTCGAGAACAACAGGAGCCTTCTGTGTAAATGTGAGGCAGATATATGAGAAGGACCATAACTTTCTACAAATATGGCCTATGGATTTTAGAAGCTATATCACTGAATCATCTGATGGACCTTGACCATTCATGGGTCTCTATCCATTGCTCTTGTTAAACTTTTGTGTTCTTGTCTCTAGCAATAATATCACCCCTGGAGTTTATCCGTAGTACAGCAGAGAAGATCTTGTCCTTGCAGACAACTCTCAAAAGCATGCGGGAAGAGGGAGAGGGAGAGGGAGAAAGAGAGATGGTGGGCCTTTGGCAGGAAGCGACTTGCTCTGACTCCCTCTCCACTCTTTTGTAACCAACTGTGCTCTCTCATTGGCTCCTTGTTGGGCCACTTGAGATGAAGTACTTAACAAAACCAGCATTCAATAGTTAAAAGACAAGCCCCTAAGCTTGAGAAAAAAAAAAAAGAAAAAAGATGGGGAACTCTATCATGGTCCTTTTCTCTATGCTGAACATTAGTTGTCCCTTTCCATGCGCATTCCAACCAAAACAATCACTACCAGAATTAGCCCACAAGCAAGGCCACTTGGAATATAAATCCTGCCCCTGAAATGGATTTGTTTCATTGTTTGATATTATATTTATCCCTTGGTTCATGGGTCAACATCCATGCCATGTCAAATACCTAAAACCAGGAACACACCAGAAATTCCATCTCCCCAAACAGAAGCTTCAGTAGAGGTAGTTCCCCATCCAATATTAGGTGTGGCTTGTGTATTGATCATTAACCAAATAATGACTTTTACCAACAAATCCCTGTATAAGAAAGGTCATTTCAAAAGAGATGGAAAGCGTATGTCAATCTACTACCACATAGATCTAAAGGTACCATCAACTATTCCTTTCGGCCTCAAACAAGAATGCACATATTAGGTAATCTACAACACAACACATGACATGGTGATTGCTTAAGCTTCGCGTGATGTCATCTTTCTCTGTATTTTTAACTTGTTTGTGCTAATTATTCATGGTTGAAATTTGGATTCTGTCATCAGAAACAGCGATCAGGTAATCCTTTTGGATTCACAAAGTCACATGCAAATGAAGCACATCAGGTTGTTAGATTAAAAATCTACTTGTCAACTTAATATCCAGTTTTGTAGTCGATCATAAAGGGTCTGAATCACTCTGGAATCCTCTTTAAAAGAAGTCATTGACTTATCCAACCGGCCTCAAAACAGTTAGTGATGCACAAATTATTAGGCCTCTTGATCTGGAGGTATATAATAGATTGTTGTTTCTTACAAATATTAATTATTATACTTAGCTCTGACTTCAGAAACTAATGATTATTTCCAAGGGACTGCTGCTGCATTATTTGAATTGTTAATGAAGTTAGTGGCACTGAAAGGGAACATGAGAGAAGATATTGCAAAAGAAAATGGGAAAAAATTGTCGATTCAAGTGCTCTATCCTCTGACTTGCATCTGCAATAACTCGAGATGATAACCAGCAAGCCCACCTCCATTAGTTTATATGAAATACATCAAAGACCAACTAAAATAGATGTGGCGATAGAGAAAGCAAATTCTTGTGCAATATGACATTTCAGATGAGGGGCAGTTTCTGTTCATTTCTTGGGACGCCTCCAAGAGACTTAATGAATGCAACAACTTTAGAGACTCTGGCAGTAGCAGCAGGCGATGCAAGCATCCCATCCGAGAAAATGATCCGGTTAGTACTTTTCTTTCCTCAACCTTAAGCTTATGTAAATAGTATACAATTCTTCAGCCACATATGTGGAAGCTAGATTGTTCCCACCGTAGATGCACTGCATTGAAGAACACAATACCGGCACTGAGAGCATTGGCGGATATGCGAGTGACCAAATGCTAATATCACACATCTGCAGAGGAATAAGCAAATTGTCATTAACCAACTTTCAATATGAAATTCAAGGACTAGATAACATACTAAAAATGCAGAACTCAGTATGAATCATTCAAAATGCCAAAGAGTAGGACAAACCAAAAATTGGTTTAGTAGGCCCCGGCAACAGCAAGGCAATTCTACACCAACTATCAAGGATCTGAACAACTATATATCATAAAACCTTAAAAAGATATTCTTTAAACAAGAGGCCCTCAAGAGGTTTTGACGAGAGAAATCTGACGTGAATTACAATTTGGCTAGGCTCCTTGCAATTTGTGTTGTTAAAGAATTATTTTCTAGTTGCCCAGATCTGAGTCAGAGAGCTAAGATTCCTGCTGAGGATAAGAACTGCTTTACTTTGAAACCGGTCAACCAAATGCAGAAAAGAAATTCGGGTGAAACAGAAGCTCATATCATTGTCAAGAGAACCTCTGCACCTTGGGAATTAGTAGAAAGAAAAAGGTTACTGACATAATGAAAAACAAACATCTCTTGTGCCTTGTGAATTAGCAGAAGGATGTTTTCAATATAAAACCAGCATTAACAAATGATGTAATGTTGTCAATTCAGTGAGATGGTAAGCTTTTTCCAAAAAAATGGCCGCATATCTGTCAAATACTTTGCAGGGTAAAAAGCTGGATTTGATGAAATAAGAAGAAAAAAAAAGGAGGTTTCAAGTAATATAGACATGTCCTTTCATGTTGTAAATAATGGTTAGACTTCAGGTATCTGAACTTTGTCTCTACAATAATACAAGTTGGAAAGTGCTGAAAGAGCTGATTTTCATACATTCTACAACTCAACTAAGCCTTAATCCCAAACTAGTTGGAATCAGCTACATGAATCATTTTCCTCCATTCTGCTGCAATTTAGGGCCATTAGAGTAGAACACATCTATCACATACGTTATTTAAAAGAACACATCTATTATATAGTTTCAGATGTGCCATCAGAGTAGAACTTCCAAGAAAATAACAAAACAATAAATTAAAAAAAACTGCTGTCTCCATATTTCAACTCTCACAAAAAAAAAAAAAAAAAAAAAAACTCATAGCAAACCCACGATATATGTGAAAATAAGTGATTTCCGTGGTACAAATACTATCCAGCCCTGCTTGGTACTCTAGTCTCAACAGAAACATAACAATGATCTTTCTCCAAGAACAACAAGATCAAGACTGAGTAACAGGAAATAGAAAAGGAAAAGGTAAGGGAGCAATGCAAGGGAACATGCTAGGCTTTTCCCTTGTAACATATAAATTAAATAAGAGAATCCAAGGGAAGAGCTCAAAAAACATATAAATATGAGGTAAACATAAAACACCAACTCTAAAGTCAATGATAATTGGAGAAACCAAAGGTCCATGTTTATTTTTAACATCAAAGCATGCTATATTGTAAAACCTTTTGAGGAATTCTGAAGTTAAATTAGAACAAATTTTCTACTTTACACTAGGCCAATTACCTATGACTACTGCTATGCTTGCCCCACTGTGTACCCATAGTGAGCTGCCAACCACGTTTCAGTATGATACACAGGGGATAGGTGGTTCATTTGGGGCTTTAACGCCCATTTTACCCCCAGCGGTCCAAAACTATACTGGGCACATTTTTTGGCACCTGCTGGGATATGTATCATTATCTATATCTATTTCATTGTCTCAACCACCTAGTCACAAACACACTCATCTACCTTCTTTCAACTTGCTTAGACTAATTGTTCGACAATATACAAAAACTGTCCTACAATTCCTTTTTTGACCTCCTCAAACAACCCAAACTGTGGCTTTAGAATCATGAGCCATCTTCACTCAGCTTCAATTAACAATAACTTGATGATTATACATGCACTGCACATTAGAAGCAGGTGAATGGGCAGAATCCCATCCAAGGTCCACAACTTTGTGAGATTGCTGGCACTAGAAGGAAAAGACAGACTCCTAGGGAAAAAAACAGGGTAGGTTCACAGTAGGTAATAACGCAAAATAGAAAGATTGGTGGAGCCAAATGGAATTGAGACCATGGTGGTGCAGAACTCGAGGGGTACAGACACCCTCAAAGTTTCCATTATAGGAGCCAAGATAACCTCATCAAACAAGTCCTTATTACGGAGTTGATCTTCAAGCACTTATAGGATCTTGGTATGTCCATTTATCTCCTGAAATGCATTAAACTTATTGTGGGGAGCATGATCCTTTTGACCCAACTATCAATCTCCAGTTGAATAAAAGCTAAAACCAGATCTTCAAGAATTGGTTTTAATTGCTACTATAAAGTCACAGTTTCCAATAGCTCAACAAATGTAGGATAGTCATAAAGTTGCACCTCTATATTTGTAGAAGATTGACAAAAATCATAGTAAATCAAGAAAAACTTCTCAGGAGGTGACGACATAGCCATAACCAGGAAGACTAGTTCTATTCAATGCTCAGTTCATAACCCTGTTAGCAAGGTGCATATATTACACATTCCACATGGACTAACTGAAGTTTAGTCAAGTTTCTTAAGGAATTGAAATTTTAGTTAACCTCTGAGGTCCTTATAAAATTTTAAGGGTCTATTCATCTAATCTAAAGCACGTAACTTATTAAAAGAAAATTCTATAGGAGAACAGCATTGATTATCCAGCTTACAAACACACCAGTCACCTCAAGCAAGAAATGCTGCCACCTAGGACTCCTGCCCGCATATCCTCTTGTTGGGGATTACATGACCTGTTCCAAGCTACAACTTATACCCTCCTCTGTACTTCCTGATTGCCAAACATGAAGTCCCATTAAGGGGATTTCTTCATTCCATCCTATAGATCCTATATAATGGACTTTGCTGATTCCTAGAACTTCATCTAACTTCTCCATATAAGGAAACCTTGTGAACCTTTTGAATCAACATGAGATCTTCCTTTATTAACTTCAACTGCATCATTGGAGACACAGCAGCTATTTTCAGATATTTAAGGCAAATAAGATGTGGGCACTGCACATCATGGTTTGGTTTGATCTTCTTAAGCTGCCACCAGGTTAGGTTCGTTTTATCTCAAAGAAGACAAATTATTGTTTACCACGCAGACAGAGAGAGGGACTAGGAGCAAAAATAAAGACAACCTAATATTTCTTCTATGTTCTCATTTTCACCTTTATTCCTATCTCCACTAAAAGAAATCTTCTCATTTGCTACTTCCAGTCTAATGATGGACGATATAATTAAGATATAACATCAATTGTGCCATCAAATAGGGAAAATTTGTACCTTTGGGCTATTATTGGTGCATTTCCAAAAATGACTTTGAACAATGTCCCCTTTTTGGTGGATTCCAATCACAAAGCTCCTATGATGTTAATGTTTAACTTTAATTGGAATAACATGTCTCCGAATAATGAAATCAATGGGCACCATAAATATAGAGACTCATGCCTTGAAAAGAAAAACTTACAAAATCATATTATTCTACAAATGTGCTCATGGGAACGAGAAAATCATATGAAAATAATAAAAGCCGGGTTGCAGGTCTTGTCTTCAAACGTGCAAGAGGATTTACAAAAACTGGTTAACTACTTGAAGAAGTTCATAAGAAATAAAGAAGTCCAAGTAAAATATATGGGATTGTATGATGATTGGTTATCTGCATTTGATAAGTACTAGATTACCAAAGATTTCAGTGCAAAGAAAACAGAGGAGAGCAACTAATGAACAAATGGAGAGAAATACCGATTACATAGTCCTGCAAATCATTGATTTCTTGAAAGAGGAAGTGATAAGCAACCCTTGACAATACTAAAGACTAAAGGAGCAGCAAAAGATTTTATTCATATTATCCTAACCCCTGTAAGAAACAGGGGAAGAAAAGATAATAAACCCATGGACTGTAAGATTATGTCATGGCCTTGCCAAGCTCAAGAAAATGCAAGACAAACTACAGATTTATCTTTCAGCAAAAAAAAAAAACTACAGATTTATCTTGGGTGACTTTGTAATTGGAAATTAGTGCACAGTACAGGTATAAAGTCAAAGAAGGAATAAAATGTATGCTTGCTTTTGGTGAACTAAATGGCCGAGTTGATTGCAGCTTCCCTCATGTACTACTAGATCTAATTCAAGGAGATATTTAGGAAGATTTCCGACCAAAATTACATATTTAACTTTTCTTGTATGATTAATGGGATACCTTAAATTTGTTAAGATATAAGGTCTGATGTTTCAGCTGAAACAAATCCATTTTAGACAAAATGGAGCGATTTGGCTTTAAACTGAGCAAAAACTTACCCCCAAAACTTGATTAATTAATGCCAGTAGCTTCAATCAGTTTCTGCAGTTTCAGTTTTCGAACCAAAAATGACTGAAATAAGACATAAATTCTGTTTAATTTATAATTTTAGTATTTAATAGCACATTTAGGTAATTTCTTTGTTTTCTTGAGTACATGGGCTGTATAGTATCAATTTTGGGTTGTGTTCCTTTCTTTTTCTTGATGTTAAAGAGGGAATGTTTACTTATAGATGATAAATGTAACTTTAACGCATTAAGTCCTCTAACGGGGCCCTATTACGATAATTTAATGGAGCAAAATCATGCATAGTCATAACATCTTCTTTTTAATAAAATAACCATACGAGTTGGACCACACACTAAATGTTACATCTCTGACAAAAGATTTAAGAATTCAAAGTCAATGATGGAGCATCCAAATTAAAAATCCAAACCATTGAACATGATCTACAGCAAGGAATGCCGTACCGGTCCGTACCGGCCGGTACGGGCCGGTACGTACCGGTCCGGTCCCTGACCGGTACCGGACACAGATGAAAACCGGTATTTCCGGTTTTCTTCTGTGAACCGGCTGGTACCGGCCTCGTACCGGTGCGAACCGGCCGGTTCGCACCGGTACGGTGTTTTTTTTTTGGGGGGGGGGAGAACCACAGTGCCTCGCTGTGGTTTTTTTTTTTTTTTTGATGGGAAAGAAAGTGGTCCGGACCGGTACGGTACCGGTCCGGACCGGTACCGTACCGGTCCGGCCGGCCACCGGTACGCCGATCCGGACCGGTACGGCGGACCTTGATCTACAGTATAAAAAAAATATCTAGAAACTCAAAATCATATGTTTTGGTAATCTTTAAGCATCAAATAGATGAAAAGGTGAATGGTTTTAATAGGATGGTACCATGTTTTGCTATGATCTAATCATCAAAACAGATTGAACTCAAAATACTCATGTTTTCATATATGTAGATCATGAGCAAAAAAGTGGATCTTTGATTTATGTGCCCTATCAAATATTTTGGCACACTACGAGAATTAGTACCGTTCATTATTGTACTCACTTGAGGTGTACATTGAAGACCTCCAAAATATATATGATTTTTAACTTCCACCCATTTTAAAGGAATAGATCAAACTCAACATTGTGGGTCTTGAATTCTAGAGGCTTATCATTGTTCTTGAAATTGTTAAAAATATCTTGTCAAAGATTTAATGTTTAATATTTAGTTCATTCCATAACTTCATACAATAAACTGATAGCTACTTCACCTCAAAGATATGAGAAAGAAATGCTCTAGTTCAATATATTTGTGAGTTTTACGATGGAAAAAGACTTGAAGACAATAGGAATCAGAAAGCTTCATGACAGCTAAAGGTAATGAATTTCAAACAATAATAGTTCAATAAATAAACAATATAAGTGTTAACGGTACAAAAAAACGGTATACTTTATGAATTTCACCTGAATAAAATATTAACTCCAGCCTAAAGCTGCCAAAACTACCCAAGGTAAAAAACCATGACACATATAGTGAAATAACTTGGCTGCTTGTTCTTCCACTTTTCTTTTTGTATGAGAATTTTTACCTTTTTGCCTAAAACTCCTAAACTTCAGTGAAGTTGTTGAATGATTTTGATGTGTTAACTATCCTTTCCCAACCAAATACCGAGTTAGTCCCCTTTTCTAATAAATATATTTAGGACCTTTTATTGTGAATGATATTGTCTAGCTGCTTACTAATACCATTAACTTGATTATCTTAAAGGGAAAAATATTTGAATTTAACCCGTCTTACCATTTCCATCAAAAAGAAAAAAAAACTGTCTTACCATTATCATAGAAATTCCTTGGGTGATCCACATCCCCACTCTCCTTATCTAAATTAATCGTAAAAGAATAGATTAATTTTATAATCATAATTTAATATAAAGAGTATAGCAAAGTTAGTTACTAGTTGGGTGGCAAAGACTGTTTTGTCCTATTCACAAAAACAGAAGGATCTAAATGTCTTTTTATAAGAATAGGGGGACTAATTTATGATTAGGTTGGAAAAGGGGGCTAATATGTCAAAATCATAATTCCATTGCACCACCGACACTTCAAAAGACAAGTCAAAAATAAAGCCATTTAAAAAAAAATTCGGAAGGAAAGAGGTCCATGATAAGACATATTTCCTCTTCTCTTCATTAGGTTTTCACTGTGCTTAAAAAATGAGTTATAAGGCTGGTGATATTGGCTTAATTATATTTCCAACCTAGACTTGGAGTAGAAAAACTAAGCATGTAAAAATTACGTATAAAACTCTAATAATGTGAAATGTTAACAATGAGCAATATCCAACCTTAAGTTTGTCACTTGTGATTCATGATTATGTCAGTGACATGTAATAAATCAATGACTTCACAAGTTCGTTGGCATAATGACAGAAGAGTATACGATTTATCTTATTAGTGAAGATTTCATAAGATGACAGGGGACAAATTCCCCTACAATATATTTGGGTCTACTACCAAAAAAAGAAAGAAAAAAAGAAAATCAATGGTTTAATGTCCATCACCAAGAGGCATTGACAGAATATCAGTAAGCTGAAAATAATGCACTAGTATGTGAAGGCAGGGTAGTTCCTCTTGCTAGATGCATTGGTTTACTTTAAATTGATGTTTTTTATTTGATTAACAAATGAATATGAACAAACAGAGAATAAGTCCTCTGAAGAGATTAGATAGGTATGGATGCTATCTGAATGCAAAGATTTTCTGACAGAGGTTACAAAGAAAGGCAACTCCATGAGTATTTATAAGATTTGGAACGATTGTGAAGGGCTTTCAAAGACTACCGGTGCTTTTGACTCTGGAAGTCTAATATTGTTTAGTATTGATGTGATCGGTAGTGCAATATATCCTTCCACAAATATAGATGGAGCATTGATATAGGAATATATGAATTTGTCTATAAGCCTGATTGCTTTTGTCTACTACCAGTAAGACTTGCCACCCGAGCATTCCCACATGACTTTTAAGTTATAAGCATCCATTTGAGCATCTGTTTATTCCCTCTAAGTTTCAGATGTACTGATATTTTTTCTAGTCCAGGCAAGATGTGGTACACTAATGACGAGAATCATTTCTCTGAGATGTTGCATTTGTTACATAATTACACTTGATCTCAAAGTTCCATCATGACATTTCTAATCATTTTCTTTGAAGCGTCAAAATTTGCTCATAACCAAATTCTTGTCAATCTAAATGTCTGGTTATGCCTTGAATATAGATGTCATATATTTGAGCAAATTAACAGTAAGAGAAGTTTTGTAATTTGTGATGACTAACACTGGACCATATGTGTACTACCCCAAGTCCCCACCTCCACATGCACAAAGCATAACTTCACCCTGAAATTAAACTATTAGCTTAATTAAACAATGCATAAAAGGGAAACGAAGGGAGAGTGAGACACTCAGGTTCATATATCAATTTCTGTAAAATAAAAAATTACATTTGCATGCTTCTAGTTAAATGGACAGCATCGAGTGGATCCATAAACAGATATGAATACAAAATGAAAGTTTAACTGCAAAACGTTAATTGATTATCTGAGCACACGAATAATATAGTGGAAAATGATTCCACATGATTTAATGTCTGCAAGAATTTGAACAGGAAAGAATTGGATAAACATTCCATATCAATAGAGAGTTTAATTCTTCATAGTCTATCATCATATCTTACACTTACAGTAACCATAGACACGAAAAAGGAAAGGACCAAGATAGTTGAAGAGGTTTGTGAAATGAAAAAAAAATGCAAAATAATGATTGTGACAACAAATTGTAAAGCGTGCATTGTTGCCACGATGTTAGAAGAACTAGAAACAAAATATCGTACTAAAAATCAAGTTGACAAAAAAAAACACCCCTAACAGGTAAGTTACATCAGCTTAAGCCAACAATATGATGGCAAGACAAAAAGAGCGGGGCAGATTTTACACAAAATGCTGAAACTGTACCTGAAGTTGATGTAATGGTTACAAAGGCTGAGATAAATTACGATGTGAACTCTGATCAAATCACCTTTGGAATCTCATTCATATTCAAACTGCACATCAACATCTACATATTTCCTCATGAGATGAACAATGAATGAGGTAAAATTGGCCAACATCTGGCGTTCTTCACGAGTTTTGGCCTCAGAAAGAGTACCATGGATGACTAACTTCTTAAGGTTTGGGCATTTTTCAATCATCCCAAAAACCCAATGTCCAAAGTGCTCACTTATTACCGTCCATCCCAGTTCCAATACCGACACATTCTCTAATTGTGATGAACCAGGCAGACCATAATGGAGCAATCCATCCCTTAATTCATAACTTAATGAAAGATGTCTGAGCAATGGAAAGGAAACAGCAATAGTTTCTGAATCGACAATCTCATCCTCATCATCAAACACCACGCCCCAAAGCCGGAGTCTTCTCAATTTTGATGATCTAGATATCATATGGTAGAATTTAGGCCACACAATTGTAAAATTGCCAACATCTACAACCTCCAGATGATCTGTGTTCTCACCAATATCCAAATGAGTGACGCTGACATCATCAATCTTGAGATGTTTCAGGGTACCCTTTCCAATCAGCTCAAAAAGATCAAGGTTTAATGCATTTAAGTGCAAATTTTCAAGATTATCTGCTTCCAGTACTATCTTATCCACGCCTATGGATTTTGCATAAATACTCTTCAGTGTTTGACTGCTCAATTCCATTGTAGATTGTGAATCAGATGTTACAATCTCTAGTGTATCAAGTGTTAAAGACTCTATTTTTGGGCAGGCAGCAAGCAATAGGCTGAGATCCAAAGCTGAGATACTAACATGTCTCAAGGAAAGGGATTTGAGACAAGTAAATCTCTGGTAACTTGGCTCAACCCCAGTAATAGTATTGTGGTCCAAATCCAACATCTCCAGCTTCTGCCGGCCACATTTCTCCAAAATGTTTACATTTGGAGTCGTACGGACATTATATGATAGACTCCGTAAGGTTTCTCTAGTATACATAAGCCAAGCGATCACAGGAGCTGCCGAGAACTCATGGGCACTATCCATATGGATTGAAAGGCACTGCAAACCCATAGTCTGGAATATAGTCTGTGTTATGAGAATCTCCAACTGCCTAGTGGTGAGATCACGAGGCCAGTCATCAGAGTTGAAAGATAGGGTGTGGAGGTGTTTCCTACAGGCTTCTCTCCATTTTCGGCAAGTTGCAGAGGCAACAACGACATCCCGAGCAGTTCCAAGATGGGAAAGAATATTACCAATGACTTCCACAGGGAGGTTCTCCATATATAACAAAAAGTTCCCAATAGAAAATGGGAAGCACTAGCCTTCTAGAATTGATTCCATTTTATAAACTCCAAAGCTGCCTACTTGTACATACAGCAGCCAATGCAAAACATGTAAGATCCAGAAGCAATTTAGACCAAGCATTTTTCTTTCCTGTAGCAGCTAACAAGAAGGATTTAAACCATGACCAATTATACGAATCAAGTTAATATAGCGGGGATAGAATAGTAAAAATTCTAAGTAGAACATCAAAACAATCTAGGTTTTGAAAAATTTCATGTAATAACAGAAGGCAGGCAATGAATACAAGCATCGCACAGTTCTCGCAAATTCCTAGTTTCAGACAGAAGTAACGTTCAATCAACATAAATTCCAAATCTTTTGAGTGTCGTACCTGCCATCTCCTATTCAGAAAGCTTCACTGGAATTTTAGAAGATTCAATAACCCAAACATTACCACAGGGAGGTCCACATTCATTCCCAATGTCCAATAAAAGCAAAAAATCCGAGATCAGAGTTTCGAAATATTGATGAAACCTTGAGGATCCTAATAGGTTATAACAAAATCCGGATCCACGAATTCATCATAAAAAGCAATCAATCTCGCCAAAAAAATAGAAATTTTCAAACTACAAGAACCTAACATCCGAGAGTTCTTCACGTATTCATATGTCCAAGAGCGTCGGATGAATCCAATAGACAGATCTCCGTCTTGGAAAAAGAATTATGAAAACAAAGATTGGGCGTCAAACATTACAACAAATCGAAATCCGGCAGCCGAGTTCCTCCAGAGGAGATCAAAAAATTTAAAAGTTATCAGAGAAAAAAAAACGAGAGGATCTAATCTATGCACGGTAACAATTAAATTAAAATTGTTAAAGAATAAGTGGATCTACTCCAATCTAACATATCGATCAAGGACTCTACCTTCTCGCGTCGAATTCAGGGTATCGACCAAGAGCAAGGAAGAAAGATCGATGCCACCAGCCGAGAAGTTTGATGATAATTTACGGTAGCTTTATTTTTTTTTTTTTATCCTTGATAAAAAGCGGCTGCAGCGGAGAAGAAGAGGAGAAAAGGTCAAGCAGCGGCGAAGACGTTTTAGGATGGTCGTCTTCATCCTCCTCTTCCTCTTTATTTTCTCTTTTTTTCTTTAAAAAAATATTTTTTTATTTCTGATTTTTTTTTTAACTCTCCCCTCTCTTTACTGGTTCGAGACGGCCGCACGTGCGGAGATAGCGGCGCGCCACAAGCTGGGGTTTCCACTAATGTGCGCTCAGTAATAGGTAACATGGATATATCAAAGTTCTTTCACTAGAGCAGACACTAATCAGGAGACAGCAGAATAGGATCAGAACTATTAGGAGAGAGGATGGATAGATCACAGAGGACCCGGACAAATTTCGCAGGGTGCTGGAGCAGTTCTTCAGGGCTAGATGGACTGAGCAGATGGGGAGTACGACTCTGATTAACCTACCCATGCCTTCAGAGAGAGTTTCAGATGAGGATACATCAGTATTCATTAGGCCAGTGTCAGGGAGGGAGATTCAGAAGGCGGTGTGGTCCCTAGCCGGAGATAAGGCACCCGGGCCGGATTGCTTCCCATCGGTGTTTTTTCGCAGGTACTGATCGATAGTTGAACAGGATGTGATTGAGGTCATCCAGCAATTTTTCAGTACAGCTTCGATGTCTCCGGAGTGGCAAAGGACTTTTGTTACTTTGTTCCCCAAGCGACAGGATGCTACTGAGCCTGGCCACTTCCGGCCGATCAGTCTATGCTACACATTGTACAAGGTCACGGTGAAGATCTTGGCAATCAGATTGAGGGATATGTTACCCAAGATCATTAGTCCAGAGCAGGGAGCTTTTATAGGGGGAGAAGCATATCAGATAACATCCTAATTGCCCAGCAGTTTATGTTTGATCTCAACAGGGCCCCGATGAGGAGATGTCTTATGAGGGTCAAGCTTGACATGGAGAGAGTATATGATAAGATGTACTGGGATTTTATTTGACATTCTCTACAGAGCTTCGACTTCCACGAGACATGGATCAGATGGATTAGGGGCTGCGTGAGGGGGCCCTCCTTTGCCATTTTGGTAAACGATACGCCCTCCCATTCTTTTGTTTCATCTGTTGGGCTCCACCAGGGATGCCCTTTGTCCCCATTGCTCTTCATTATTTGTGCAGATGCACTATCCAGAGTTCTTCGGCATGCCGTGGATTTGCAGATCCTAGAGGCTTACAGGCTAGTGCAGGGAGCTATTCCGATGTCCCATTTGCTATTTGACAATGATTGTTTATTGTTGTCAGGGGCGACCTGGCAGACCGCCCATGTGATTAGAAGGATCCTTTGGGCATATTATATTGCTTCCGGCCAACGGATCAATCAGGCCAAATTTACAATCTTTTTCAGCCCGAAGACCAAGACTCATGTCAAGGCCGAGATTATGGAGATTTTGGAAGTAGACGAGCAGAAGGGTACACTGAGATATTTGGGTGTTCTGATTCTGAGACGATGGTTGCGCAGAGGGGACTATTCCTCTCTGGAGCTCAATATTAGACAGGATGGAGGGGTGGCAGATGCATGCACTCTCTATGATGGGTAGGGTTACCTTGGCGTGGTCAGTGCTTAGTTCCATTTCGATATATCTTTTGTCTAACGCCATTCCCCCTGTAGCGTCATTGAGGTCGGTTGAGCAGCTCATCTGGGATTTTACCTAGGGGAGGTGAGGCGACAGAGGTAGTGTCCATTTGGGAGGTGGTTTGCCAGCTAGTCAGGTATGGTAAATTGGGTGTGCCATCACTGGTGGCGAGACTTTACCAACCGAAAACATCTCATAGATTACAAATAGGTTTACAAGAAAAAGCTTAAATCAGATGGTACTCTAGAAAGATTGAAGGCTCATTTAGTTGCTAAATGTTACACTCAAAAAGAAGGGTTTGATTACTTTGACACCCTCTCTCCAGTAGCTAAACTTACTTCTGTTAGAACTTTGTTGGTAGTAGCTGTAGCCCGAAATTAGCACTTGCAACAACTTGATGTTAATAGTGCATTTTTACATGGTGACTTAAATGAAGAGATTTATATGAAAATGCCTCCTGGATTTGGCAGCAAGGGAAAGTCTTCATCAACACAAGTGGTTTGTAAATTAAATAAATCCTTGTATGGTTTGAAGCAAGCATCATGGCAATGATTTGCTAAGTTCTCTGATTTTTTAATTCAACAAGGTTTCAAGCAGTCTAAAGCAGATTATACATTGTTTACCATATCAAGAGCTAATTCATTTATTGCTCTTTTAGTATATGTTGATGATATTATACTCGCTGAAAATGATTTAGAAGAAATAAATGTTCTCAAGTCTGCACTTAATCATCAATTCAAAATTAAAGACTTAGGAGCTTTGAAATTTTGTTTGGGCTTAGAAGTAGCAAGGTCTACAAAAGGTATATCAGTCTGCCAAACAAAATTTGCATTGCAAATACTTGAGGATATTGGTTTCACTGGTGCAAGAGTAGCCAAAACCCTAATAGAGCTGCTGAGTGATTATTGATTCCTTATTTGATTTTGATGAGCCCAAAACACTTGAGTATATTTCATATTGTACTAATGAATTCAAGTGAGTGTTACAGGTAAAATACTTTCAAACTTGTAAGAATGCCTTAGAATATGGTTCAGGAAATTCAAGTTGAACTTTACTTATGTTTGGAACCATTAAAGTATTTGCCTTGCACTCGAGTTGACTCCCAAAATTCACGAGTCGACTCTCACATATGGTTATTGTGTGGCACTTCCTTGAGCCGACTCCCAGATGAGGCGAGTCGACTCTTATAGTAAAAACAGAGAGCAGTTTTTTTTCAAGTGCAGAGCGCGAGTCTACTCCAACTGTTTACAATCGACTCTTACAGGAAAGACAGAGAAGTGATTTTTAAGGCATAGTGCTCGAGTCGACTCTTCCAGAGCCGACTCTTATAGAAAAGTTAGAAAGTAAGTTTTCAAGGCACAGTGCTCGAGTCGACTCCAACTGTTCACGAGCCGATTCTTCCAGAGCTGTCATCTTTTAATGGAAATGTTTCTTTGTGTTCTGATATATGGAGTGATCATTGGCAAGTCCATTCATACATGGGTATCACATGTCATTGGATCGATGATGAAAGGCAAATGCAAAAAAGACTTATTGCTTTTAGAGGTTTTGACGAAAGATACACTGCTGAAAATATTTGGAAACTAATAAAATATATTTTGGACAAGTATAATTTAGTTTATAAAGTATTTTCAATTTCTTATGATAATGCATCATCAAATACTGCTTCAATTCCTCATCTTGAAAAACTTTGTAAACCCTCATTTGGTGGTAAATATTTTCATATACGATGTGCATGTCATGTTTTAAATTTCAAGATGCTTTAAAATCCCTTGGTCAGTATCTTCAGCCAATTAAAAATGCGTTAGAGTATATATGGTTTCGTCCACAAATTATGAAGGAGTGGTTTTCTTTTTGTCGGCTTCATAATATGAGGCCAAAAAAATTGTTTAAAGATGTTCCAAATCGTTGGAATTCCATGTATGAACTTTTAAATGAAACTTTTTCTTACAAAAAATTATTATGTACTTTTATTGTAAATAATATTTCTAGTGTGGTTTTATTTTTCCAGGAGTGGGATGTTTGCAAAAAAATTATGGCCGTTTTAAAAGTTTTAATGATGCTACTAATAATTAATATAGTATTTATTATCCTAATGCTCATTTACTAGTTTTAGAATGTGTTAATATTGCTGATGCTATTAAAACTTTTGAGCAAGATAATGATTTGCAAGCTCCTATTTCTGCGATGAAAGTGAAATGGCTTAATTATTATAAAAATATTCCACCTCTGAATCTTGTTGCATCTATTTTTGATCCACGTAGTAAATTAGATGGTTGACAGATTATCTAAATGCATATTATAGTTGTTTAGGTCCTTTTGAAGAAGATATTGATGTTTTAAATATTATTTTTATGGTTAAAAATAATATTATTAATTTATACAATGAGTACAATGCAAAATATGGTAAAAATGTCACCCTTCAACAATGCAGTAATATTGGAGGCATTGGAGATGTTGCAAATCTTAGCGTTGCACAGCAAATGATTTTGCAACGCCAAAAGCGCCCGAGGAGTTCATCAAATTCTAGTGTGGAACTTGATTATTATCTAACCACTTCTTTTGAGTTTGGTGATAGCATTTTAGATCAACAATTTCCAATATTAAAGTGGTGGAAGGAGCATTCAAACCAATTCTCAGGTTTCTCGGCAATTGCTAAGGAGATTTTAGCTTGCACATGCTCAACCGTTGCTGTTGAGCAAACATTTAGTGCTGGAGGTCAAATCTTAGATGAGCGACGATCTTGTTTAAGGCCGAATAACTTGGAAGCCCAAGCATGTGTTGACGATTGGAGAAAGGCAGA
The DNA here is from genome assembly GCF_009389715.1 of Phoenix dactylifera. Classification (NCBI taxonomy): domain Eukaryota; kingdom Viridiplantae; phylum Streptophyta; class Magnoliopsida; order Arecales; family Arecaceae; genus Phoenix; species Phoenix dactylifera. The sequence continues at coordinate 961,760 of NW_024067684.1, forward strand.
ACGTAGATTACAAGTGAACACATTTGAGGATAGTGAAGACTTATTTGATATTGAAACTAGCGGATCGTCTACAGCCGGCAGCAATGATAGTGATTGATCATTGAGGTAAGGGGGTTAATTGCTCAACCATGAAGGTAAGTGAACTACGAGGGCTTTGATTCCTCTAAACCCCAAGAGGATACGTAGGCAGCTTAATTTTAATTAAGTTCAAGCCTATTTTTTTCTTTTTTTTTTCATTTATAATAAAATAAAGTAGTTCCAAATTTATTTAATGTAACTAAATATCATTTTGCATTAATTACACAATCTATGTGTATTTAAATTTTTTTCCAAATTAATTACACAATCTATTTTTTTTTAAAAAAATTATAATTTATGTTGAAAAATCGGAATCGGAACCGTTTAAAATCGGAACCGGAACCGCCTAGAACCGGAACCATCTAGAACCGGAATCGGAACCGGCGGTTCTAGAACCGGAACCGTCTGGAATCGGAACCGGAATCGGCGGTTCTAGAACTGGAACCGAACCGACTATTTTCGATTCCGGTTAAAGTTCTAGATTTTTGTGGAACCGGAACCGGCGGTTCCATAACCGAAACCGACGGTTCCGGAACCGTGGTTAGGTCTACATTAAAGGCTTATTGAAGTGATCCTCAATTACAAGCGCATTCAAGAGAGGATCCAGTAAAGGAGAAGCAAAGTTTTCTATCGGCAAAATCTATTTGAGGGCTTCTTTCTTTATATTTTGTTTATATTGCTATATCTGCTTATCTAGAAGCTTGTAATATTTAAAACTTATTTCTTTGTTATTTGTTACTTGATTTAATTAGGGGACTGAATTAAGGGGTTAAGGTTTGCTGGTGAGCTCGTAAAACCAACTAGGTTATTTGTGAGCCCGAGAAAATAAATGGAGAGGTTTTAGTCGGTGAGCCGGAAAAATCGACTAGGTTCGTTATGATCCTGCAAAAACAACAAGTTGGGTTGTAAGCTTGTAAAACAACTGGGCTGTAATCTTAAGATTATAGTGAACTTCCAAGAGAAGCTTAGGAAGTGGATGTAGGAGCAAGGGTTGACTCTGAACCACTATAAAAATCTTGTGTTTGTGTTGTGATCTATCTTGCTTTACTTTTTTACTGTTTTCTTATAGACTACTCAATTACATTTGCTTAAAATCAAAAAAGCTTTCATTAACCGTATTAGATAAAATTTAAAGAATCCAATTTTAACTAGAACCCAATTCAACCCCCTCCCCCCCCCTTCCTTTCTTTCTCTGGGGTTGTTTTTTGGGCAACAAGAGCGGAACATGAAGCTTAACATATTTTCTGGAGAACTGTTAGAAGATCTATTAGCATATAAACGATTAGTTTCATCTCACCATCACTAGATCTAACTTGTCATTTGTTGTTCAAGTATTAAGTCAGTTTTTGGATTAACTAAGGCAGCCTCACTTGGATGTAGCTCACATAACTCTTAGATATATTAAAGGCATACCATCACAAGGGATTTTCTTTTAGCATCCAATGATCTTCATCTAAAAGTATTCTCAGATTCAGATTGGGCTAGTTACCCAGATACAAGGAGGTCAATAATAGGGCATTGTGCATTTTTGGGGGATGCATTGGTGTCTTGAAAATCTAAGAAACAAAACACAATATCAAGGTCATCGGCTGAAGCAGAATATAGAGCAATGGCTTCAGCCACTTGTGAAATTCAATAGCTGTTATACTTACTTGCAGATCTGGAAGTAAAACATGATAGGCCAGCAATCTTGTTTTGTGATAATCTGGTCGCTCTACATATTGCTGCCAACCCAGTTTTTCATGAAAGAACAAAGCACATAGAGTTGGATTGCCATCTTGTCAGAGACAAAATTCGAGAAGGAATTCTATATACTTTACATGTATCTTCTCATAATCAGCTAGCTGACATTTTTACTAAAGTAGTTAGTGGTCATTTGTTTCATTCATTACTATCCAAGATGAGTGTGCATGATATACACACTCCATCTTAAGAGGAAGTGTTAAAACAGCAAGCTGAAACTGATCTGGCACAAACAAATTTCTGTTAGTATGGATAAGCTGCTTTAGTTGAGGATTAACAGTTTAATTAGTTATAACCGTTTTTTTTTAGCAGAAACAGATTCTGAGCAAGTTTGTTGCTCTTGTAACTATTTAAACAGGGCATTGTGAGAACAACAAAATACAAGTCTCTGTTTCCAGATTCACTCTCATTTTCCTCTTGAGCTCTGTCCATTTCTCAATCCCATTCTCTTCCAACTTCAATAGTTGTGTTGCAGTTGTTGTTTCAGTTTAGTTGTTGTTGCCTTCTTTTGTGTTGTTTTTATTTTTTCTTTTATGATTTTGATTCCTTTTGTCTGCATATGTTGATTGATATCTTTTGCAGTGAATAATGCCAAGGAGTAAAGATGTGCAGTGGGAGCATATGGTGCAGGAGAGGTGGACGGTTCGACGTAAATATTGCCAAGATGAGTTTGTGGGTGGCATAACTCAGATGAGGCATCATTTTGCAAATACTAGATCAAAAGATATCAGACCATGCAAAGCAGTCCCAGCTTCAATTCGCAATGTGGCATTCAAAGTGGAACGCGAATTGGAGGCAAAGAGGAGAAGATGTTGTTATAAAAATAATAGATGAAAGAAGGAAGAACTTATCAATTGAGGCGTGATTTCACTGTCCTTAAGAATAGATCGCGCCCCTCGGAGGCTCTCGGAAATACAGAAAACACAGAGAGAGAGAGGGGGGGTTCCCCCTGCGCGCGATGATCGAGTGCGACACGCCCGGTTAAACATTTCCGGATCGGATTCGCCAATTTTGGCTTGGACCTCCATTAGGCTCGTGCGCGCATGTGCTACTTACTTTCTTTGCTTCACCAAGTTAAAAGGTTGAATACTATATAAAAACCTTTTGAGTTTTATCTCTTTCCAATGTGGGACTAAAGAAAGTACAATGCAGAATAAGAAAAGACAAAAAAGGGTAGAATTGGAATTTTGAAATATTCCAACAGATGTAAGTTCATGAGCTTTCCCAAATCGACTGATAGTTTTTTGGGGTCTATTTTACAGCTAGGAGCTATCAGCCATGATAGCCGGTCTGGATCTATCCATCTTGATGGGCCTCCAGTATAGGATGCTGCAGCAAGACTCATTTGCCCCCTGGAAGGAAGATGGGAAAGAGAGATGCAGACAAAACAATAGTCAAATGCATAATTGGTAATAACCTAAGAAAAATAAGAAGACTTCATGAAAAAATATTTTAGAAAAAGATGTCTAAGGAGTAAGTATTTTATATGGACTCTTCAAACTTAAGAAAATCCATTAGCAAGGAGTTTAGTATTTTTCTTTGATTATTCCTATTTTTTAAATACAATTTTTTGATTAAATATTAACTTCTATTGGGGAAGAGTAGGGTTGATAGGAAGAGGAGGGATTAGGGTTAGGGGTAGTCGGATTATTGTGGTTTGGCCGGGAGTAGAAGGAGGAGATTGAGGCTGAAGAGGTGGGAGAGGGAGCAAAATTTTTATATGCAATTTTTTCGATTAAACATTTACTTCTATTGGGGATGGGGAGGGGTGATGGAAAAAGGAGGGATTCAGTTTAGGATTAGGGGTAGTGGAATTATTGGAACTATAGCAGGTGTAGAGGGTGGAGGGATCGAGGTCAAAAAGGTGGGAGAGGGAGAAGACGAGATCAACGAGGTTGGAGGAGGGGAAAACCCAAGATTGGAGATAGGGAACAATGATGGAGCCAGAGTGGTTGACATTGAGGTAATCAGGCTTGACGACCATGTCACAGGTAAGGCTGCAAATGGGTCGGGTTGACCCATGACCCGACCCGACCCAACTCGTTTAGATTCGATCCGACTCATTTTTAAGGAACCGTGGGGCCGGGTCGGGGTCTCAAATGGGACCATTTCCATTTTTTGATTTGGGTTTGGGTTTACTGAATCTTGACTAGACTCAACCCATTATTTTTTTGGTCAATTTTGGATTGTTTACCCAATGATCCGATCCAACACAACCAGAATCCGAATTATCCATTTTGGGCCCACAGATCCACAGCGATTCAGCGGTTCTATGTATCTTCCTTTATAGACAAAGACTGGGTGGAAATAGTGAGAGGCCCTACTGCAAGGTGGTGGGTTTTTGGACGCTAATCTCGCTGGTCTAGCAGCAAGTAACTACCCTCTAACCTATCTTGCCACCCTCCACACGGAAGAGGATGAGTTAAGGACTTCAAATGTGGTATTCAGTTGGTTGTTTTCTTGAAAATGATCGCAATATTTGTAACAACCCAGGACCTCACCCAAAATGACTAGCCGGAAGGTATTATTTGGGTTCTTTGATCCTGTATAAATACCCAAGATCTACCCAGCGAATAACCGATGTGGGACTAAACACACGCCCGCACGGGCCTCACATACTCCCCCCGTTCAAGCCCTGACGTCCTCGTCAGGCTAAGGATTCAAATCCATTCAAATCTAATCACAAACACCACGATCGGTCCGTGGTCAACCCCAATGGATCCGTGCTGCAGTGTCTCCTAGTCCACATAAGTTATGGGCTGGGTCCGCTCTGATACCATTTGTAACAACCCAGGATCTCATCCAAAATGGCTAGCCGGAAGTTATTATTTGGGTTCTTTGATCCTGTATAAGTACCCAAGATCTACCCAGCGAATAACCGATGTGGGACTAAACACACGCCCGCACGGGCCTCACAATATTTAACTTTAATTCCCACCGAGTGTGATTGATTGGACAAACAATCAGATCCCCCTGCCATCTATCCATCCATTGCACTAAAAAGCTACATTTATTGCTTGGTGGTGAATGTGAGACCAAGTTACCACTATCTTCCTCTGTTCTTCTGATGTATTTATTTTTTTAAAAGAAAATACATGACGCTACTATATTTTAGATCATTGGAAGGATCCTGTGGTATGTAAGACCTATCTCAATTAACCCACAAGAACCTCAAGAAAGCCATGGTTCTTCTGAATTTACTCATTATATGTTATCCTCATATATCCACAACTATTGTAAGATGACATTCTTTGCTTTTCTTTTCATCATCATTGAATGCACCGGCATGATTCGAGTTAGACCTGAACTAGACCCAAATTTTTTGGGTTGGGTCCAGGTTATATATAGACCCCACCCAACCCAAATGATCTGTTGGGTTAAAAATTGTAGCCGTGGACCCGAACCGATCCAACCTGATTTTCTATTGGGTTGGGTCTGGGTCTAAAATTAGGATCTAAACAAAAAACCGGGTTGAATCGGGGTCACTTATGACTCATTTCGACATGACCAATTGGCACCCCTAGTGACGGGTATGTGCAAGGAATATGACGGCCGAAAAGTGGAGATAGGGCTCAAAGAGCCAGATTATGGTGAGGATGTTGTAGACGACGCCCTGGTACACAATGAGGATGGTATCATTCGCCTGGAGAAGGTTCACCGTGCCACCATCATTGCAGGTGGAGGGAGGGAAAGGACTCGACCAATGCCACCAGGTACTATCGGATCAACCACTTCACATACTCCACATACGGCAATGCCACTAGCCCGCGCTGAGAGTGGGTGGTGATTAGGAATTGCTGGGCATACTAGATGCCTGGCGAGGTTAATAACAATAGAGGAAAAAATGATTTTAAATAAAACTAAACTCTTAAATAACCATAGTTTTAGGTCTTAATAACCTTCATAACTATCTCTTTCTTCTTCCACCCTTTCTTTCTTTTCCGCCTTCTTTCTTTTATTTTAATGAGGATTCGAATATAAAGTGCATATATTATGAAGGATTTTAACCCGAAAAAAGAAAATACACTAAACACAATCTTGAGGCACACCTTAAAATCTAAATCTTGATTTTTTACCCATACGATAATTTATGAGTCTAAAATTTCATATTGATTTATATTCAATGCACCTTCTAACTTGTTAAAATTTAACCACTATTTATTGTTACATATAGTGCAACTTATTTCTGTGTATAATATATTTGGTAAGAAATATTCTCCAATTCAATACTTTACATTTAAAATATAAAATTTATATCTTTATATTTTATTTTTGTTAATATTCTGTGCGTATTAACCTTCCCCTGCATCGCAGGGGTATTTTCCTTGCATATCAAATAATGGAAGCAGCGGTTTGGCGATATTTACACAAGGACGGCATCATCAGCCCTAACACGTGCCCAGAAATCGATATCCATTCCCCTCATCCAATCCCTGCAATCCAAGTGTCGTCTGTCGTCTGAGAAGTGGGACCAAGTGTGCATTTAAAACGAATTAAACGACTATGGAGACCACTGCTGCCATCACAGCCATCTATGCCTAATCAGACGTCACGTAGCTCATGTACTATTGGAATTATACCTGATCCGGAATTTCCCAGAATAGCCTCCCCCCAAACCCGGATCTAAAACAGCAAAGAGGAAAACCAAGTCCTCGCCCGGCGTCGCATTCTGCCCCCGAACTGAAACCTGTGGTTTTAGAGCCCGACCAATCGCTTAAACCCCTCGACGATAAGAGCCGGTTCCGTTCCTCCCTTTCGTTGGAGTCCACACCAAAAGCCTCCCCTCTCGCGCGCTCTTTCTCCGTTACCTGTGGCCTTACAAAAATCTGGCAGGTGCCTTTGTCTTTTTCCTTTTGTCCTTTCCCTTCTTTTCCTTTTTGATTTTTTTCCCCCTTTTATGTGTTCCAATGAGTTTGGTCTATGCCTTTGGTTGGACAATTTTATCGGCATTGGTGGAGAAATCCGTTTGAATGGGGTATAGAGTTCTTTTGCTTGGCTTTTTTAGTAATTCCTTTAAAATACATTCCTTCGATTGCTTGGTTGTTTTTTATTGTTCCAGATCACCGTTTAGTCTTTTGATTCTGTTTTTTTTGTTTTTTTTGATGGATTTGTCTATTGTCTTATTGGCTTTATTTATATTTCAGGTCCATCAAATGTGAAAACTTTGCTCTGGTAGATTGATGTCGTATTTGTTTGGATTTTTTTTTTAAAATTTTAATACTTGGACGTTCGAAAGGTTTCCCAGTTACTATTAGTTGATTTTCAAGGTGTTATTGCTATTGTCTGATTATTGAGTGTTTTCTGATCGGTGGTTTCAGTGAGAGATGATGGAAGGAAGTATGTGATGGAACTGCAAGCACTTGGGCATTTGGGTTTTTGAAGCTCTTCGGTACTTCTAATCATACCAGTTGCTAAAAATCTTGTCTTTGGATTGTAATGGCGGCGAATGTATGGTGCCTGGCACCTTTTGATGGTCGATGTCCGGTTGGTGTTTCAGCGATTCTTGGGAGGAGGAGTTTGACAGTGGACGGGTCAGGCAGATGTAGCTCATTCAACATTTTTTTGAATGAAAGGAATGGTTTTTATGTTTCAGGTCAAAGGGCTGTTTCATGTTCTTGGGTTAGATGTTCGGCAAACTCGAATTCCCATAACATTGGTTCATACCACAATAAAGATCCCTTTTTGCATCTGCACCCTGAAGTTTCCATGCTCCGAGGAGAGACGACTGACAAGATCATTGATTCGAAGAAGGACAAGTTGGGCAGCAATGTAACTGAAAGCTTGAGGGAATCTTCACTGCCCGATAATTATAAAGAGGCCAAGATAAAGGTTATTGGTGTGGGTGGTGGGGGATCCAATGCTGTTAATAGAATGATTGAGAGTTCCATGAAAGGTGTGGAGTTCTGGATTGTCAATACAGATGTTCAAGCAATGAGGATGTCTCCTGTCTATCCAGAAAATCGCTTGCAAATTGGTCACGAGCTGACTAGAGGTCTTGGTGCCGGTGGGAACCCAGATATTGGGATGAATGCTGCCAAGGAGAGCAAAGAGTCAATAGAGGAGGCGGTTTCCAGTGCTGACATGGTCTTTATAACGGTAAATTCATAATATGTTACTGCTGGTATTGGAAAAATAATGCTCATTTCTATGAGATGTTTTCCTTTCAATATATTAATTTGGAAAACCATCTTAATTCATGAATCTAGATTACGTGAGTGTTGTTGTTGTTATGCTTGATGCTTAGTACAACACTTTCTATTACTTTGTTGTGTTTTAGAAAAATGAAGATGACGTGTTATTTGAACTTCTAACGCATTTGATCCATGTCTTAAGATTTACACTATTGTGTTTTTTATATTTCCACCGTCTGTTTACTGCTAATTTTTATTTTTCATAATACAACACATATTCCGAGTTTTTAAGCTTCCTCCCTGTCTTCATCTTAGATGATCTTGTATGTTCCTACTGAACATTTTATTTCAACTTTCCCTAGGATTTATTCTCATAGCTTGCTATTGCCAATATTCATGTGAATTGGACCAATTGGTTGAGGGGATTAGACATTCCCTTGAACATTGAGATGAAGCATTTATGGGTAACCTTCAAAGTTCTATGGAACGTAAGTTATTTGATAAAAGAAACAAATTGTGCATCAATTTTGATATATTTATTGATCTTTTTTTTTTTTTGAGAGGGGTTAGGTCAAACCTAAACTACTTTCATTAAAAAAATAAGAGAAAATATTACAGCATATCCAACATCCAAATCAGACTTTGGAGAATTATGAAAATTAATTTGGACTTTTCTAGTCCATTACCACGACCTTAGCCCTTCACTTCTTTCTATCAACCGTTATCTTATTCCTCCACAAAAAATGGAGATTTATATTTGTACCAAAAAAATAAGGAGATTGATATGATCCGCCATATCAATCTTAGTGGGACTCTTCTGAGGCTCGACTCTTATTGGACCGGCCTAGAACGGTGGAACACCCAACCCCCACCTGGGCCTTAATTGTGGCAGACGCCTGATAGGAGTCTCCTCTCCCTCACAGACTCCGAAAGGTAATCAAAGTCCCAAGAGGAGGCTAGGGTTTCCTAGCCTTCGTCTGCATAAAGCTTCACTCCCAGCCCCCTGACGAGTCAGCACTCATAGCCTAGAAAAAAAAGAAATCGATCGCACCTTGACACAACCACATCATCAGTGGAGATGAGGCATTGCCACCTCCCACTTCACTGGCCCTTCCTCCTCCCGTCTTTGCCTTGTATACCAGTTATCGACCTAGATCTCACTATGAAATTCACTGGGATTTAACTAATTCAGCTTCCCCTCCGTCAGCTCCCTCTATTCTTTTCTGGTTACTTAATAATAGCAGTCCTTGCCAAACCTCCGACCAAGCCTTGTTGATCCTCATGATGGAAAGCCGGATCTTACATGGTGGAGCTTCAGCCACCGGTGAGTGGCTTGAGCCACGACGGACGTCGTGTCCTATTTTTGTTTCTTTGGGTTGAGATTTGTGTCTTTCTTGTTTTGCCAGCAGCCATTGTCATTCATTCACAATCGACTGATGTCGCCTTGGCCACTTCTTCTCAAACTGCCACCCATCACCGCCATCTAGCCACTGGCCTTGTTCCTTTCTTTCTCTATTTTGAGAAGGCCATAAAGCTCCTTTTGCCAAAAAAATAAAAAAAAAGAAATGAAGAAGAAGACTACATGTCTTATGTATCCTGTTTATCTTTCTCTCTCTTCTCCATTCTTTCTCTGCTTTCTTTCTCCCTTTAGATATCTTATGGATCAGTGGAGGGTCCAGATATCTAGGTAAATCTATGTTGACCATTGATCCTAGGAGGGCTCTAGGGCCGATGTTATGCGGCCCTAGGGGCAGTCTTGGACTGACCTTGTTACGACCATCCGCTCTGTCTTTCCATAATCTTCCTGTGTTTATAGCCGTTTATGATTATTTTAATATTAAGATTGGCTCTGTAGGTAAGCAACCATCTGGGCAGAGTAGGACACCTTGCCCCTGAGTACGTAGATTGAGGAGTGGGTTGCTATTCATTTGAGTTTGTCGTCGGTAGTTCAATTTTTCCCGATAAATGATTAGACCAGTCATCCCTTTAGCTATTGGACTCCATTCTTTGTCCGTAGGGGAGAGAAAGAAAAAAAAATTTCAATAAAGAAAAAGAGGCTATAGCCCCGGAACCCGACAAAGTCAAGATTTACGGGGAGCATCTTGGCGGTGAGATTCGATGATATGGCTTCTTTGTTCTCTTTGAAAGTCATCTACTGCTCATTTTTTTCTCAAATTTTGATAAGCAGCTCTGAAGAAGAGGCAGGCTCCGGCTCAGCAGCCGGGGGGAGGTTGAGATCGGGAAGCGGTCAGTTCGAAGGGCCGACACCGCTTCCACCGCCTCCGATAGAAAGAGGAGTTCCGTCCATTGCAGAAAGTATCGATAAGAATTCTTGCACATAATCACCTATATGGATATATGTATTCTGTAGCGTATATTGATTTTGGTTTTGTGTGGTATGATTGTTGATTGATTGTAGATCTGAATATATAAACATTTGTTTCTTTATTGTATACATGTATAGGATATTGATGATGTTGGTTGTTTTGAATATGATGCTAGTTGTTTAAATTTGGCAAGAAACATAATATGAAATTATATTTGCTTTGGCACGGATGAAATTGAATAATTTGATTGTTGAGAAAAAAGATTTGGACTAGTCATGTTATGCATTGCCAGTCATGGGCCGACGTGTGAGTATTATGGATTTGCCAGTTGTGGGCCAAATCATGATATTTTGGTTTGCCACCACGGACCGAAGCATGAATATTATGATTTGCCGCCATAGGCTAAAGCATGGGATTATGGTTTGCCAGTCATAGGACAAAACATGATCGTGGATAGGCCAAGTCGGAAAGATAATTATTGATCGAAAATCTGGACGGTAATGGAAGATAAGACATATGAAACCACTGTGAGCAAAAGTTTTAGATTGATGATATATTTGATATATTTTTCTGAATGAGATGCATATTTGATGACATACATTTATGTGTGCATTTCTATACGGATTTATTTGAGCTATGCTGAATAGTCGGCATGAGGTTTTATGATTTTTTTCCTGCATTTTAATATAGTTTATAGATAATCTTTATTTTAAATTTACTTTATCTATATTGGTGTGAGTGCGGGGGATTCTTTCTAGACTATAAAACTCAAACTATCTCTTCCCTTTCCTTTTCAAAATTACAAAATGATCAATGTTTGGCTATGGTTGAGATCACAGATGAAAGGATGAATAGGTAAATCATCACTAATACTGGTCGGATGATTGAATTTTGTAAATTGTACAAGATTTGTTATTTGATAATATAGAATATTTTGTTATGAATTATGATCATTATTTTTCAGTTTTGTTGAGGTTGTGATGAACTTTCAGGTGTTGCAAGGTATCAAAGCTTAGGTTTAAGATGACTAGAAATTGTGACAAAAATGATCCATAGGGTTTGACGTACGATAAGTATAGAAGGGTTGGACAATTTGTATCTCAAGTTATAGTCAGTAAGGTTTGATAAATTTTGGGCCTTGACAATTCTAGTGTAGACTAGTATTTTGATCGAAAATTATTTAGCAAACCTAGAGAATTTTGATGAGTTGGATCAGAGTTGCGCAACGAAAGTATGTTGGGTTAAGTCACTTTGAACCTAGCCAAAAATATTAACTCTAATTTAGAAGGTGTTATGATAGAGGATTTGATTTGGTTTTCCTAGTTAAGGAGGCTACTTTGGAGCTCAAGGATGAGATATGTGTTAAGTATGCTCAACGTTAGAAATTCTTAGGTAAGTTAATTTCGAGGATGGAATTTTCTAAAGGAGGAGGGGGGAGGGGACGTGAGGCTCGGTTCTACTAGAACAATGAAACACCCAACCCCCACCCATGCCCTAAATGTAGCAGACTCCTGATAGGAGTCTCCTCTCCCTCACGGACTCCCGAAGGGAGTTGGAGTCCCAAGAGGAGGCTAGGGACCGTCTCTATGAAGCTTCACCCCTACCCTCTTGATGCATCAGAACTCATCGCTCGAGAAAAAAAATCGATCGCACCTTGACACAGCCGCATCATCGATGGAGATGAGGCATTGCCACCTCCCACTTCACCGACACCCTTCCTCCTCCCATCCTTTCCTTGTACACCAGTTATCGACCTAGATCTCACTGTGAAATTCACTGGGATTTAACCAATTCAACTTTTTTTTCTTCAGCTCCACCTATTCTTTCCCAGTTACTTGACAATAGTGGTCCTTCCCAGACCTCCAACCAAGCCTCATTGGTCCTCATGGTGGGACGCCAGAACTTGCATGGTGGAACTTCAACCACCGGTGAGTGGGTTGAGCCACAACAGACGTCATGTCCTATTTTTGTTTCTTTGGGTTGAGATTTGTTTCTTTCTTGTTTGTCGACCACCACTGTTGGCTATTTACAGTCGACTGATGTCGCCTTGGTCGCTATTTCTCAAGCCGCCACCTATCACCGCCATCTAGCCACTATCCCTATTCCTTTCTTTCAATATTTTGAAGAGTTTATGAGGCTCCTAAGAAAAAGGAAAGAAGAAGAAGAATATGGATCCAGTATGTCATGTTTATCTTTTCTCTTTCTCTCTCTCCCTCACACTTTCTCTCTTTGCTTTCCCACTTTCTCTCTTTAGATATCTTATGGACCAATGGAGGGTCCAGATATCTAGATAAACCTAGGTTGACAATTGATCCTAGGAGTGGTTTAGGGCCGACGTTATGCAGCCCTAGGAGCAGTCTCAGACCGACATTGTTACGACCATCTGCCATGTGTTTCCATAATCTTCCACTATTCATGGTCGTTTATGATTATTCCAATATTGATATCTAGCTTTGTAGGTGAGCAACCATCTGGGCAAGAAAGTGTTGAGTAGGACACCTTGCCCCCAGTACATAGATTGAGCAGTGGGTCGGTATTCATTTAAGTTTGTTATCGCCATAGGTAAGAATTCTTGCACATAATATCCTATATGGATATATGTATTTTATAACATATATCAATGATTTTGGTTTTGCATCGTTTGAAGTATGATTGTCAATTGATTGCAGATATGAATATATAAATATATGTTTCTTTATTGTATATAGGAGATAGGAGTAGGTCCTTCCAACATTGTAGAAATATTCTGTGATGAGCATACCAAAAAACCTTCTTTTTTTTTGGTACACGGGAAAACCTTCTTTGGATATGCAGTTCCGGCTTCTTGGGAAGTACCAAATAAATGACTGCTCGAATCAGGGTTTTGAGCATAAAGATTCCACTGACCCGTAAAAAGTGGTCCCAACCCTTGAGGATACGGTAATACGTCTAAGAAATTATTCCATCTGACGTACTCTCCCCT